>NC_139349.1:28552764-28757798 GCF_055883805.1 Amblyomma maculatum | reverse complement strand
GTCAAGAACTGTTAGTGGAGTGTTTCTTGAAGAAATACGTGTGAAAAATAAAATAAAAAGTTGTCTTTGCCTCAATCTATCGAAAAGCTGGAACAGCCAATGAGATATGCTCAAATTTCGCATTAGGAAGTAACGTAATCGTCGGTAATTTTTCTGTTGTAATAAAAGTAGAAAAAAAAACGCGCGCGCTGATATATGTGGGTGTGCGTACTTTCCTTTTCATAACGCGCTGACCGCTTTCTTTTTTTCCTGGTGGGGGTGGGGGGGGGGGGGGGGTGGAGGCATTTCCATTGAAACACACGAGGCTATATAGTGTTGACGGTAAGCTAACCGCCCCTCCCCCTCCCCCATTTTTGTTTTTATTTAGAATAGCAGCTTGGCGTGTTGCTTATGCATCTTGAGGTGACAGCGCGGAACGTGGACGGGAGCACAAGGTCAGAAGACGACACAACGAATAGATTGATGTTTTAGATTGAGCTCCTTGTGCTATATACAGCAACATGAGCAGGCGGGCTGAAGGCGAATGCACCAGCGCTGGTAGTAAGCGTACATTGGTAATGGTACTCCAGCTACAATAACTACCGCGAGCTCTAGTTTCAAGTCAGTCTGCGCTCTTGTTGCGACATTTTAGCTATAAGGTGCGTTGAGAAAGCGGACTGCCATACTAGCAGCACTCGAGAGCGTGAGTGCAACATATTTCTGAAATATATTCAAAATATATGTAATGCCTCCCTGAGGGGTAATGTAAATAAAATAAGTAAATAAACATATTCTGAGCAATAAGACGACCAGAAAAGTGCGACATCACGAGCAGTTATCTAAATATGCGCCGCTTTGCAACTAGCACATGTGTTTCTTGACAATGATTTCATAATTTGAAATTTGCCAGCCCCGGAATTCTTTTGACATGTCTGGGGATCGTACAATAAGATACCCTTTTTGGTTCATCTGCGGTTCCAATGAAGAAGGGGGGGGGGGGGGGGGGGGATAGCCCCATTTAGACAAGTACTGGCGAACCTACACCGTTTGCAAACATTGTCCCCACGAATGTGTGAAGGGTTTGTTTCATCATTGATGGAAAAAAGAAAAACAGCTCGAGGAAACAGTACGGAAAATCGAAGAACTGACAAACATGGCTGTCAATCCTCACATTCCTTCTGTAGGTAAACCCTCGTAACTGCCATAAATAAAGCGGGTACTCCAAAGCATTTTCCATGCGCCGCGACGTCAACGCCGCCGTCACGGCAGGCGTCGCAAAAGGGGAATGCACCTGCATGTTCGTGGTGCTGGCTCGCTCACCCTCTCGCGCGGACTGAGAAAATTTGAAAACCGTGAAGAAAACTATTCTGTGAAGAAAAGAAGCAGGGGGAGCTAAGTGGACTTCAGGACGAGAAGAACGGAGTAGGGGACAGCCGCGCGGTCCCAACCGCTCGCTAGTTTTCGACGCGTGTAGCACGCGCCAGATATCTGGCAGGGACAGATCACAGCATCAGAGCTCGCGATGCACGCAGGCGCTGCGCGCATGCGCAGACCGGCTTTGGCTGACGCGTGCGTCGACGTTAGCGCGGCAGTGCATGACGCATGTGTGTTTGGAGTCGGGGCTTATGTATTCCAGTAGTTCCCTTCACCCCACGCCACTTCTACCCCCAACATGACGCAATTTTGGATGTACTTTGGGGAAGTGGTATGCCTTTATACTTTCTTCAATAGCCACACTGAGAGAAAAAAACTTGACGAATGCTAAGCAGCACAGGCATCGGAATGTATTCATTTTCATGTTAGACAAAACATTTTCCCAGTGCATGCCCAGATTATTTTGGTCAATTTTGGTCAATCTAGTCTGAATTTACTAGCTTTTGTAGCCTTACAAAAAGCGGCTATGAGCTTTAGGTACACTGTCTCTCTGCAATGCTGTTTCTTGGGCTAGTTGGTGGAGTTTGCTCATTTTGACAAAGCGCAAAAAAAGAGGCAGGGATGGTCGAGAGACATGGGACAAAGCGCTTTGCCTGTCCCTCGTGCCTGTATATTTTTAGCCCTTGCCCAAAATGACCAGTCTCTGTCCTTCTCTCTTCCTCTATCATGAGATCAATCATGGTGGCAATTCGTTGACCTCACCCCAATGTTTTGTTGTTTCACTATGCCATGCAGCGTTTCAGCAGGATTAGAGCTGAACAATGGCAGAGCTGGTTCAGGGCCACTTGTTGCACATAACCCTTATCCTCCTGCTTTTTTTGTCCACACAAGAACTCCTTAGAATGACTTTCCAATCAGTCGGCTGAAGTATGCTCGCGAACGCTCAAGATGCAAGTTGATAGACCCTTGAAGCAATTTCTCTAAACCAAGAAAATGGCAGATGCTGCGAATATTTATGCAGTTTCTTCTGCGGCGATGCTGTTTCAAGTCATTTTGTTTTTTGAACATTATGTTTCCATTCCCTCCCATTTATTTCCGATTTTATCATTGCAAAGGAGTGGAAATTTGTTTTCCTATCACTAAAAAAAAAAAAAAAAAAGTTGTCTGCAAGGCGTGGTCGCCATTTGTTATCTGTGCACAGCAAAAATGGGTGATGTTCGCTACACGTGGGAACGAAGCTATAGCGATAACTCGACGCGGTCAACTGTGGGTTTCACCGCAAGGTCTCTACATACAGCTGTCTACATCGAATTGACGTGGTATTGTTATCAAAAATCATTTCGAAACGGATTGAACAAGTTCAGCCCAGTTCGTGAATGCACCTTCGTGCAAGACTCAGACTCCTATCTCCTGAGGGAAGCAACAACTGCTGCCTTGGTAGATGTTGCCGCGTGTCTTCTGCGTGTTTGCTTGGAATTGCTTTCGCACTGCTAGCTGTGCTACTACGCTTATATTTCTGAATCTTTTTGATAAAGACCACGTGGCTCCTTGATGCTAAGCAGTAAGAATTGCAACTAGCGTTAGTCTTTGGTTTTATTTCCTTTTACTGCTTTGCATGTTTGTTATCGGAAATGCTTTCAGTAAAAAAAGAAAAATGCCGCTGGTGACCTCGACGTCAAAACTGCGCGCCGAATCAGACTGTCATGTGATTTCCGCTCCACACATCGTCGCATATTTCATTTCGGTGGTGTCAATCGATATTCAGTCATTCGGAGGCAAAAATTCTGAGCCTCCTCTACTTACTTTACTAAAACTAACTGACGTGTTCGAAGGTGTGAAGAAAACGATGTCCTATGTCAAAACCAAACGCGACGTTTATTTACTTTTTTTTTTCGGTACAAAACCGAAATGAGGTGCAAGAAACACCCAAAAAGCTTGGAATTTCACCGCGATGACTAATCGGGGATGACCATGTGCGCTCGTAAAGGGAGGCTGTCATTGTGCTAATAAATACGTTCGATTTTTTTCATTGCGGCAGTCTAAAAACAGTGGCGATTTGCGTGTGCCGCGGTGGATAACAGTACTCTCTTCTGCACGACCGCCGGATACAGCCACGCGCTTCATTCCGTCAACCCACCACATGCACTAAATGTCCGCGAAAGCGTTTACGGTGCATTGAATAATAATAATAATAATAATAATAATAATAATAATAATAATAATAATAATAATAATAATAATAATAATAATAATAATAATAATAATAATAATAATAATAATAATAATAATAATAATAATAATAATAATAATAACAATAATAATAATAATATTATTATTATTATTATTATTATTATTATTATTATTATTAATATTATTATTATTATTATTATTATTATTATTATTATTATTATTATTATTATTATTATTATTATTATTATTATTATTATTATTATTATTATTATTATTATTATTATTATTAAAACAGACCCCTGGCCTTGAAACATGAATCCACGGCTTCGAGGCTTACTATTTTGAGCATAGCGTAGACGCACAGAGAAGTAGAGAGTGCCGGCTGCGCACGCGCATTAGCCCTACTTGGTCCCACTAATGCCACTGCGTGTGCGCCGAAGGAATCCGGTAATTCGGTTTACATGTAGGCAAGCACTTTTCTCTTGTCACAGTGAAATGCGCCCAGCTGCCCTCTCGGTGTCACTTTGTTTATGTTACGCTGTCTGCAGTTGAAACTTCTCTCTTTCCACGCAGCGTAGTGCGGTCAACTGTCCCACCTTTGCGAAGTTGTCCATACACGCTTCGTAAGTGACCAAATACAATTAGACAGACGTACAACGGCTGTTACGTTTCATTATCGTTTCATTACAATGATTATCGGTGATGACGTCTGGTTTTTGATTATCTATGAGCACATATTTGTAATGTTTATAAGAATGAAAAGCACTGAACCAAAACAGTGTACATTCTCATTTCAGCTAACGCTCGACATTCGGTTCAGCAGCGTCGAATTCCTTCGTTTCTTTTTTCTTTTTTTTCATCTGTACTCCGTATGCGACGTCGTCCTTTTGCAGTTGTATTTCTTTTAGCGGCTGCGAAGCTACATTCAAAACGGTGCTTTCCGAGAGGACAGCTGCACCTAAGCACACGTGTGCCACTGAAAGCTCTAGGGAACAGAGCACGCACCAACGGAGATGTGAAGGAGACAACCACTCGATACCGCCGGCCGAAACTATTTCTTTTGGTCTACTGTCCTATTCCTTTTTCGACCAATATTTGAGAGTCGCATGACGCACATAGCATCTAAACGGTGGATCATACGCGTGGTATGCCAGCTGGCGTATCGTGATGTCACGTGCGAGCATTTTGCCAGCACACCATGAAGCATAACGTGGCGATATCCGTAGCACTCGCTGTCAAACATAATGTCTACATTTTGCGAGAAATACCACTGGACCAACTGCGCGCACGGATGAAGAACCTCGTCCAAGCAACCTGCAATCTGTCAAGGCATGTCTAGCCGAAAAGCAAGCCCGATACATGTAAATTTACCGGAAGATTCTGCGCATTCTGTTTGGATTTTGCTAGCCGTGTCACTTGCTATCCGAGCTTGAAGCGCCTGGCGAAATACGAATGCGTGAGGGAAAAAGTACAGGGCCAGAAGCATATTCAGAAAAGCACAAAATAGCGCAAAGCCCCTCAGCGATTGGGCGTGAAGGTTAGCGGCTTAGCACTGCAGGCGAGCGTCCACTGTTCGCACACAATGCAGGGGTGCAAAGGGTGATGCGGTGACCATGTGCAGGTTCTTCGTGCGAGCGAATAGCCCCCGCATAAACCACAGTATATGCGCGCAAAACATGTGCACGCACGTAGTGTGCGTGTCATGTCTTGTCACCTAAAAAAAAAACTTTCACACAGCGGTCCTTCCCTAATGAACTGTTTGTGTTTCCACTTTGAGTAGATGCGTCTCCTCGTGCTAAGAACCAGCGGTGTCTCGCACCACGTTCTCAATCGAGTGGTGCCTCCAGGTATCCATTCATTCCTTTCACTCCACTGACACTCCCTGCTTTCCTCTATATCATGAATTGTAGCCTCTGCATCAGGTGCGAGAGTTGTCGAAATTCTTCCTCTATGGGATGTTTGAAACTGGATCTGCTGCAGAAAGAAGTTGTTTCGACAGGCAATGAATTTTTGAAAAGTGTGACACTCACCTCACAAACAGCAATGCAAATAGCAACAAGCAAAACACTTCACAGCACAAAAGTAGTATAGGTGGGTTGCTGAAACCTAGAAGTCAGCAGAGCAAAACCCCTTCACCATGGCAGCCAAACCTGTTTTGAGGGCAGAAGTTGGGTGCAGCGCAGAATACTTCTATGTCCAGCCTGATGTCATGCGCGAACGTGTTGAGCAGAATTCCTTCACTATTGCGAGCCTGGAGGAGGTAGGGGCAGGGGAGGTGTTATGAATGGCACTCACAAACGGAGGGGTTCTTAATCCCATAATTGCGACAAGAAGAAGAGGGGTGCAGGAAATGTATGTGGCCATTATTACCACAATAGACGTCTCCTGCACTGCACCTGTTTTGTGCCCCCAAAACAGGTTTGGCCGCCATGGTGAAGGGGTTTTTGCACTGCAGAGAAGCTGACTTCTAGGTTTCTTGACTAGCTTCAGTACTTTGAAGGAGTGTAGTCACGCGCGCCTCTCCTGGCAATTGAATGAACTCACACTTTTTCTGCTTTTACCTAGATGGCGCTAGCAGTAAAAAACCTTTAATGACCGAATACAGGTGCAAATCACCATGGTTTGTGCTTCTTATTTTAACTTTATTTTACAGTAATACAATATTAAAAAAAAGCCAACTCAAACAAGGCTCACGTTGTTGAGTATGACGGCCTTCTCGATTGAATGTCGTGTACGAAAAATTGATTATATTTGAAGGCTCAGTATAATCGTGCTAATTGTATAAAGCGCAATTTGCGATCATGGTTCACAAATAACGACTATTCTAGTTTCGCCATGCATGATTCCTAGGCTGCAGAATGAGCGGTTTTCCTGGTCAAGCTATGCGATGTGAGGCAGTATTACGGAAATCTTCAAATTGGAAAGGTAATTAAAAACGAACTAGCGAATAAATTTCGATGAAACTTCGTACACTCAACTATTATAATGTGCGCCCGAAGAGGTAAAAATTTTACTGCTGTGCACGTTGATAAAGCGCAGATATTCGTGCCCAAAACAGCCAAACTTTACCATGTTTAAAAGGCTGCCGATCAAATACTGATTAAATTAAAACTAATTACGCTTCAGGTTTCATAATATAAGTACCCATTCTATGTGTAGGCCAAAGAAAACTGTTCTAAGTGCAGCAGTTTCTTCAGCAAACTAATCCGAAGTAGGGTATATCAACGACGCTAGCGAATTTGTCATCTGCAAAACCACCTCTCATGCAGTTGATAACGTTGACACACTAAACAAGCGCACATCATTTGACAGAGAGTATATTAAGCTTTCGAATGATGCCTACATTGTGATGTTCGAAAAAGAACAACGCGCAGAATGCTCACGCAAACATTGCCTAAAATGGCACATTCGCGCTGCCGGAGTGGGACCCCCGCCTTAAGTAAAATTAAATTTTCTCTTTTAATTTTGGGGGTTCAGATTATATTAACTGAAAGCCATAAAAATTAAAGTCGAGTCCAGTTTCTAAATTTTCTTTATCGGCAATGCAGTTTGAAAGTATTTAACATCAAAAATGCAACATAAGAAATGCAACATAAAAAATGCAACATTTTTTAGCTCGGAAAGGTGGCTTCCCGCCTTGCAGAATTTATAAATAGTATCGCTTGCATTTATAATACTGCAAACACGGAATCCGTCTGGCTACTTTATACCATAGAAGCAGCTGGCATGATTTTTACAATAATACTATGTCTAACGACGCCATTAATATATATATATATATATATAGTGCAACGCGGTTAGAAAACTTTACGAGGTAAGTTAAATATACGTATCTTCTACGCTAAATATTTCGAAATTCCATGGCAACTAAAATAAAATTAAAAACTAGACTGACATTTTGTGTTGAGGGCCTTCGAATTCTTAATATAAAGTTGGTCGTTCAAATCAAAAGTAAAAAGGTTTATTAGTTTTATAAATTTCGTTTCAGCAGAGAGCTATATCATTTACATAATGTCCGCCACGATGTACAGTGCAGTTGCAGAGACATGGGAGTAATTGAATATTGCTGTAATTTACTTTTTCTGGTAATCTATAATGCAATGAATTACTTTTTAGGTTTGGTAATTTAGTAATGTAACGAAATACTTTTTGACAATAACTTCGCATCAAAAGTAATTAATTCATTTCGTAATTACATTTATTAAAGTGCGCCACTACTCCTTAAATGAGCTGCACAAATTTAACTGAAGTATCTCGCGCAGGGTTTAAAATAACGATCTGTAAGCAGTTATAAAAAAAAAAAAAAATTGACGGCCTAATCCGTTCTATACGCCTAGATTGAAAATTCCAATACAGAATGCCTGCGTGCTGGCCCATGTTCTGTTGGGGTAAATAAAGTACAGATTGCGAAGAAATTTTAATTTAGCTTTAACCACGCGTGTGGTATTGTGCTGTAGCGAGTAGCGGCATGCGGTGACTGCAGTAACACACATTTCATGCTGATGCGTTGGTCCTCTTCCTGTCCTCTGCGTCGTTATTGAAAATGTCGCTATCCTCCCGACCTTGAGTCATCTGAACCATTGGAAGCGCCGCAACCGGAAGTGGCAGTGACATCAGGTTCCTTCGTTTTCACCAATAAGATGACTCGAGATCGGGGAGATAGCGACACTTTGGCTAACGACGCAAACTCGGAATACGGACCTTGGTTAGCGTTCTCGCGAGTCGCTTCAGAAAACGACCGCGTTCTCGGCGATCGCCAGCAGAACTCGTGGAAGGGTCCTCCGATAACGCTGCCACGACGTGAGCTCATAGCGTCACATTCACAAGTGACAGTTTACATTTCGGATATCCAAAATGAAAAAAAAAAAAAAAATGGTCGTTCAAGCATGAGCACCGCATTAGCATCTTGCTTGAGCGCGCATGCTATGCACTCGACGGTAGTCATACCAAAGGGTGTATTTTTAGTTTAGCGCTGCCGCTTACCGCGGCCGTCTACCGCTACAGCGCGCGGTCAGCACAGCAGGCGATGATTTATCCCTGCGTGCGGCGTTAGCCGAAACTTGTCAGGAACATGGCGCCATCTGTCGCCATCGGGGTGATCTGCGCATGCGTACTTACCGCGCGCCTGTCCCCTGTGGTCTTTTCTTTTCGTCCTGAAGTCTTTTTAGCCCCCCCCCCCCCCCCCCCTTCTTCATTTCTTCACAGCTTGAATGCCCTTTCAGCCCTTCTCTGCTCTTCAGGGCTTGTAATTTTCTTATTACAATAGTGGAGATTCATTCCCATTTTCGACGCCTGCCGTGGCGCTAGCGCCCTCATAGTCAGTCAGGACACCCCGGGATGTCCATCTAAAATTTAGCCGTTGAATTCATTCCTGCATTAAAACACTATAGCAACGTGAGCTCTACAGGAGGGAAGTCATGCAGTTTTTGATGGTGATAGAAACGAACAACATGGCCTCAAAAAAAAAAAAAAAAAACAAAAAACAAAAAAAAAACATTTGTACAGGCACTGCACCTGTCAACAGTAACTATTTGTTTTATATTACGTCTATTGGTAGTTATAAATTGATTTACAGGAGAAGAAAAGTGCCGAATCGCGCAGTAAGGGAAGAGAGGAAGGTCAGAAGAAGAGAGAGAAAGAGAGAGGTACCGTAGTGGAGGGCTGCTGGGGATATTTAGAGTGCACTGACATCGCACAGCACGCAAACGCCTCCAGTATTCGGATCACACCTACCACATGGTGTGGGCCTGCTCATCCAACCACGCTATTCCCCCAAACCACCTGGGCGACTGGGAGGCGACCCTGCTCGGCTGCTATCACCTACAGACCGAAAAGGCCTTAGTCGAGCGTGCCAGGGCAGCGGCCGACGTTACTCGGGTTCCGTACTAGGGACTCCACCCAATAGTATCCTCCTTATTCCTACTCATTTCGAGTGATTACTTTCACCACCACCATTTCCGTTTCATTGGCAGCGGCCGGTCTCGAGGGAGAGCGCGCGCTCCTTCCTATGTCCAGTCTCCTCGGAAGAAATGGGAGCTTTTCTCCTTGAGTTACGCTCTCCTCAGCCGCAAGGGGCGCGACCATCTCATTGTTCGCTCCGTACCTGCTGCAGCGGCGGCGGCAGGGTTACCAGATTGGGTTATAAATAGCCAAATTAGGCTACTTTTCATCCCGTTTGGCGTGAAAAAAAAGAAAAGAATGTTTTGGCTATGTGGCTATTTTGGGGCTATATTTGACCCACAGTTTCCCGCAGGCGGAAGGGGGGTTCGGGGGAGGGTTTGTTGTAAGCGTCAACAAAGGGTAGACTCTAGAACTACCTGCACCTGCTGTCACGACTTGCTCGTGCACTCTCTTCAGGCATTTTTCGGCCTTCCACAGTGCAGCTACAAGAGAATATATTACTGAGATGGATTAGCGTTTCGGCCCATCAGCACTGAAGAGTTGTGTTTCGAGGAAGAAAGAAAACATGAATGAGGAGTGCAGCCAACTCTGCTAGTGTGACGCATCTCCTGCTTCTGACATGCCAACTTGGCATGCCTGCAATGTTGTCTCTTCAGTAAAACGAACCACAGTAACAGCTATGGGGGCCTTCATCTCATCGAATAAATTCGGGCCCACAGCAGTACAAGAGAACAGAACATGAGCGCTACTACCAACTGACTGCTTGCGGAGCAATGCAAAAGAAAAATAAAAACGAAGCGCCGCAACCAAGCACACTCCCACTCAAACGCCATCACCTCTAAAATACGGCAGGTGCAGATAAGCGTTGACGACGAAAATTTTATTCCAAATAGGCAATCTCTTTCGCTAGTAGCGTGACTGAAGGAGTGCAGAAAAGACCAGAAGAGACTAAAAAAATAAATAAATAAATGTACCTCTAGCCCAAGCACATGTCATAGGCAAAAACGCATTTGCATTCTGTATGTGAAAGTGTCAGTGAAACCTTGGCCCCTGTCCATATTCTCGGAAAGGAGGGCATAAAAAAACACACAGGAAACCACTTCCACCATTGGAGGCCTTCTCCCCAACATCTTTGGGGAGAAGGCCTTCTCCAAAGAAAAGGTGTTGTACAATGGCTAGACAAAGAACGTCCTGGAAAGAATAGACCACTACTGGCCTATGGACCCCTGGGCAAAACGTGTACTGTACCTAGGGAGCTCTAAACAGGAAAAGAAAGACTGAAATACAGGGGGAAGCGCATATAATCGGGACAACAAAGGCGGAGAGAAACGCTCCTTGCTAGAAAAGCCGGTTTAGAAGCGAAAGTGGCTGGAGGCATGTCTCCTGCAATGCTTCTGACGTCACACTGTTTACACCAGGGTGAGTAGTATGAAGTGGATGCCAAAGAAATGAACAGCGATCAAAGAGTGGGCAAGGGTAGCGATGTTTACAAAAGTCGAGTCGTGTCCTCTTTTAGAGGGAAAGGGGAAAATGTAGAGGAAAACGTAGAGGGACAGTCAGGCGTTTTCTTTTCAAAACTCGGTTTTTCTTTCAAATAACCAACTCGTTCCGCATTCTGTTGCGTTCATGCATAGGAGACATGCCTCCAGATTAACTTCGGTGGAATCATTGTACCAGACACAGTCGTGTCCTCGCGTGTGGTTCTTGAACTATGGCATATTCAGCAGACACAGATGAATGTTAGCTGCTCCTTAGGAACTCTTCCTTCCCATTACATCTAGGATGTATGGTCGGTGGCCCGGCAGATAACTGAACAAGGGATTCAAAAGGCAAGTAACTCGCCAGCAGTAGCACCTGATGGAGGAACCAAGTGGATTCCGATACCTCGTGTCTTGCCCTTTTGGAAGGGTTGATATTATGGAAATTCCTCTCCCCGCCATTTCACAGGGTGCAACCTTCTTCACCAACGTTTTCTTCACCGGGTCCAGTAAGGGCAATGAAATTTTCTTATCGCAATTAGTTTCTACGTTCACTGCGGAATCAGGCGGGCTAGCGCTAGCTAGCCTGTGCGACCAAAGATGGCCCCCGTGACGTCACGTCTTAAAAAAAAAAATGAAATGACCGCACATGTAATTAACTGAATTCTATTTCCTTCACACCGTTCTGACTATTTCTTTTAGTACTGAAGTACATTGCATATGTTGAAAAAAAAAAAAAAACAAGCAGCAGACAGCTTCACTGGTGGCATAATCTAAAGAAGAGGTGGAGAAAGGCGGAACGAAGCAATTCAGAAGGAAGCGGAAAGAGAGCGATGTTGTGCGTTCTTATTTTGGGCTTACTTATAAACATTTATTTTGGGCTATTTTTGGGCTACATGACATTTTTACATTTGGCTACATTTGAGCTACTTTTTGAACACTTTTGGTGGTGAGTGCTCCAACCCATCTGGTAACCCTGCGCGGCGGCGGGTGGCTTTCGCCTCGTTGCGCGCTGTAATCCGCTGGTTTTTTTTTGCATGCGCAGCACCGCAATGAAAGAAAACAGAACACAGTTGCTTTAGCTGCTTGTCGCCAGCGTATTCAACATGTGAACGAAGTCTTTATAACAAAACCTGCCCGCTAGAACCACCAAAAAGATGAATCATTGTTCTTCTGCAAAAGTATGACAAGCATATATGACAGATACTGCTATATTAGTGCAGAAGATGAAGTATTGATCCTCTTAAAAGAATGCTCTTAAAACGAATTGTTTGGTTAATGTAGAGCGTTTAACGTACTTAAGTGACTGAGGCTACTAGGGAAGTCGTAGCGGAGGGCTCCGGAAATTTAAGTCATCTGGGATTCTTTTAACGAGTACCGACATTGCACAGCACATGGGTACCTTATGTTTCACCTGCACCTTAAAACGGGCGCGGTGAACGTGATTGAATCCAATCCCTTATAATCATCAGTACCATACCTTTACTTCAGAGCCACTGACAAAAAATATAAGGAAGAGGGGGGGGGGGGGGGGCGGGGTTGATGGAGGGCGAAAATGGCTGCTTTGTTTCATCACTAATATGTCTGTTGATCTTGGAAAATTTCATGATGGTCTGAGTCAAAGCCAGTGGCAATTAATATGCCAACCTGAAAGATTTTACACCCTGTAGGAATAATTTTGCGTTATTTTCCGACTGCAGCGAAAAAGAAAAGGTTTTAAGGGCACTGAAGCTCCGCCTTTAGAGATATTTTCACAGATGCCTCACAACGAAATGAAAAAGCAGCAATAGGGATTTACTCCAAGGCACTTGATTGGAGTTTTTCTGTACGGATCCCTGATTACACACCAATATTTACTGCTGAATTGCTTGCAATTGGTTTGGCCCTTCAAAAAGTTCCCGGTAATGTTACTCACGTAATCATACTCTCTGACTGCCTGTCAGTCTTAGCAGCATTAGAAAGTCCGAAAATGTGTCTTTTGAAACAAACCCTGATGTTTTTCCTTCCGATACACTTACAGGAAGTACGTTTTCAGTGGGTTCCGGGACACTGCGGCATCGCTTCTAATACAATGGCGGATTATTTAGCAAATTCAGCTCTCAGTGGGCCTGTTGCCGATGTTGTACCCAATATTATCTTGCTAAATATATCCCGTTTTGAACAATTTCAAACGTTAAACTCCTTGAGCCATGAGCCACTCCTTGCGACTACGGATTTTAATCATTTAAATTTCCATTGGAATGTCCGATGTTGTACCTCGAGGCAATGTGAGGTTTCCATGACGCTCATGCGTTGTAGAATTCCTTCCCTCAATCTTTATTTATGTCGCTCTTGATTCACGCCGTCCAATCTTTGTGCGTCATGTAATGACGTGGAAACAATTGAACATTACATCCTCTCCTGCCACAGGTATGCTACTCAGAGAAGATATTATCTAGAAATACCTCCTGCTCGCCTAGGACTGCCATTTACAGTTCCTGTCCTCCTCTCCTTTGGTGCAACCGTCAAAGGGTATGCCCTAAAACCGGTGTGTGAATTACTTCATAATTATAATATTGCTACTGGAAGAATTGTGTGTTAGCGCTGAGCTGTCTGAATTGTATTTTTTCTTATTATTTTTAGTAATTTACAATTTTATTCCTTTTTTTCATTGCTTTCTATTACATCGCCTCAAAATTTCAAGTTATTTCAGCAACACTAGCTCCTAATTATTAGGTTATTTATATCATATAGTCAAATCGACCTTATCAAAAATAGTATGTCACCTACAACGAATTCTGGCCAATCCCCCACTGTGGGTATGTGCCATTACAACGAGGGAGAAGAAGAAGAAGAAGAGATACGACGCAACAGAGTCAATGGCGCTCATCTGTGGCTCTCCCTTTGCGGATGTCGCTCGGTTATTTTACACATACAGTACCAAGGTACTACAATATGTGAAGGACCTCCTCGACGTAAAAGCATAAACATTTGACTCAGTCGAAACCTCAGCTGCCATACAGGCATTGCGAAATCAGGGTATAGATGAGCCATATGTAAAAGTACTTGATATCTGTGGGGGCTGCACAGGAATCAGAGTCCTTGTTAAGAAACGTAATAAAATTTTCACAAGGAAAGGTGTTATGCACGGACATACGATCTTCCCAGTACTATTAATAGCTTACTCAGAAGAACATTCAAATACATAGAATGGGAGCACTGCGCTGCGGTCACTTTGGGACTCGCAGGCGCCAGCGGCGATTGTTTGGGGCCCACTCTGCAGCGCGGCGCGCCAGCGCAGAGTTTTCCAGTTGTCTATTATCTATGAAAGTTGCCCTGCAGTGAATATAATCAAGTATAGTGACGATGAACATCACACCGGCAATGCCAACGCCAACGCCGATACACCGACAACGCCGGATTTTCCAGAGGAGGGGGCTTTATCACTATATCGCGTTAAATGAAGTGCGTAAAAAGAATATTGAATACACATAGACAATATGCGCAGGTGACAAGGACTGTAGCGTCTCTCACAGACAAGGATTGTAAACCGAAACCCTAAAGCAGTGCAAATTAACAATCGTTTCGTGCTGCTTTTGTGTTCGACGGACAACGAGAACAAATACCGCTTTGAGTCTTTCACGAAACCTTTAACGGCACCATGCAGAGCTGCGATATTACAGAATTTCGGATAAGTAGTGACAGTCACTTTTCTTAGAGACCCGGAAAATATATGAGGTAAGCCCTGAATACTGTTCGCTTAAATAATGTACTAATTCTCGTTGCCATCACTCGGGCAGATAATTTTGCGCAGTGCGGCTTAAAGACGAAAAACAAAAAACTAGTTCTAAAGATGATTTTGCAGCTGAGCTCGAACGAAATTCTTGGCTCGTATCATACACGAAAATTAAGTTTACACTACTGAAAAATGTGGCATAAACTAATATTTTTGTTCAAAGTCGGGCTCCTTTAAGAAAGGAAATAGGTATTTTACTGGAGGGCGTGCGTTAATGAAGCTTCATAGATACTTTCTGGATGGCTGGTGCCATCGCTTCGCCTGGGGTACGAGCGAAGTAAGTTTCTAACGAAGCGTCGCACATTAATCCTTGCAAATAGGTGGCTTCTGTACTCAGTCAACATCCGACCACAACAACGGTGCATATAGCTTTGGGTTCTTCACCCTGCATCGAACTCGGTTCGGTGCATCTCTGAGCCGTATCCTAATCGGCATGCAGGCATCGTCGCACGCTATCGGCCTCGCTGCCAGCAAGCATGATTCGTTGCAGTGGTGCACAGCAAGTGCTTGAGCCCGCCGGATGCAAGTTCAACGACATGGAGACGGTTAAATAAATATTGGTGACTTCGAGGCGCTCAGGCCTGCTCCATGCCGTGGTGTTGAGTTTGTGCGCCCACTGGATAAATGCGTCCGCTTTATAACTCTGCGTACTCGTGTGTCTATGCAAATTTCGACGAGCGCTCTCGAGAATGATGGAAAACAACTCGTTCTGCGGCGCCACGTGAAACCTTCAACGCTCGACTGTATGTTTCGCCTATAGCGCAAATTTATTCTCAAGGTGAGCAGAGTTGCTGTAGCGGCACAAGGAGCAGAACGCTATGGTGGAAAGTGGTAGTTAGCTAAGCTTAGTAAACAAGGCGCAGACGTTCAGGTCTTCACCTCAGGTCTCAGGTTTTCTCATTTTTTTTTTGCTTCCGCGTTTCACGCTCTATGCACAATTTTCATACATGTCGACCTCCTCGAACAACGTGACCTCATCCTTCTCGGGTTCCACTTTGACCGGCCCGACCGACCGGGCGTCCGGCCACTCAGGTCTTGGAGGGGGCAGCGGCGGGGGGTGGGGGAGGAGGTGAACGATCAGCTGACGTCAACAGCCAGGCAGCAACAGGACAACGTTAGTACCGGCGACAACATCCGTAGGAGTTGGGAGGGAGAGGGCCAAAACGGGTGAGAAGAACCGGAGAGCCGGTTTCGGTGGCTTTTGGGAACCACTCACTGTATGGGGTCCATCTCCGCGTGCCCCACCCCACCTCACCCCATCCCACCCAAAGCGACATCACAGAGGTGACAGAGCTCGCCTGCCTCTCGAGCCGGCATTCCCGCCGCGACACTGGAAAGATGCAGCAAGCTACCACACGTTCTCCTGCTTCGCGGCTCCTTCTTGTTGCTGCAACGGCGGCCATTCTCCTGATTCAGGTGAGACGCGACGTGCATTCCATCTTTTATGGTCCCAGCTACTTTCGCCCAGCGCACCTACTTGAAATTTTCACGCTTGTTGCACTCGTTTTCGAAACAAATGTCGATCCTCTAGTGTCCTCGTTTTCAGAGTTTGAATTTTGAAAGGAGCATTTTGCATTCACGCAGTTCAAATTTATAATGGCAGCGCAACTATTTGCAGAACTGATGTTGATTTCTTCGACTTTCGGCCATGCTTCGACAAACTGGTTTCAGGTTCAGTGTTTCGTACGAACTGATAGCATTCTGCTGCTACGTGTTTTCTGTCTTGTGATGCAAACCAGAACTGTGGTGCCGAAGGCGTGATCATGCAGATCACAGGTCACTTTTTGCCTCGGTTCCATCTCAGAACTATTTATGGAAACTTCAGTAACTTTCTTTTTCCTAGCGCGCGAAAGAAAAAAAAAATAAACACGCCACTAGGTATCGGCGGTAATATAGCATTACATTCTGCGAAACGTGTTTCGTTAAAAACAAACTACAGTAATGCTTGCGAAAAAGATTACTACTTTCTTCCTTTACTGCTTTTCCCTTATGTTCTCGCAGCATGCCAATCAATATGTTAGAGGAAAGAAAAACAAGCTTTTATTCTTCTATATGGAAACATCTCTCCAAGTGATTGGAAAGCTTGCCGAGATAGCCCATGTGGCAGCTTGCCCAGGACCAGGCGGAACCGGGTAACGCTAGCAGTATCTCTTACCTTGGGATTCCTAATACTCAAACATTTACAACTTTCGAGGTGGTATGTTTACTGGCGACTGCCGTGAAGCAACACATCTTTGACTCCGCTAACTTGAAGATTGTATTACACGTGGAATAATTAGGAAAAGAAAGGCGTATTGACAAGGCCTGCAAGTTATATTTCTATTAAAAACCTGAGTGATAGTAGACATGTGTACTGCCGGCGTAAGGCTGACATCCTCTGGAGTCGTGTAGGCAAGACACAATGAGGTCTCGTTCATGGGCAACAACCTCATTCCTTGTGAAAATGGAAAGAACTGGGCAGGTGACCTCATGGGACACATTCACTTTTGCGAGCCACGGATATCCTGCACTTCGGTTGTTCGTTGCAGTTTCAGAGTTCTAGGAAAGCAGAAAGGACACGTAAGGAATGTGCATAAAGCAGTCATGCATGAGCATAAAGGCTCCTAACAATCTTCCACCACATTCATGTTGTAACCTTCTTGTACAGAACCAACGGGCCCTCCCACAAATCCGAAAAATCTCGGTCCACTGGCGACAGCCCTGAGTATAGGCAAAAAGGGGAACTTGGTGCTTTTCGTTCCCACAAAGAATGCAAGTCTTCTGAAAAAGAGACCCTTTGGTTGGAAGAGAGGTGTTGCCGAGAATCTGCCTTACCGATTTCCGCATTTTATAGAGCTTTAGAAGAGGGGCACTCTATCGGTTAGGGTATGTTTGTGCGTGCCTAGTGTGATTACCGCACCTTTCGCCTATTCATCGCAGCACTGCGCGCGTGCGCATTGTTGCTCGGCTATTATCCTAATCCCCTAACTGACTGAGTCCCCATATTCTTAAACTCCCTATTGCTTTGCCGTTGTGCGTTTTTAGCGCATGAGTAGGCTGTAGGGTGCATCACGACAGTTTGTGTGCACCTTTGTGTTGTGTTCATTTTTTCGCGGACATGCACGCCGCGAACCTGGTGGAATTTGTCGATACTACCCCGTCAAAAAAGTGAAATGAGCAATTAACTTAAAGACAATGTTCGTGGAACTTGCGCAAAACGCTACCGTCTAAAGATTTACCGAATAGCCTTTCTTGCTTTAAATAGCTATGGAAAGTGACAAGGGCCATGTATATTGTAGCAGAAAACAAGCCATGAGAAAGGCATCTAATGCGAAGGGTCTGCTAGAATAAGAGTTGACATCTATACTTATCTAAATGATGAATTCAGCAAGCGATGCAGTTAACTATAGTACAGATCAGCAGCGGAACTACGTTG
The DNA here is from genome assembly GCF_055883805.1 of Amblyomma maculatum. Taxonomy (NCBI): domain Eukaryota; kingdom Metazoa; phylum Arthropoda; class Arachnida; order Ixodida; family Ixodidae; genus Amblyomma; species Amblyomma maculatum. The sequence continues at coordinate 28,739,686 of NC_139349.1, read as the reverse complement.
CGAGCTGATCGCCTTGCGCTGCTCTCGCACCGCAAAGTATTACGGCCGGTCATGGCGAGGGGCCAGAAGACCCATGAATTAAGTCACAGAGTATGCCCCGCACCACGGCTCTCAAACTGCCATTGAGTAAATTTCGCTTCCCTCGTGCCAGGAGCCAGAAATTACAAAGTGGATGGAGATACATTGACAACGATGAATTTCGTTTGAAAATTGAGGATTCTCCTGTTCATTAAGTGACGGAGCTGCTAATACAGTCGGCCTGCTCAACAAAAAGATTTATTGTTGAGTCATTCTGAAATTAACCTAAAATTCTTACCATACTGCTGGCATGAGCTTCAAATCGTGGCACTGAAGGGACCATCTTTCAGTCTGGAACGCAGAGCAAGCTTGTTCACTTTCAGGTAAACGAATAAATGCTCGCACAAGTATGTCTTCCAGAACAGTTGAATTATTCCCGTCGCTTGATGCCGTATAGCTGAAAAAAATTGCCTTATCAAAGAAGAAAACCGTCCAACTCCAGACACACATTTTCAACTCATCCTAATGTAATATGCAGTGCACCGCCGCAAACATTTCGGTGACTCAAGTCCTCGTTCGCAAACATTGCACACGGTCTGCTTGTGACTGTTACAAAAGGGGCTGTGCGTTCAACAACAGCGTTTTTTATCGGGACCATATCCCCTAGATAACTTTTATCATGTTGAGATCTTTGTCTACGCGCGCAAAGAAAACGGTATACTCTATGCGTTATCTGTAATGCACTAGGCGCCACAGTACTGGGCGGATGATTATCTTATCGAATTCCATTGTCATACCGGACTCGTAGCGCCAGTGGTTTCAAGAAAACAGAAGATCCCTTATTGAAAGACCTTGTAGGTCTTTAGATTGCAAATAACTACGCTCATTAATAATTTCTCCCTCTGATTCGCATGATTATGTAAAACTTGCCATTTTCCGAGCGACGCCTTTAGTCCAGTCGGATACAGTCCAGGATAATACAGTCGGATGGCTGATTAAACACGCCGTCTGGACCCGTGATTGAGTAAAGATATATGTGTTCCCATCGAGGCTGATCATATACCACTTCTAATCTTAACTTCATCGAAGGCACCTACAGCGACATTCTAACATTAAACGTTCACTTGAAACAATCTGTTCTTACCAGAGGGGAAGCAAACATTGAATTAGATATCCCAGAGGTGCGGCTATCGCCTTGTGGAATTTGCCGTAACAGTGTGGGCGCGCGCTTATTTTTCAAACAGTAGTTGAGTGCAGGGCTGGTCTCGCGTGCTGAGACGCTTGAGTCATCTAGGAACATACATTGTTACACAACCCCCCCCCCCCCCCCCCCCTTACTCCCTGTCAAGTCATGACAATGACAAAGCTGGAGAATCTGGCCCTGTCTTCTCTGTTGAGGCAAGCTAGGGGAGGCAGGGACAATGCAATGCGTCTATAACGAAGGCCTAGAAGATGCTATAACTGCATACCATTATTGTACAGCAGTTCGTCGCGTCCATGAAGCGAGGGACGTCGTTTCCTGGAAAAGCACGTGCAACAAAGCCCTCTCCGAATTTTCGCATGGCATCTCTGCAAAAATGGCGGCCGAGGAGCGTGGTTATTGTCATTCTAAAGGGAGTCCAAGCTAACTTTAGTCAAGGGTTAAAAAATAAAACATTTAAGGCAGGTCAGAGAAAACACTTGTATACAGCTGCCAGTAATATGGCGCAACACATGGAATTTCTTTAGTTTGCAATTAACTAATTAGTAATTGAGACTTTTTTCTAATTTACTAACTATTGACTTTAGACAATAAATAGATTAGCAGAGTTAGAGATCGAGCACCTTCCAAAACCCCCAATTGATTTATTTCCGATAAAGAAAGCCTCACGTCTCGTTTTTTCAAGCTGAAAAAAGCCCGCGAAATCCGAACAAAAAAGAAAAAAAAGAAAAAAATAACGTGACTGGCGCATTTGTGGCCGCGATTGTGCGGCGCTCGAAATCGGCTCTACGACCCCGTTGCAGCGTTCGGTGGTTTCTCCGTCCACTTCATTCAGTCGGCGCACGTGACGGTCCAAGTCGCAGCGAGCTTACCGCACTGGCTGCAACCATCGCCAACATATCAGCCTACCGCTGAGACTGCGCCGTCGAGTCACGACTGCAGCTAATTTCGTTCACTCAGACCACGATCGAGAGCATCACAATTGTGGCTCCTGAGTGCGTTAGTCACGTGATATTTTTTGCATTTCGCGGGCTTTCTTTGAGCTTGGAAAAACAATACACGTGAGGCTTCCTTTATCGGTAATATTTTAAATGGGGATTTCAGAACGTCCTCTTCAACTTTGCAAATCCCATTTATTGTCTAAAGGCAATACTTGATAAATTAGAAAAAATTATCTGAATCACAAATATTTAATTGGAAAATAAAAGATTGTCGCTGGGGCGCCAGATGGTTGGCAGCTCTATATAAGTGGCTTCTCTGGCATGCTTTATTTTTTAATCTCTGGATAAAGTTAGCTTGAACATCCGGTATATGACTTGAGAGGTGAGTAATAATTTATAGGCGCGGGCATCTTTTGGCCTCCTTTCAGTAAACCGTTGAGATATTGGGAAGGGCTGTAGAAAGTTATCCCTGCTCCCCCACTAAAAAATAAACCACGCTTTCCTCACGGCCCACTTACATAGGCCTGCTTTGTATGTCCTCAGCCTCTTGAAATCTTTTGTTTATTGAGCGTCCATTCTTGGGGGTGCGATTACGCCCAATGAACAAAACTGGTTGTGAGCTAAGTCCACCTGGAGGCGGAAATCCTAACACGTTTAAATTTTTTGCTTGGTCAATCGACACACTCTATAGGAGTATAAAGCGCCGGAAAGAATGTTTTAGAATAACATAGAAAGGTCACTTTATAACTGAGTTGTACCGTCCTTTCCTACGCAAGTAAACATTTCTCCTTGAATATCCCTCATGCGTATTCCCCCCCCCCCCCCCCCCCCCCCCCCCCCCCCCCCCCCACTGCGGTCTTTTGTGAAGTGTATACCACACACATTGGTGACACCAGAACTTAATAGTTATCGTGCACAGGTGTAATTTACTAGTTCACAGTGACAACCACCTTCTGTGCTTACTCTCAGTACTCGTCTTCCTTTTTTTTTTTTTTTTGTGAGTAGCGTATGATGTGCTTACATATAAACGTCCTCTTTTTCATCCTCACTTAAAGCTCGCAGCGCCCATTAAGCAAGTACCTGCGGTATTTCTTGCAGTGTTTAAGCTAAATATTTTATTCACTTCCTTCACGGAATTGCATTAACACTGGCTGGGTATTGCAGCCGCTTCCATCTGGTAATCTTTAAACTTTATTGTTTACTTGTTGCAGGTATTAGGCGATGAAGTGCCCGCGAAACCTGTCGCAGCTGCTCAACCCAGCGATGAAAAGGTCCCCGACGTGGCCTCTCCTTTACCGTTAGCAGAAGGAGGAGCTGAGGTGGCTACGCCATCTTCAAAGAAACCAAAGGTCTTCGGTCAGCCTCTGCGCCCGTTCAACCTCGGTATAAACATTCCGTACTTCTTCAACATGCGGCTCCTGACGGGACCCGGAGGCACAGGACTCGGTCTCAACGTACCCGCCATCCTCAACCTGCAGCTGGACGCGGCGCATCGCAGGAGGCCGGGGCTCCTGCTTAACCTTTTCGGAAACAGGGGCATCAGTTTTAACCGTCGCAGGCGTCCTGGAAACCCACTTGCCGGCCCGGGCAAAGCCCCACCGTTTGGACAGCCTTCGGAGCAGGACAATGCCATTGATATCAAGCGAAAGCCTTCCGAAAGGCTTCGTGAGTCGCAAGACCGTGCGGTATCGCCATAGCTTTGTCATAGCTTCAGATGTTAGTTGCCTTCTTCATGACCCGCATTTAATCCCCGAAGCACCTGTTCATAAAGATCTGCTTAGGTCCCAGCACCAGGCCAGTGTGGTTAGACGCGCAAACTGTTCCTGCGGAGATTGTTAATATTGTTGAAAATCGAGATATATGTCGCAGTATAACGTTTATGACGTGCACTACGCTTCAACGGCAGCGTTGATTGTCGTTCACAATCAAAATTTCTTTTCATTTTTTCAACTCGAGGTTCTTCTTGGTATCTTCATTTACGTTTATCTGTGTTTTAACAGGAGAGTAGGTGCTCGAATGTAAGTCCACAGCAGTAGCTAGGCCGTACGCTTTCAAGGAAAGAGCTGCATTTCAAGCTTACGTTCAAAAGGGGCCCACAAATCAAGTGTAGATTGTTGATGAAAGGCATTATAGGAAATTTGCCATGGAATGTGATACTCAAATCAACCGAAGAATTTATTTCGCAATTATTTTCACGCCACAACGCTACACTAGGGAGTCAGAGCTGAAGCAAATGCCACGATTTGCCATTTGTACTTCTTAGTCCGCCAGCAGTGTCGCGTACGCTATCGAGCTCAAATCCTGCTTGCGCAACCACATTTCTTGAAATGACGTCTCAAGTGCGACGTAGTGCTCTTTGTACCATTGTATTGTGCCCCCCCCCAAAAAAAGATCAACTGTCGCAGTTGCAGAACACCCGCTGAGATGAAGACAATGTTTTCTTTACCTTTTTTTTTTCTGCCTGTGAATAAAAAAAACATATTACTTCCTGGGAAGCTTCATTTACGTTTGTTTGTGCTTGTTTTATGAACGTGTTCATACAAACAGGCCATTTTGTATAAATATTCACAAGGGATCTCTGCGTCAGTCTTGGTTTCATGGTGGTGTACCGCTATTGGACGAACGTTATACTGCATAATTTGTCATAAGGTAGTAGAGAAAATTAAATTTGAAAGCATTTTGACTGTGACAAGAAACGGGACTGGGGCTCCACTCTAGACATGGTTTTCGTAGGCGGATGTTTGGTCGCTGCCGACTGCCGTACAGAATCTTGTACTGGCCTCCTTGAATAAATTCCTTCAACTTCGCCCAGAGCAAAGCGACGATAGCACAGCCGTCATCAGTGGAAAACCCAGGCCGCCCAGCGCCGACCGGATATTACAGGGGAGCTCCGTCTCGAATACTGGAATTTAGCGGGCGTTTGCGACGATAGTGGTACAATGCGAATCTGTTTTCATTGACGTATTAAGGCTCGGTTAAATGTTTTTAATGCGAAAGCATTACTTCGCTATGTTCACAGATTTCTGTCCGCAGGCCGTGTCCGCAGACCGCATCAGTTGCGAGTAATTGAGAAGTGGTAGATGTTAATAAGTGATGTAAATCGATAGAGGGTGACGTAATGTTGTGTCCGAAAATTAATTAGGTTAATTGGGTAATAATTACAGGCAAAAAATGTAAAAGTTGTCCGCAGCAGTAATGAGTAATTGAGAATTGGTAGAGGTTAATGAGTGGTGTCAATCGATAGAGGGTGACGTAATGTTGTGTCCCAAAAAATAATTAGGTAATTAGGACAAAACACACAAAATCGTGTCCGCAGCAGTTGTAATTGAGCAGTGTTAAAGGTTAATGAGTGGTGTCGATTGATAGCGGGTGACGTAATGTTGTATCCGAAAAAGTAATTAGGCCAATAAGTTAAGTAGGAAAGTATTTAGATGCAAAAAATGTAAAAGTAAAGGCGAAAATAGTCTCATTAGCCAATGGCCAAGATGTGACGTCAGGCAACCGGAAGAAGAGCCGAAAAAGGGCATGGTAAGGGATTGGCGAGCAATTTGAAAGTACCAAAGACTAAAATGGGTAAACAAGAAGTGAATTAATGTGATGTCAAGGATGTGACGTCACGCGACCGGAAGTAGAACCGCAAAAGGGCATAAAAAGGGATTGGCGCGCAATTTTAAAGTACCAAAGACTAAAATGGGTAAACAAGAGGTGAATTAAGCAACCAGACGCAACTAACAGCAGCATCTGTGCTTTCGCATTACTCCAATGCAGATTCTGCAGTGCTCTTTAATTTTTTGATGAGACGGGGAGGGGGATGAAAAGCGGAAGATAGTTGGTAGCGAGTTTTAGAATAGGGTGAGCCTATCAGTTACGAGGATAGGGGAACAGTGGGAAAACAATAGCTTAATTGCTTCCTGAGCGATGAGAAAAGAAGCAGATTGCGAAGAAAGCGGCGTGAAAATGTATTTTTTTTATTTCTTTTATATAATACGAGTAAGAAAGCCCGGTGCCAATAAGGAGCAAGGGAGTAGGCACACGGGTTCGTTCGCAGTGCGGACCGTCTTTATGTGGTTTATTTACTCAACGGTTGGGACTGCTCCAGTAAAGAATGGCGTATTTTGCTGAATGATTGACGGGACGCCTCTATGTGTCTCGTGACTTCTAGAAGACACGCCTATGGAACTTGTGCCTTTATCTGTCGCAGGAAATGACGTCGCGGTTTTGTAGCTTTGATTTTTGTCAAAGGGGTCAGCTGTGGCATATCCGGCAGTTGTGACAGCTTTGGAACATTACCACTTTCGCTTCACCACGGAGAAATTCAAATGGCAAGCAAATATATTTGACGAAGAAAGGACAGGGGATATAACATCCTCTGACCTTGGTTCCTATATTAGAACCGAAGCATCACTGGCTTATTTTGGATACCATCTAGCTTATCGCATTGAGGCACTGAATTAATTCTGATGTGACAAAGTTGTGTTCTTCTCTTTCTTATCTTGCGAGTTGTGCTTGCATTAGAAAATGCAAGGTAAAGTTACGCAGAAAAAAAAAAAAATAGCATCGCCCTAGTTCTTTATTATTTTTCCATCCTATTTTGTTTGTTTTTTTTTTTTTTTTTTTTTTGCAGCTACAAACAACTTGCAGAATGATAGAGATTGTGTGAGTTGGTAGGGTTCGTCTTGAAAGTAGCAGCGTGGAAACAAAGAAGTGAAAAAGCGACAAGACAGACGCTAACTGGCAAATGAATTTATTGAATCAAACATAAATATAGACATACCAAGAAAAACCGTAAATCATTCGATCACCGATACGCAGACAGCAAGAGAAGGCTAACTGGCAAGTTAAGTTTATTGAAGCAAGTATGAAATATATAGACAAGCCGGGTAACACCATAAACCACTCAATCACCAATAAGCAGACAGAAAAACAAGGTGTAAAACATGTTTCGTTGTCTGCTTATTGGTGATTGAGTGGTCCACGGCGTTGGTTGGCTTGTGGATATATTTCATGTTTGCTTCAACAAACTTCAACTGCAAGTTAGCGCCTGTCTTGTCCCTTTTCATGTCCTTGTTTTTTTGCGCTGCTAGATACGAGATTGCTTCTTTTGAGCTGCAAAATACAAGATGAAAGAACTTCTGCTTGATTCAGGAAAAATAACACGAAGATCGCATTAGCTGTAAAAGAGGGCTGAGGCTGACTGATTGTTCGTGCTAATGCAATAGAAAGGCTACAGCTCCGACAGACGTTAAAGATGAGAATAAATGAAGATGCGCTATGTCGTTCTTCTCTTTCATTACTTCTACTGATGCTACCATATTCACATTGCATCATCATCGTCATATAAGATGACTCATGCAATAATATGTTATGATCACATAAAGGAGCGAACGTAGAACTTAAAAAAAATTAGGAGTTGGAGTACAGCGTCCATTAGACAGAAGTAAACAACACGTAGCAGCAGACGTAGCAGGGGCCGGTAGATAGTTAGGTGGGCGGATGATATTAGGAAGTTCGCAAGGGTCAAGTGGATGGATGCAGCTAGCATAGGAACGGGTTAATTGGAGGAATATAGGAGAGGCCTTCGTCCGGCAGTAGGTATAGTCCGGCTGATGGTAAAACAACACGTCCCTGAATCCAGAAGCTTGTTTCATGAACGAGTCAGGTGAAAACCGATTTTTATTTTTAGTTTCTAATGCTTAGTATGCAAAACTTTACTGCATGGCCATTCTAATAAATTGTAGGTTCCAATAAGAGATCTCGCAGCTGCGATGTAAGCGGAAGTGTCGGGAAAGTTCGTCTTTTTTCTACAATGAACAATCGAAACAAAATACATTATATATTTGAAGTTTTCTGAGTCACTATTACAACTACAGTATTCTGCAAAGCCGTTTTGAAAACTTCTCCCGCCGAGGCACGTTTGCGGTACAACTTTGCAGAAAGCTAGCGCGTTGTCGACCCTTTGTTATGTAGTAAGTCTTAAAGTGATGTTCACTTGGTTTGTCCCCCCGTGATGAGAAACTAGATCCGTCTGTGATGAGATTGAAGAAGGGAAAGACGCGAACACCAATTTTTCTGCAAAGAGCAGTAGTGGCGCTATCTAGCATCATTACGAAAACGTGTCACGCTTGCCTGGGAGCTTTAAAATAGCGGCACTTTCCATCGGGTCTAGATGGCGCCACAAATGCATTCTGTCGGAAACTGGGCGTTTGCATTTATTACTCCTCAATCTCGCCACAGAAATTCTGATTTTTAATTTTGCACAGCCAAACCAAATCAGGCAAGCACCATAATCAAACTTACCGCGTAACAAAAGGGTCTATAATGCTCAAGCTTTGTGCGCTGTTTCAGCGCAAATGAGCCTCAGGTTGAGGCAGGCTAATTTTTCAAAACGGTTCCGATAAAGTTGCAGAACACTGTACGTACATGCGTATGAATATTGAAAATGAGGTATCAGAATGAAGTGCCGACATTCGTAATTACCGCTTCCAGAACTTTACTGTAAAGCTCCTGTTGGAGTGGATCGCGCACTCATCAGTGTCGCCACCTAAACTTGACTAAAATAATGGACCGCACAAAGTATACCTGCTATTTCAGCGAAAGGGAGCCAGTATATTGAAAAACAGGCTTAGTGAGATATGAAGATGCATGGTTTTGCTACACAATCTTAGGAGTGCTGGCGGATATCAGAAAACAGGTGAATAATGTTAACCACCAAGCTAGCGACCTACTTTCTGATAATTAAATTTTAGCTCATGCTGTTAGGTGTCTAATTGCAATCAGAGGCTTGCTGCCGGCCCTTAGTAACATCTACATCAGCTTTTAGAAATTCGAAACCTCGAATAACCTCCACTCTATGGCAAATAAACTTTAACAGTTTCACGCTATAACACGTGCGCTTTCGAAAAACCTACACTCTATGCAATGCCCCCAGAGTCACCACTTCTTGAGGTGTCATGCCCTATACTGAGTTTGTGCCGCGTGCTCTGGCGATGCTCGTCGTTGCTTTTTTGCTTGGGCCTACGTGGAACAGAAAACGTCACATCGCTATGGCGCCTGACGGTGCTGGGGCGTTGTTTAGAGCACGGGTTTTTTAAAAGTGCGCGTCTTTTGGCGTAACTAACAAAGTGTATTGTCGCGGAACGGCGAGGGTTGTGGGGCTTTCTCAATTCTAAAAATTATATGTATATTAATAATGGGCGGCTTCAGGACTATGATTTCAATGACGTTTAAATGTAATAGTTATATATCTATTAACCAGGAGTTGTTTCAGCAGGTCGCAATGCGTTATTTATCCCTTCATTAATGACTACCAAGGACGGTAAAGAGAGATTTAGCCTGCCGGAGCCGTACTGACGTAGACGTAACCGGTTAGCGAACCCCCCCCCCCCCCCCCCCCCCCCTTTTTCTTTTTGCGCACGCGCATTGACTGGGGTGAGTGCAATCGCGGCCACTGCGCCTGCATGGTAGGGGTGCTGTAAACCGGTATACGTCTACGTCAGTGCGTCACCGGCAAGCTAAATCTCTCCAATATTGCGCACCAAAAGTAGAATTACATAAAAAAAAAGGCTATCTTTAAAACCTAAAGGTGGCGTTCTTTGAAACAGGTGGTACAAATGCAATACACTGACAATAAAACAAATTCCCCAAATACCACTATAAAGCTGGGGTGCGGCATGTCGGTAGTTTTAAAGGTTTGCAAAATGTCATGATTGTGTATTAGTAAGTGTTTAAAAACGGACCTTCCTGTTTCAGTATTCACTCCCAAGAAACGGAACGACATCATTTTAGTGACTGCGGAATTCTCAACTACGTAGGTCATCGCTACTGTCATCGTCGTTTAATTAGTTCTCCAAACCGTTGATATTTTACTGTGATCGTTCCACTTACTAAGTAAATCTCTAATATTTTTCTGGATTTTATGCTTTAACTTGGAAATCAATACTTTTGTTGGGTAGAATGGTACGATGCATGATTGGTATACCGAAGAAGTTTTTTTCCGAAATATTAAGGATGCATTCCCATTTGCAGTTGTTTAGCCCGAAACGAGCAAGCATTAGTTTAAATGTGAAGTAAATTTTGGCAGGTACATCTGAACATACAATTTTTTAAGGCATAATATAGTTTGCCAAATGTCGTCAAAAGTATGCTGCCGGCCACAGCCTCTTCCTAACCTTTTTCCCGTGGCCCTTCCAAGTGGAAAATATCATTTTGTTAGAACGGAAATATGAGAAAATGCCACTCGTCTCTAGAGACATTTAGGTGGTCGCCTGGATCTTGATTAATGTAAACTGGTCAAAACACTTATAGTAGGCTTCAAAAACTAATCTTATAGAATGTGTGCTGAAGACAAAGAAACATCGAAGGGCTGGTTGCCTGATGTAGTGAACTGGAAGGTGCGCTACTCGAAAAATTGAAGTATTGCAAGCGTGAAAGCATGAACTTTTTGGATACATACAATCAGTTGTCTACTGCAAATACTTATGCAACTGCATGACTAATTCGGGCGAACTACTTCAGCATTAAGAAAGATGCCTGGCGTTGAAGTGCTTGTTTGATTTGGTTCGGCCTATAGGGTTTAACGTCACAAAACAATTCAGGCTATGAGGGACGCCGTAGTTGAGGGCTCCAGAAATTTCAACCACCTTGACTTCTTTAAAGTGTACTGACATTTCACAGCCCATGAGTGTCTTTCTTGTTGCCTCCATAGAGAAGCGGCCGCCGAGGCCGGGATTTGGTTCCGCATCCTTGGAGTCAGTAGTCGAGCGCCCTAACCACTGAATTACCGCGGCGAGGTGAATGTGGCCTTTAGTGGAGTATACGCGGTAATTTTTGCCGGTTCCACGTGTGAGGGTGTAAAATAACGTCCGCCTACTTGACCATAAATTCTTAAACAGGACAGTAAATGTAAGCATTGTAACTTCAAATCAAGCCTTAAAATTCCGTAATGTTGGGAAAGGTTGAGGGTCGCCGGAGAAGGGGTAGGCAGCGAACGCGATGGTTAGATGGCATCCTCGAGGCACTGCAGATGAAGTTATGTGATGTTAGGAAGATAGTGAAAGACCGGAAAGCGTGGCGTGACATGGTCCATAGGGTCACGAAGAGTCGGACACGACTGAACGACTGAACTGAATGTTAATAATAATAATTGGTTCACAGGAAAGGAGGAGGTGCGGTATCTGTCACACTTATTTTATGGACACCTGAACCGCGCCTTAAAGGAAGGGAACAGGGTGAGAGTGAAAGAGGAGTGAGAGAAAGATGTTCCGTAGTGGACGTCTACGGACTAACTTCGACCACCTGGCGATCTTTAACGTGCACTGACATCACACAGCACACGAATGTCTCCCCGTTTCGCCTCCATCGAAACGCAGCCGCCGACGGTTGGGATCGAACCCGGGAGCTCCGGCACAGTAGGTCCACCACCGCGGCGGGGCCGTAATATAAATGAGATTATGGCGTTTTGGTGCTGTCCGCGCCAGTAGGGATGTAATTCATCACCACTGCACTGAGTCTGGTAGGCCGTCATAAAATAACAGTAATCCCAGGACAACAAAGGTTATAACGCTAGGTCCTTCGTTGATTTTTACTCTCCCACTTTCTTTGGCAAAGTTTGAGAGGTCCGCGCCAAGTAGTAGAATAAAACTTTATTCCGCAAAATGGGACGTGGTTCAGGGGTTGAGGTCTTCAGCTGCAGGTAGTGTTCCTAGGTACAGAATCACATTGGTTCTTGCTGCCTCTTCGGCCTGCTCAACTAGCGCTAGCTGACCTTGCGGGTCGGAGCTGGACAGAAGCCCCTCCCACTGCTCGACGTACGGGTTGGGTTTGTTATTCTGGGCTCTATCGGGCCCACCCGACAGCCTCATGTGGAGGTGTAGAGGGTGGCTATCTCTCCGCACCACACGCATTCTGGAGTGTATTGCGTAGGCCAAATCTTACTGTATATGTAGCGACTTCGGAATGAGTTTGTTTGTAGCCGTCTCCTTGTAGTTGCCTGATGTCTTGTGAGTGTCTTGTGGGGAAGCTGGCATTTACGGCGTCCTAATTTCCAAAACATGGTGACCTCTCCGTAGCTGTTTGGAGTAGTGTTGGTTCCCCGCTTGTCGTCCCTCGCTCGGTGTTGTGCAGGGGGCTCATGTTTTTAGGTATAGGCAACGGGCGAACGTAACTCCGGCGTCGACGGGAGCGCCCCTCACGGCGAGGAGCGCACGCAATCTCATTGCAGCGAGGATGCTGCTCCATTTTCAGTTATCAAAAACAGCAGATTTTAAACATAAATCGTCTCGTTGCCGATTGCGCAGACATGAAAACACATAATATTTCTCTACGAACCCTGTTTGACAGCTTACACTAGTGTGTTGATTGTTGTTGGCCTCGCGACAAACGTCGCCTCAGTCAGCTGGGATACAGCGCTTGTCGGTTACCAGGGAATGAATGCTATGAATGCAGCTTATGCAACACTGATCTAAATTTCCTCCCTAAAAGTCAGTCGAGAATAGAGAGCAAGCATTTTGTTTTCGTTGCGAAGGCAAATGAAGATGTCCATTCTACAAGTTATAAAACCAACTCTCGGACCAATTGCTAAGCGATCGCAATGTTATTGAGAACCTTCTGGAAGAAAAAAAAAAAATTGTTCAGAATTTCTGCCTCGCTCAACTTCTACCATCACTTGTCGTATCTGCCATAGTTCGTTCCCATTCGATAGCAAATATATACGGACCTCAGAAAATAACGGCACGCGGGGAACACTGGCTGCTGCAGAACTAGATTTTACCCGAAGCATGCTACTGAGCCCGTCGTACGCGCTTTAAATTAAAAGTTGGCAAACGTTTGAGGCACGTCGGCCAATTGAAAAAAAAAAAAAAAAAATAGTTTACGAAGGTTTTCAAAATACGCGTGCTTATTTCATGTTTAGTTCGTCCCAAAGGATTATCACCCGTTTCCTCCAAGCTGAAAATATCTCCAGTGCTGGAACTGTGTGAAGGAAACTTATTAAAGCCTTAGCTGGAATCAGCTGTGCGCCAACTTGGAATATTTTATTTCACCTGAGTCAGATATAACTATTACCAATTGCTTCGACCATTTTCAGGCTATTTTTTTTTTATATGTCGAATGATTTCGCCGATGAATATTTTTTGCACTGCATAAACAAGCCATACTTCGTTGCTTCGTGATCAAAATTTTGTGCCTTGAATGATCAGCACTGCTGCACTACGTTCACATATGTTTAGTTCACTAGATTAAACGTAACATGATCAAATCAAACCGCGAAGCTTGCATGAAGCCTCTTTCGAGAACAGGGGGAAAGAGCTCTCGGAGATGAACGGGTTCGAACCCAGGAATGTCTCGTGGGAAGTGGGTACCAGGTCCCGTAACTATCGCAACAGCCGATTACCCCGTGTGCAGAATGCGATCCATTCTCGCGCTGTTCATTGCACGTAGTCTGCTGCATGTCAACTTCCATCTGTGTCGAAAAGCTTTCAGCCGCGCTACTCGATCAGTTTAACTACGTTAAAATCATACCATTTTTATTCTTGCTGTCCTGCACTCAGCCTCGGGATGTCAGGAGTATTTTGGCGTCGGCATAAAGTCCTAGAACTCCCTGCTATAAATATGATAAAAACTACGGCATCGCGGCATTCGCGACCAGCCACGCGGCGCAGCACGATTCCGTTTTCTCAATGGGACCGTCCCAGAGTTTCTGACTGAGCAGATACGCAGTTAATCTTGCATTCAGAGACAATTTTTAGCCGGAATCGCTGTTTAAAATGATGACAGACAACCATGCGTAGGAAGTTCGAGTACTGAACCATTGAGACGTCGAAATTATGCCGTGTCGCCATACGTTAACAACTGATACGAGCTATACAGTACTGGCCGTACTAGCCACGCGAATACACTCTAAAAGCAGGCAGAACTTTACGCCAATTTAATACAGGTGCTTTTAAGGGGAACTGAGGCGAAGCGTGCCCCACTTTTAAATTGCCTTTGCAAAATAAAGTAACTGATAATTAAAACATCTAAGACATAAATCGCTGCCGGAATAACCATTTCGTCGCCCACTTTCTTTTGCGATGCCTTCGGTTTCACGCTGAGCTACCCAGCCTCATACGCCGGCTGGGAGAGATTCTGCAACAATTTCTTCGCTACTCGTAGGGTGGCGCTGGCTTGCTAGGCGATCGCGGCGGCTCCTAGCGATTGCCCGTTGCCTATAGGGCTGACCACGAACGTTTCCCTAATCTTTTGAGGTATGTATGCTAACAGAAAGTATACGAATAAAGCGTCAAAAGTATGAATTTCTAGCACCCTTCAGAGACACTAATACGATGCAATTTTTAACACAGTCAAAAATAAACAAGAAATATGCCATAAATATAGTCATTGAATCTGTAAAAAATTAAAAAAAAAACATGTGTGAAGTATTCCCCAGCCAATTGCTATTCAGCTTTCAAAAATTGTTTTTAGAACACAATGGATAAAGCATCCATCTGCGTGCGCGCACGGGCAGACTCGACGACGCAAAACAATTGCCCTGGAATAGGCGTCATGCAGAAAGAGACGTCACCCCTGGCGGACGTCAGTGTGGCACCCGTTCTGAGAATTTATGCATTAAACTTGTGAAGGAAACATTTTTACATAGAGTTGATGGTGGTGCGTCATACAAATATCTGGTTTAAAATAGCATACATCTTTCAGTCAAGTTTGTCTTCAGTTTAGACATTGATTAGGGCTGACGACACGAGTGCCTCCAATTATGAATATTTTGAACGCTAGCTGCTGCTAAACTTACGACAGAACTGTTTGACATACAGCTTTCCAGAAAATGTCATACGGATTCTCTTTGCTCGTAGCGTACGTCTTTTAGATGAGTTGCAGGATAGCGGCTCTCAAGCACCTGGCCAGAAAAATTTAGTGACAGACTTGGCGGCACAAAGAAGCACTGCTTTCGCATTCCCACATGCATTTTCACGATCACACGAAGTTTGCAATAGAGTATTTCTTTTAATTTCTATTCCTGTGTTTTAACCGGCTAGTCAGAATATGCGATTAAAACCGCAGCTTAGGCTAGTAGATTTCACATCTTCTCTTAAAAATAGCGCAGGGACACAGGACAAATGCAAGGAAAGGACACACGTACGGCGCTGAATTTATTTGCAACGGCGTTTATTGAAAATAGTATGCTTGCTTTTTAAAGCAGAGCATCAAACGTGCTCGCATGCGCTTTGCCATAAATACACTTGCAATGCAATAAAATTGGTTCATATACGCACGTGTGATTATCGGCGTTCACCCCTGTTTGATAATCCAATTTCCTTGGAAGACAATGCTCCGGACAACTCGCTCACTCACATGTTTTCTTTTCTCAAGATATCAAATGCCTCGGCCACTTCTGTTGTGCTACGGTCACTTCGGTGTCGACGAGGAATTGAGTACATTGACACTCGAGGCAATGCTGGGCCACGTTTGTTGATGCCTTTTTGAGAGGAATTTTGGTGCTCTAAAATCCATAGATTGAATTATCAGCCTGCCTGACAAAGGTTTGGTTTGGTTTGGGGGTTAACGTCCCAAAGCAACTCAGGCTTTGAGAGACGTTGTAGTGGAGGACTCCGGAAATTTCGACCATCCGGGGTTCTTTAACGTGCAATGATATCGCACAGCACACGGGCGCCTTGCTTTTCACCTCCATCGAAAAGCGGCCACCGAGGCCGCTTGGGAACAGTATTGGGAATAGTAGTCGAGCGCCGTAACCACTGCGCCACTCCGGCGGGGTCCTGACAAAGGTACGTAAGACCACAGGCCGATTAATCTCGTAGAGAGCACTAGTTTTACAGGTGACGAGATTATCACGATTAATTTTGCAGCTTGTCTTCTTGCTCATTCTATATTTCTTCCTTCGGACAACTGCTCTCACGTTTCCCACTTTATTAGCAGTTGAGAACAGAACATTGACACCATGTTTGGCTGGAAATTTCTCAAATCTGTGTGAAAGGAAATGAATTATATGGCATAAAAGCTCTATTAATTTTTTTTGCGTCATTCTTTAGGACTGGTGCACCTCTCAGAGTCGCGTTCAAAGGGTTGTAAAGTTTTGAGGATTTTATCTCAGATGAAACAAGAACCGAGTCCGAGAAACCGGTCTGCCTACAGCGGTGAACATTATCAGTACCACGTGCGTCCTTATATATATATATATACCGAGTGTCCCAACTAACTTGAACCAAGGGATACAAAATAATACATTTGAGGTAGGTCAGTGAAACCAATTGCATTCAACTGCCAGCCTCCTTGCGCACTACAGGCATATTTTTGTTTTACAATTAGTTAATTGGCTAATTATGTTAATTTTTCTAATTTAATAAATATTCACCTTAGACCAAAAATGTGAATTTGAAAGTTGTAGAGCACCTTCGGAAACCCCCATTCCATTAATTGCGATAAAGAAAGTCTCACGTGTATCTTTTTTTCCGGGCTCAAAAGAAAGCCCGCGAAATACTAATAATACCACGTGACTAGCGCATTTGAGCGCCGCGATCGTGGTGCTCAAACCACGACTGACAGCACCACAATCGCGGCGCACAAATGCGCTAGTCACGTGGTATTATTTGTATTTCGCGGGCTTTCTTTTGAGCCCAGAAAAAAAGATACACGTGAGACTTTCGTTATCGCAATTAATGGAATGGGGGTTTCTGAAGGTGCTCTACAAGTTTCCAATTCGCATGTTTGGTCTAAAGCTGATATTTGATAAATTAGAAAAATTAACATAGTTAGCTAATTAAGTAATTGCAAATAAAAAAATCGCCTGTAGTGCGCAAGGAGGCTGGCAGTTGAATGCAATTGGTTTCACTGACCTACCTCAAATGTATTATTTTGTATCCCTTGGTTCAAGTTAGTTGGGATACCCGGTATATATATATATATATATATATATATATATATATATATATATATATATATATATATTATACAAGTTTAACCTTGCATAGAAAAAAGCTAGGCCTGGTTGCTATAGCAACACTTAGCAAAGCTAAGTTTGGTTGTTGTCATATGGGAACACTCGGTTAGATGGACTAAACCGGAGATTGCAAAATCAAATGTTTTAGGCTAGAACCGCTTTCGCGCTAAAAAAATAAATAAATAGAAAACTCCCCTGTCGGCATGAATTGAAACGCCCGACGAATTTTAAAGACACTGTGACTGCGGCACCTTTCTTAGATCTCTTTTTAAGCGATGACTTATACAGTTCGTACGTTCAAAAAGCCGCAGTCGTCTCCGTACGGCGATCATAACAAAACAAAAATTCTCTCCGAAAAATGTTTATTGGTCAATAGGGTCACGACGTCAAAACCACGTGATTTTGGCGCAGGAAATTCAAACAGTCCGCAAAAAAATAAAAATAAAATAAACATGATAAAATTGCTTAATGAAAAGGTGGTGTTAAAGGCGGTATCGCACCTACTCTTAAGGCTACATTTTACACATTTTCTTTTATTCTGGGGGAGGCTTTCGGCTTTGCTGTAACTAGTATTAAGTTATAGCTGTACCGTTGAAAAAGGCTTCCTGATTTCGACATATGTCAACAAATTTCTAAGGAATATTGTACCGCTATCGGTCGAAGATACGGCTGCTCACAACACCCAGATTTTCGGCATATGAGGTACTAATAATTATATTATTCACTTCTGCAATATTTTACACCACCCTGCCTTGGCCGAAAACAAGGATGTCCATGCGACATCCGGCAACTTTCTCTTCAAAGAGCCCGCCGCTTCACTGTACCAAATGCAGCCGAACGGGAGAGCGGAACTGCAGTGCCTAGAATACACAAGAGCGGCACACTGAAAGCGGTGCGCTGGACCAACGCGCAAGTTCCCCTTTCCACTAGCCCTACGTCACGACAGTGAGATCTCGAGATAGATCGGCAGCGCCGAGCGCAAGCCACGGGCGCAAGCGTACGCAAGCAAGGCGATCGACTCGGCCTGAGTGTGCGCATTTTCATCCACAATGTCTGGGTGTTGTGCTCTAAACTATCGCTCTAACTATGCCAATAGATCCAAAGCGCAAGTTTACAAGTTTCCGTTGGACTCGGCTCAAAAGGCAGCGTGGACAAAGGCTGTGCCGTGGAAAAACTTATTACAGATGAAGTGCATTGTGGTAAGAAAGCGTTCTTGTTTGCTTCCTAATGCTGCTATTCATCACTATTTGATTTAGCACAGTGTATTAAAGTCTAGGCGTGGCCATATCGAGCGCACAATTTGGACAGCACAGCTACTAATAATCGAGTAGCATTCGCCCTGTTTTGAGTGCGGAACAAAACTGTTTTGCAACCTAAAGTATTTTCTTATGAAAACAATTTTATTTCGCTAGTGGCCACGTGATCGTAGTTGCCGTAGTAAATGACTGGTTTAAAGCCAAGTGAGCTGCTCGCTGCGTTAATATACTCATGGCAATCGCTGCTCCCAGCTTAAGCAGCTTTTTTATATTTACGCTACAACTTTGTGACCAGCACTTCCGTGAAAGCAACCTCGTATTCATGACAAGGTACATCGAGTGTCGTCAAGGTCACCGTTCAGAGTAATATCTCTGCAGAAAATTTTTAGCTTTATCTATCCATCTAACAAAAAATGTGCTCTCAGATTAATTTTGTGCCTGTCTTAACGTTTATTCAAGTAACTCTGAAGGAAGGGGGAAATTTCCTCGAAACTTCATTTCTGCCATTGAAATTAATGCCAGGTGGATTGTGCCAAACTTCCTATATACTTCAAAAGGCTGGCAATATTAGATAACACAAGTTACCGAAGGATAACCCTCTTCATCGCTAGCACTAGAAATTTCAAGACGTAGCTCCTGAGCAGCGTTGAATAATAATAATAATAAAAAACCAGCCGCATAGGGTGAAGTCGACTTTCAGTATGAGCTCACTATGATGACGTCACATAAGCTTGCACAGGCCTTGTAGTAGTCTAGGTGGTGTTGGCTGGACAGGTGTCCTGCGGCATGCTGAACGACCGAAAACTTTTAATACCCTCTTTACACGGGCAGAGTTAACCACGGTTAGCGTAACTGCGGTTACGCGAAACCGTGGTTAGCCCGTTTACACGGCAGACCAAACCACAGTTACACCCCTAACCGTGGTTATCGCAAACCGAGTTTGGCGACCTCGGTTTGCGTCGTTAACCGAGGTTATGGCGGCGTCTGTTGACGGAGGCTGCTCGTCGGCACTCGAGTGCGCGAAGCGTACGAGCGTGTCTGCTTCAGCAGTGTACTCGTTTGCCCGTATTGAATATCCGGTGTCTACTGTGCCGTCCGGCGTCTTCGGTTACGGCCTACAGCCAAGCGTCTGCGTACTGAAGCCCCGTCCAGTGTTCGCAGTATCGTTTGTGCGGCTTGGTGCTGAGCGCGGAACGTCAGAAAATGCGCGCTCTTAGCTTTATAATGAAAGTGCACAAATTCGCAACGCTTGCAGTGCGGGATGCTGCGAGCAAGCTGAGGTACGTTACACTTACCGCGGCGGTGAAGCGAGCGAGCGCGGCGAACTACGGCGGGGTGCGTAACAGCCTAGTCGTCGATAGGCTTAAATTATTTCTCTTCGAAGCCGCGGCGATCGGCGCTTTGGAACTGATCAACGCTGTCGAAATGGTGCACTGATGAAACATCTTTATTGTGAATCCTATTCTGCCGCCGTAAAATAACGATATGATAAACTTTGGCGATACATTAATCGCAGAGCTAGTACTATAAGCAGAACGGTGAGCCGCAATGTACCGGCGGCAGCTGTCTTGAACAGAAACTTGATAGTATCGCGGTTATCGGTCTTGCCAGCAATTTGCCGCTCAGTGATCAGGAGTGATTCAATTGTGATATTCGGCTCAGTATTCCAGGTGCCAATAAATTTAGCACGCTTTGTTTCTGACATCGGCGCTACCGAACCGCCGTGTCGTTCGCGTACGGTCTGCGGGAGGAGGGGCCAACGCGGCGGTGTTTACGATGGTCGATGAGGTGCTGCCATCGTGCGGGGCTTCACCGCGTTGTTGACGCCTTGCCGGACGGCACTCCGGAAACTTCATTATAAATAAAATATTTGTAAATGCGGCTTCGTTCCTTAGATCACCGCGTCGCTTCGGTTGTACTTTATGGGCAATGGCGGCCGTAACCGAGAACGCCGGCGAGCTGTGTAAGCACAGCTAACCGCGATTGGCGGTTAACCGTGGTTAAGTTCGGTAACCTCGGTTAAGCGTAACCGTGGTTAAGCCGGCCGTGTAGTGTCGCACTTCCGGGCGCCGCTGATCCGCGAGCTGGCAGGCATGCGACTTAGCATCGCCGTATCATTATCAAGCGCGAACGGAAGGCATGCCGTTTGCAGCTGCTACATCATTTTTCGATTGTTCGCGTAAGTGTTCTCTCGACAAGTCTGACCCATAAAGCCTGGCTGCTGTGCCTCTCTGGGTGCAACAGCATGACTGGGACAGGAAAAGCGTTTTTCTTCGTTCCCGAAGAAAAAAAGAAAATACTTTTCAATGGTGGTCAGTGTGGCTTCATTGTATTGCCTCGCAAAACTTCCCGCCATCAAAGAACATTTGCTTGTGAGAGGTGAGCTGGTCCACATTTTCCCATTTTGTGTTCCTAGCCGCAAAAAAAGCCCAGGGAAGCTGAATCTGCGCATGGTGCGCGCGATTATGCGCACGTCTCGCGTTATCGAAGCTGGTGTTATACACTGCCAGTATGTCGCACGTGGGCGAGACCACGTTGCTTTTATTTTGCTTCCAAAGTTTTGTGAAAGCGAACTGAAAATTACGTAAAATATGTAGCCAGCCGGACACCGATATGCTTATAATATACACCTGCATGCTTGCGGGCACACGCCCATGCGCGAACTTCTTCTCTGCGTCTCTTCTTTGTTGGATGTTTACCGTGAATGTGGCTGAAATATTACTGCTCAGCTTCTATAACATTTATATCTTGTTAACTATTCTCGAAAGTCCAAGCAGAATTGTACAGATCGGTCTTTCATATTCCAACTCGAATAACTGACCAAATGTATTTGTTCTCTGTACGCAACTGACAACTTCCAAAATGAGTATATCTGCAACCATATAAACAGGCAAGGTGCTATGCCGATTTCGCGCTATTTTTGCTTGGGAGATAACAAGAAATGGACTGATGATATCTGACAAAACAAAAGAAATGCAATATTCACGACCACATGTTTACAGACATGATACGTTGTAGCTCTAATGGGCCAGTTGGGTGGTTGAGCAGCGTCACCATTGTTGTCAGCGTAACCGAGCGAATAGAGTCACGGGTCACGAGCCCCGAAATGATCTCGGTCCAAATACAATTCGTCAGAAACGAGAGAAGAGCCACTGGCTCTGCCCCGCTCGCTCGTAGCTTTTTTTTTTTTTTTTTTCTCTTCATCAAAGAAATGCTCTCTGGCTCGTGAGAAAACTAAGGAGTGCTCTGTAAATTTTCTTTGATTGCTCTGATCGGACCTTGTGTATTGCAGTAACGATTAAATAGGTGCGCTAATTTGTCATTAAAGTTTATGTTAATTACCCCTAGAATTTTTTCCAAGCTGAGAAGGGGCTAGGCGTGCGTGTTAATTTTTCTGCATTCAATGAGAGCATTGCAAGCAAATTAGGTTTATGCAAACAAATGCTCTTTAGTGAGGCCGTTTAAAACTGCGTTCTCGGTGCAGCGATGATGGTTTAATGACGCTCTGAACAAATTCACAACATCGCAAGTTGGTTTCTTTGTTTACGTTGTCTCGGCATACCTGCTGTTTTATTTTCCGTCACTTACTTAAATCAAGTCGCCGTTGCAGAGTGCACGCACTTTCGTGCAGCCCCCGTTTTCTGTTTCTGGCGCAAGCGGCGCTGATGTGTGATATTATCGACCACTTTAATATACGCACGTTCTATAGTTGCTGAAATTCTGCGAAAACATGCCGTTTCACGTCGTGCTAGTTTATAACGTGATAACACTGGTGTGCATAGAACGCAAGGGACTCGTAACGGCTGTTGATGCTTGAGAGTAGCGTAGCGCCTTGAACGTTTCGCCGATGCACCCGAGTAGTTTGTAATATTCCTCTCTAATGCTGACTAAAGTAACATAATTGTTGACCACACGACAAGTTCTGCTACTGTCCTCACAAAACGCGCTAAAGCGTTGCAGGTTTGTTGAACTTAAAACGGGTTCTAAGCCGACGACGTTGGTCACTCGCTGTTCGTAAGATGGCCGATACGAGGGGCGGAAAGCGAAACGGCGCCTTTAAGCTGGTGCTGCCAACACAAATACCGTCCTTGTAGTACTCCGAAAACTTTCATATGCTTAAAACCGCTACATATCAGTAGCGCTACGTGGTTGCAACTAGCTGATTTAAAGCATGCAAAACAGTCCCATTGTAAAGCGAGCGATGCGGCTTGCATTGAAAATAGAGGATACGCTTGTACGGGATACGGACGTTCGATATGTTCAAATTATTGTTTGTGAGATTTACTACCCCAAAGCGATTCAGGCTATGAAGGAGGATGTAGTGGAGGGCTCCACATAACCTCGACCGCCTGCAGTTCATTAAGGTGCACTGATGTAGCACAGACATTAATCTAGACAGCGCTAACCTCCCCGCCTTTCTTTTCTTCTCTTTAAAACGGAGCGGTAAGGTAGTTGGTACATGTTTAAGGAATAATATGGTTTAAGGAATTGCTACCTCACCTTTCTAAACTGCATCCCTCAACCATTCACTGCTACCCTGCTGCATTCTTCTAAAATTGTCCTCTATAATGTCGATTTCTGGACAGACGCCTATTGTAAATAAATAAATAAATATAAGTTGAAAATTAGAATGCTTGAAGTCCAAAAGTTCCAGAAGAGTCCATAAGGGCCAGAAAAAGGCAAGACGCACCTTGTCCCGTTCAATGCTCTCTGGCACCTGCTTGCTCTTTGTTCTGTCTCGAAGCGACCAGAACCTTAGAGGTTCGAGCTCCTACGTCTCACATTTCAGCGTGTCTATGGCCTCTTGGTTCAAAAGAGGTCATTAAACTGAGTTTCATTGTCGGCGGCATTCCTGATGTGCTTCCTTCCTTTTGTCCTATAGCCTCCTTCTATCTCGTCTTCCTGTTCGCGCTGTTCTTTGTTAACAATGGATGTTTACCAACTCGCCCAACAAAGTATCTTGGTTTTCCTGATGTGGGCGCCCTGTCTATGCCTGGTATCTGCTTGCATGATAAACACATTTATTGCAAGCCTCTCTTATCAGTCCAAAATGTGTTCTGCTTTTTGTGTGAAGAGAGCTAATTTTCTTCATTTTGTTATTCCCTAGGCTTCCCCAAATAGGGGCAAACATCCGCCGCTAGAAGCGGTGGCTCCCAGATACTGCCCCAAACAGTGTTAAACCCGTGGCTTCCGAGATCAATAACGCCGTCGCACTGCAGCTGACTGTGAAGACAATGGTTAAACCTGCTCCATTTGACGCCACGGCTCCCAGATTGCTGGACATGTAGAGCTGGAACTGCAGCGTACCAGGCCCATAGCCACACAAAGTTTGATACTGTACTAAGTAAAGGTCGTGTAAAAAGCAGTAATTTCGCCGAGTTGAAACAATAAAAAAACCCGTGATTTCGCACTATAATCTTTTGCGGACAGCAGCAACTACGTCAACGTCTACGTCTACACTGACGCCGTATTTTCTAATCGTTAATGTTTAAGTAATATCTTTACTTCGAAACAAGTTTTCTAGGAAAATTTTAAGGACCGTTTTAATCTCTTATTTCGAAGCTCTTGATTTACAAGATTTAAGTCTGTTAGAACTCTTTTGTTAGTGCGTGTAACAAAGAAAGTGACAAAAAAAAAAATGAAGCTATTTATCTTGTTTTAAGTGTTAAACTGAAAGATTCGAAAACAATCGGCCTCAGAATAAGCAATGTTTAATTTTTGGTCTTTGCTTCCGGCTAAATATTTAATAAAGGTATGACGGCAGAACTACACAAAATTTCTATGAGGAGTCTTTAGATTAAAGAAAGCAATTGCTTGTGAAATAATCCTTCAGAATAGAAAATTATTAGAAAATAGAAATTCACAATGAGGAACAATAAAAACACCACAACAGGGTGTACATTTTGGTATATATTGATGCTGTTTTGGTTGAAGTTAATGCGTGAAAAGGGCTTGTTATTCTGAAATTTCAGGCAACATAGCGTGATAACAAATTCCACCGCCTTGCTGCAGAAAGCGAAAATGAGAACGAGTAATAAGTTGTCCGAATTGGTGGTGTGGTATCGGCAGTGAATGATATTTACCGAAGTACAGGTACCGCTGAATGAGTTACGAGAGTCGTAAAAGGAGAGCTCACAAACTGATGGAGTTGTTCAAAAATTAACACTACCATGATACTCAATGCATGATGCTAGGGGATAAATATTAAGGAGTAGAGAATCGCGTGTGATATGCTCTAAGTTCGGTTACTCAAACTGTTTGGTACGTCGTGAGAGAAGTCAAATCGCAAAAGATAACTGTAAAAGATGAATATATAACGGCTAGTTTTTATAGACGGCTAAAAAAAAACAACAACTGATTTTAAATTTATTTTAGCCCTGAAACTGTATAGGGAGCTACGGTAGGCACAAGGTAAAACATAATGCTTCAATGATTTCACTAATTAGCTAATTAACTAGATGCGTCAGTTGATATTTTAATTCTTACTTTAGGCGGATACTGTATCTGCCGCATCGAAGATCATCACCAAGTCAACTTGATAGTCATACTTGGTTTTAAAAATTTTTAAACAAAAATATTTATCTTCAATCGCTGTCTTCGTTCCGAAAGCTTTGCCTCATAAAACAATTGCGCTTCGTTTTTCTGCTATTAAGAAGATGTTAGCACCGTCTGAACGACGGTTCGCATCGAGTAATGCGTTTGTGGCAAAACAGCGTGGGACAACGGCAGCGCTTGTCCTTGTACCGTTGTTTCGCGCTGTTTTGCCACAAATGGATAGCCAACTTGTTCAAGCTGCTGTCCTGGAGAAAAGCGCTGCTAGCTCTTTAAAGATGCATTAGTATGCATCAACATGTTGCTAATTTACACCATACCCGTTTTCAAGAAAGGAATTTATACATAAAATGCGTCAAACTTTTTTTCTCCTTCTGTGGTGCGTGCGATGGATCGCCTGTCACTGTTGGATACTTGGCAAGGCACGCGACTGCCTCCCATCGTCAGTTCTGTTCACACAACTTTTCTTGCTGTTTTTGTTCGCATAGAGTTAAAGTTAAGTTGAGTGACGTTGAAAGCTTTGGATACGTAATTATCCAATATCAAGTGCAAGTTGACAATGGCCTATTCTTTGCTGACATTTCCTTATCTCTCTGTGCTCTACCCAAGAAGTTGCCCGCAGTAGAGTGCAAGCTATGAGCGCCAAGTAATGACTTTCACAAACCAGCTGTTTTAAACAGCTCTGGAAGCAGTCGTCTCGCGCTCGTAGATCCCAGTCCACTGCGGACAACTTTCTAGATGCAGTATAGTTCGAAAGCGCGTTTACTTAACGACTGAAATAACAAAATGCGAAACACGGCCAAGAGCACTTGGACATATTCGTGGCATTCAGCTGCTGCTTGGGTTTGTTTAGCATTCTCTCACTTGCCTCAAAACGACACTGATCAGAAATAGGAATAGGACTCTTTGTCACAGTTTTAGAACATGCGATGGAGAACAGAAACAGCAATTCTATACCTAATTGCATACGGCACACTCTTTGAATGCTATCCGCAGGGTAAGTGTCTGTCCTTTTACAGTGTTTTTTTCTTGCAGTGTAAGTTAAACAATTCGGTAAAGAACGGAGAGAATTTTGTTTGTCCTCAAGAGTAGATGCAGGCATGACTTGCACTGTAACACCGCTCATAGCTGGCGGCAGACACAATGGAGCCTTCCGGAGCCTTTATCATAAGCCACTCTATTAGCGAGCATTAGAGCATTCAGCTTCGTTCACCGCTTTTTGTTCTGCGTGTGGTGACTCGCGAGACCAGGGCTCTTTACCAGCCGAAGGAGAGGAGGTGACACAAACACGCGCTGCACACACTGGTGGAACGTTGAGCTTGGCCACAAGCTCTCACCGCTTCCTCGACCGGCACGTGTTTGCAACTGTGAGAAATGCGATCACGGCCATGCAGTAAAAACCCAGATCATCATCATCATCCGCCTGATTATACCCACTGCAGGGCGAAGGCCTCTCCCATATTTCTCCACTTAACCCGGTTCTGTGCTAGCTGCATCCACTTGACCCCTGCGAACTTCTTAATCTCATCCGCCCACCTAACTTTCTGCCGCCCCCTGCTACGCTTTCCTTCCCTTGGAATCCAGTTTGTCACCCTCAGCGACCATCGGTTATCCTCTCTTCGCACTACATGTCCTGCCCATGTCCATTTCTTCTTCTTAATTTCCACTAGAATGTCGGTAACTTGAGTTATTTCTCTGACCCACTCTGCACGCTTTCTATCTCTTAATGTTACCCCTACCATTTTTCGTTCCATAGCCCTCTGGGTTGTCCTCAACTTAAGTAGAACTCTCTTGATTAGCCTCCACGTTTCAGCCCATAGGTGAGTACAGGCAAGATGCAACTGTTGTATACTTTCCTCTTGAGGGATACCGGTAAGCTGCTAGTCATAATCTGCGAGTGCTTGCCAAATGCGCTCCATCCCAATCTTATTCCTCTTGTTATTTCTTTTTCATGGTCCAGATCTGTGGTTACTACCTGTCCTAAGTAGACATATTCGCCTACTAATTCCAGTATTTCGCTACCTAATGTAAACTGCTGTTCCTTCCCGAGGCTGTTGAACATTACCTTAGTCTTCTGCATATTGATTTTCAAGCCTACCTTTCTACTTTTCCTGTCTAGGTCATCAATCATTATTTGCAGTTCATCACCCGAGTTGCTTAGCAAGGCAATGTCATCAGCAAATCGCAGATTATTGAGGTATTCTCCATCTAGCCTTATCCCTAACTGCTCCCATTCCAAGTCTCTGAATACTTCTTCTAAACAAGCTGTGAATAGTACTGTGAATAGAAAACCCAGATGCTCCGCATTAATTCGAAATCTCCTACAAATTACCTAGTTCTTTCTCAGTTTTCACGCGATAGCGTATACAGCTCGTCCACGCTAAAAGTGGCTGATGGCAGCATGCGGTGTCAAGAGGAAACGAGTATAAGTAATTTCGTATCAAAATGGCAACGCAACCATTTTTGTACAGCGTCAAGTAGGATCATACCATTTCGCTTCTCATTTAACCTCCATTAAAGGAAGAGTTCGAGGTCAGTTTGCGACCGAAATTCGAACCGACCGACATATGTACCGTCAAATATATGCCGTTCTAAATGCAGGTGACCCCCCAAAAGTGTGAGGGATACTGCGCCTTGCTTTCCTCCAAAGCCAAACCAATGGCTACGGAGTTTGTTTTCTTTATTATTTGTCACATCAGTACAGAACAAGAAGACAAGGCACATTTCCGTTTTGGAACTTAACAGACACACTGGTAATAAAAGATAAAATTCTGCACAAAGACTCATGTATTATGATCAAAATTCTTCGAGGGAAGCCAGCTGGTCAAACGTTGGTAACCAGTCTGGGGGCACAGTGATTTCAACGCATTATGAAAGTACACAATATGCTCAATGAATACTACCTAGCAGGCCTGACTTCATATCTTAATTACGAACTGCCATCTTCGTCTTCCATACAGTGTGCATACAGACCAACATGATACGGCACCGCACCTGGTTCATGTACTGACAAAAAATGGATACCAAAAGGCGTTAAAGGGAGATATTTTCTTAGAGTTCTCTGCAATATAGCTCATGAAAATACTGCATACCAACATTTCAGAAAGATGGGCTCTGTTGTTTCAGGCTTACAGAAAATCAAGCAATTCGTAGTCCATGGTACAAAAATCTTCCTTTCTTCCAGTCAGAGCTTAACGGAAAACGCTTTAGTATGAAGCTGGAGGAAGGAGGTTTTCGCTGAAGTTAAGACGTCACCTCCTGGAACTGCGCCGTATATGGAACGATACAGGGGTACCAGTATTAGCACATAGCATACATCTTTGTAAAGTTTTCTTCTTGGAACACTAGACAGATATTCCAAATCAATCCAAGCTTTTAAAATCTGGGAAGCTGATACAACCTTGTGCAAGAAATCTTGAACACTTGTAGTTCTTGCTTCATACGTCTACACAACAAAGTGAGGTAACACTTCCCGTAGTTGATACAACCTTGTGCAAGAAATCTTGAACACTTGTAGTTCTTGCTTCATACGTCTACACAACAAAGTGAGGTAACACTTCCCGTAGCCTGACTTGTATTACCATTCGCAAAAATGGATCACTTTGATCGCGCAAAAATAGAAACCTAGATACCACCTGTCGTAAAAAGGAATGAATCAGTCCAAGACCTCCTCTCACAGAACGAAACAAAATGATCCGACAAGTTCGTTCCAACGTAGACGCCCAGACAAAGACCGCGAAGACTATGTATCTCCTCCCGTTTACTCTCTTCATGCATAACACTAATTTCTACCCCCTAGTGATCCTAAATTTGCGATGTCAGTGCACGTTGAAGATTCTCAGGTGGTTGAAATTTTTCTGAAGTCCACTGTAACACCTATTTCTCTTTTTCCGATTTCTCTTTCACCTTCCTCCCTTTCCTTACAGCGCAGGTCCTGTGTCCCAAGAACGTGTGACAAATAGAATGTTTTCCTGTCAAAGAAATATTATTATTATTATTATTATTATTATTATTATTATTATTATTATTATTATTATTATTATTATTATTGCCCAGTAAGGACGCATGTGCGCTGTGCTCCCGCCCGTTTTTTGGCAAGCAGCAGTTTTTACGATGTGCCGACTGTGCGAAACGTGTTCACACGAAGTGCGTCACCTGGGCGGATGACGAGCTGCAACTTCTGAAGTCCGGCTCTCGGCCATTCTTATGTAATTTGTGTGCGTCGTCGTCGTCTGACGGTGTTAGTCTTAGCGACGGTGGTGCTAGAGTCCCTGGTGCCCCGCTCCTGCCCAGCCACCCGACCGGTTTTCCCCCTTCAGCCGCGACCGGCGAACATGGCGGTGAGTTTGCCTCGCTACGGGCTCTCCTCCTCGACGCGCTTGAGGGAATCTCTTTTCTGAGCGATGAGGTTGCCCAGCTACGGGAAGAGAACGAGCGCCTTCGTGTAGAGAACTCGCGGGCTTTCGTACAACAAGCCGAGGTTATCGCCTCTTTACGTGCCGATGTTCGCGGCCTACGCCAGGAGCTTGTGCGGTGCGCTGCTTCGCAGTGTGAGCGTCCTCTCGTCGAGCGTCCTCTCGTTGTCTCCGTGGGCAATCCTACCCGTGAGGAGCAGCCATCTGTGGACTACTCCGCCGCTCTTCATCGAGGGATGACTCCTGGAGATATTCCCTGTTCATCTTCTGCCTCTGCTCCTCGCCGTGCGGTTGACTTACCCAGTGAGATGAAGAAGCACCGAAGTCGAGCCATTACTGGCGCATCGAGCTCATCTGTCCTGAACGTTGCCATTTACCAAAAGAAGCGTCCGAAGACTATTTTCGTCTCTAAACTCAGTCCCGATACTACATCGGTAGACCTTACCAACCATCTAAAATCAGTGAATATTACTCCCATTTCCTGCCGGCAGCTGAAAACAAGGTACGACTCCTACTCGTCCTTCCATATTGAAGTTGATGAAGAATCCTACAGTAAGCTTGTTGAGCCTTCGATGTGGCCGATGGGTTGCATATACAAGGACTTTCGTGGGAAGCTTTACGACGATATGCTTCATCCCTCTGAACTGACGCAAAATTGCAGTGGCCCCTAATTTGGATATCTATTATCAAAACGCCCGAGGTCTTCGGACTAAGGGATCAGAATTTTTTTCTAGCGTCTTGTCCTCTTGTTATACCGCTGTTGTAGTTACTGAAACCTGGCTGTCAAGTGATATTCCTTCCAATGATTTCTTTCCAAATAATTACTCTGTTTTTCGTAGCGACCGCCCTGAAACAGGTCCCAAATCAAGAGGAGGTGGAGTGCTCATTGCTATTGACAGTTTTGTGAAGTGTGTTCGACGTTCCGATCTGGAAACTGTTGAAGAATGTGTGTGGCTCGAGCTCACTTTAAATCGACATGAAAAACTTTTACTTGCAGCTTTCTACATTCCTCCGAATCTACCTCCTTCAGCCTATGATGATGTTCTGCTCTCAATCGAACATGTTATAACCCGTCATAGCAAACACAAACTTCTTATTTTAGGTGATTTTAATACTCCTGGTATCAACTGGAACTCACTTATTTCTTCTCACAACAATCATTACATATTAAGTAAGTGTAACTCTCTACTTGATTTCATAGCCTTTAACTCTTTGCAGCAACACAATTTCATTGAAAACTGTTGCGGTAATATTCTTGACATCTGTCTATCGAATTTTGAAAGTGTTCGAGTCTCGAGTTCGGACATACCGCTGACTCGCTGTGACAAATTTCACCCTCCGCTTCTAGTTACTACTGCTGTCTCTGCCTCACCTTCTACTAACTCAGATCGGGTGGGGAATTCGCCCCGTTTCGCGTATGCACGTGGTGATTATGTCGGTCTTTTCAATTTCTTCTCTTCCGTCGACTGGTCCCTTTTAAATGACATTAATGATTCAGATGGACAAGTCAGTCGCTTTACAGAAATAGTTCTTGATGGTATGCGTCGGTACATACCTTTGCATACTCCTACGCGTAGGAAGTTCCCTTCCTGGTTTTCAAGGGAACTAATAACGGCGTTAAAGCTCAAGGAACGGGCCCATCGTAAAGCGAAACGCCCTGGGTTTCACAATTGGGCACATGAGTTTCGCCGTGTGCGTTCTCTTTGCAAACGCTTATACAAGCGGGACTACGACTCCTATCTTGAGTCTTTAGAGAGGTATGCCTCAAATCGTCCTAGTCAGTTCTGGCGTTACGTTCGCAAGCGTTCCATTAAATCAGATTTAAGTATCAGCTTAGTTGACTCTCAGGGTTCGGAAATACGGGATGTTGCCGACAGTTTTGCACAACATTTTTCCTCCGTTTACAAACATCCACATTGTGATTCCGTTTGCCTCCCATCTGGTGCACTATCTAATTCCATTCTCTTTGACGAGGAGTTGATAACTGAGAGTCTTAAGCGTCTGAGACCATCTTTGTCTCCTGGACCTGATGGCATTCCAGCTGCCATAATAAAAGCCTTCAGTTATATCTTCGTACCAGTACTGACTGCCATATTTAATAACTGTTTAAAAAATGCTGCCTTTCCTCGCGAGTGGAAAATGGCACGCGTGTTTCCTGTCTTCAAGTCTGGAAACAAAACTGATGTTTCCAATTATCGTCCGATTTCTCTTCTATGTGCAACCTCTAAGCTTTTCGAATTAGCTTTGCACAGCGTACTTTCCTTCCATCTCAAACATATCATAGTACCGAATCAACATGGCTTCATGTCGGGTCGCTCTACTTCCACCAACCTAGTCACGTTTATGACGTATGCCTCTGCAGCAGTCCTTCAGAGGGGTCAGGTTGACACTGTGTACTGTGATATGAGCAAAGCTTTCGACGTTGTTACTCACTCACTACTTCTTGAAAAACTTCTACTCTCTGGCGTTGAAGTCTCTCTCGTAGCCCTCCTACGCAACTATCTCCTTGATCGCTTCTGCTTTGTCAGTGTCAATGGACAGACTTCTTTCGTTTACCCTGCAACGAGTGGAGTTCCTCAAGGTTCAGTACTAGGCCCGCTTCTCTTCTCCGTTTTTATTAATGATGTTTCCTCGGCGATAAAGAACTCCTCGTTTCTTCTTTATGCTGATGATATAAAAATATTCAAGGTAATACATTCTTTTCAAGATTGCGTGTTGTTGCAATCGGACATATCTGCTTTTTCTGATTGGTGTGCGATGAATCGACTTACCCTCAATTCTTCCAAAACTAGGGTTGTGTCGTTTACTCGTAAAACACATAGCTTTCTCTACCATTATTCTGTCAATTCTGTGCTGTTGGATAGGGTTGATGAAATTAATGACCTTGGTGTACTTTTTGACCGCACCCTCAGCTTCTCCTCTCACACTAAACGCATTGCTCAGCGGGCTATGCGCACACTCGGATTCGTTTGCAGACTTTCGAGAGAGTTCCATACTCCACTTCCGTTCCTAAAACTGTACCTGTCCATATGCCTCCCGGTCTTGGAGTATGCGTCGGTTGTTTGGAATGGCACTTGCAAATCGAACTTGGACAAGGTTGACAGAGTACAAAAAAATTTTTACGGATATTTCATTATCGCTTTCCTTTTGCAACTTCCCCCTCTCGCTCCACCAGGAGCGCCCAACTGAATCTTCCTTCCCTTCACTGCCGTCGTATCAGACTTGATATCATATTTCTGTACAAACTCCTTCATGGCCACATTATGTGCCCTCAGCTCTTAGAGTACATCCTACTGCGCGTTCCGCGAAAGAGCATGAGGGAATTCAGACCATTTCAGGTTTCTCCTCTTCATTCCCACTCCCCTCTGGACAGGATGCAGTGGTTATTTAACTCTTTTTGTCCTCACCTTGACATCTTCCAAAACTCGCTCTGTTCATTTACATTGGATGTTCGTAGCGTTGTATTCTAAATAGTACTTTATCACATATAACTCCCACTTTCTAGCCTTAAATTGTATTTACTTCACTTTTTGCTTTTTCTCCTGTTCAATGCTGTCTGTATCTTGAACTACTTTTTATCCGTTTCTTGCTTATATTTCAACTTTAAACTTTATATTCGAATCTTACTGTCCCTTGTTCAATTTTACTTCTTTATTGTATTATTCTGTATTTCTAGCCTGTGTTTTAAGTACCATGCACTTGTTGCGCCTGGAATGGTTGTTTATTTTATGTATATTTCTATATTACTATAATCAATGTCAGTCATCTGTTTTTTTTTTTTTCCTCTTCTACCTACCGTTCTTTTTTTTTTCTTTATTTCCTGGTGTGCTAAAAAATTCTCTCACTGTGTATATAAGTGATGATACTCATTGTTTGCTTAATTCCGTGATACTTTTCGTCTCAGTTTCATTTCATGTATTATTTATTTCTTTTTTTTTGTGTTCTCTCTGTGTGTGTAAACATGTTTGTGCTTTTTCATTTTTTTTTTACTTGTGCTGCAGCACAAAGACCACATGGTTGTTCCTGCGCACATTAAATAAAGATTGATTGATTGATTGATTGATTATTATTATTATTATTATTATTATTATTATTATTATTATTATTATTATTATTATTATTATTATTATTATTATTATTATTATTAATATTATTATTATTATTTTTATTATTATTATTATTATTATTATTATTATTATTATTATTATTATTATTATTATTATTATTATTATTATTATTATTATTATTATTATTATTACAAAAAATCTCCCGGAACAAAAAGGTGATTTTAAAGGCGCTACGACATGTGCCCTTAAGGCAAAGCTTAAACGTCCTCCTAATTTTTAATTTCTTTCTTCATCGCATCCCACTTACACTCACAAGTGAGACAGCCACTTCCATTTTATTAAAGCCATTTTCTCCCACACGTATACGAGTGCTGCAACACTCTTGAATATGTTAACAGAGAGGCGGAGAATAAAAAAAAATTACAAGCGGTCAGCGCTGCTGAACCATATATTGAGCGGAAACATTAGCTGCGGGTGACCGAGCGTTCTTCTTCTTCTCTTTTTCGTCGTCCTCAGCCCACATATAAAGCCCCGCTTTAACCAACCCATATGAACGCGCTTAAGTGGCCTATAGGGATAATGTGAGTGCCAGGGTCCTAGCAGGCTGATTCTGACATAACCGTCCCATGTGAAACGAGAGACCCAAGTTGGCAGCTCCTGCCAGCCCGTGTGTCACGTGAGGTGTGACGTCACAGCGTCGCGTGAGTAAGATGTAACTGCGGCCGGGTCCCGTGAAGGCTTGAACGTGCGAGTAGTATTGGTAATAAATTAAGAGGGAGGACTTGAAAGAATTTCGCGGAAGAATAGCTCGGGCGGAAACATGCGCGCGCTCTTTTCCTTCAACTTCCTGGTCACCTGGTGCCCATATCAGCTCCTTCTATGCAGCTGAAATACTACATTGAGTCAGAGCTTTGCAGGCGGGCGGCGTGATCGTTCCACGCATATAGTTTGTATAGTCCGCATGAGAACCTGTAACAACGTATTTCAAATCGGAGTGCGTAGTGGCTAAACTATCGCCACTTCCTCCAAAGGTAGTGTTTCCCCGTTACGAACTGAAAGCTCGTCCACGACCTGTGTTTAATGCCCCACTGAGATTGCGGATTATCCCCTCTACAGAATCCGCAGGATCCACGCAGAAGACTTTCTGCTGTTGAAGAGCCCTCTTTCACTTTGCTCCTCACCACTCGTTTAACGTCTTGATGCTCTGTGTACAGGTCTTTGGGAAGCGGAGGCGTAATTGCAGTTCAATGTTTTAGGTATACATTGCCTCCCAGCCAAGTGTTGCGGAAATCAAATGTTTAAATATTTCAAAACACTGCGGCCCGTCTTGGTTGTGGCCGGTCGCATTACGTGGATTGTAAGATGGGTGCTAATAAATTCATGAGCCGTATTGTGTATCCCCATTGTAGCGGACGCTCCGTAGACCTTTTCATGGGTAGTCTTAGTGCCTTCTTATAAACAGTTCGAATGATAACCTAAAGGTGGTTTAGGTTGATTTTCTTGACGCAAATGTAGGGGGTCACGTAAACTGTCCTGCAGATAAATGTATGTATACGCCTAAGAGTATCATTTTCTTGCATAACATTATTGTTGGTTATGATCCGAGATATCATACGGAAGACGTGTTCGCGTACATTTCTTCGCTTAGTGACCGCTGCTAAGTCCTCGCCTTGGTCTTAATAAACAGCCCAAATTTCCAAATCTTCAACAAAGCAATAAATCTATTGTGGACCGATATTTCCAGTGGTGCACTATCCCCCTTCCCACGTCATACGAGGAGCTTCGAAATGTCCGGTGAACAGCTTAGTCCAGATTCTTCTGTGTTATTTTGAACAGTAGTGTAGGGCATTCTCCATCTGTCCCATGTTGCCCTGTGATGCCCATATGACTATGTCATCCACGCAACGAGTGTGGTGGATTGGTTTCGAATGCCGACACTCCAGAAGCCAGCTAACGGTCTTAGTAAATCAAAATGGTCCCCTTGAAGGCCCCAAACTATGTCATTTAGTAATCCAGCTACGCTTCACAGCCCTAGCGCAGTGTGAATTTGTGGACAGAAGGCAAACTTATACCACGTGGTATGGGCTTGTCTTCAAAATAACAATATTGACATAATAAATCAGCCAATGTGGTTGGCACGCGGCCCTGTCCAGTTAGGAACTTGGGGTTCAGGAGCCTCTGTCGAAAGAGCACAGACAGCGGCTTTTACCAACGGTACGTGTCAAGGACTAGAACCCAGTCAGCTTCCCTTTATCTAAGTCGTACGTATTATATACGTGCAGAGGAAATAGAATTGAGGAACGCTAACGGAGCAATTCACAGCATGCTGCCGGGCTCGCCCAGGCGGGAGATCACCGCCGTCTCGGCAGCTTCATTTATCAACAACACTTCTTTTGAAGAAGTTCTTTCAATACAACCTCGTAAATCATGTAAAGCTATCGTTCACGCGCCAACCCGTCAGTAACAACTCCTCGAGCGAATTCATGCAGCTAATGCTGAATAATGTTACACAGTAACTGAAGCATGCAGCAAAGGTAACAGATGGAAAGCTATGCAGAATATCACGCGCGCCCAGAAAGCAATAAAAGTTCGCTCGCTCATCTGAGTAATTATTCCAAAGGGAAGCATTCAGACGCCGCTCGAGCAGCGCATGTACGCCTCGCTGGAGAAGCGCTTACACAGCACTGGCCGAGAAGCTTTTCACGATACAAACAATAAAACGACGTGTGACAATGTATGAAACATTACAAACCACATTTATGTAGTGTGCAGAGGCTGAGGGCACGTAATGTGACCATTAAGGAGTTTGTACATAATAATGTACATAATAATAATAATAATAATAATAATAATAATAATAATAATAATAATAATAATAATAATAATAATAATAATAATAATAATAATAATAATAATAATAATAATAATAATAATAATAATAATAATAATAATAATAATAATAATAATAATAATAATAATAATAATAATAATAAGTCGAAAGCCTTTAATGGACATACGTGACTATGCCTCAAAGTCACATGGCGAACACCAGGCTTAACACAGAAGTTTGACCTCTAAATCTCCCTCAAGTTGAAAACCGTTCATACCCGACGGCTCTAAATATCTGACGTAGTGAAGCTTTCGCTTCGAAAAGCAGACCATGAAAGAGCGCAGAACGTTGAACTTGTATAGTACCCTAAATTAAATTTTCTCTGTAAGAGATTTTCAACCACCCTGTAATATGACACTCACAATAAGGACGTTGTGAAATAAGTATTTCTGAGTCCATCATCTATCTCAGTATCGGGTTTAAGGATGTTAGCGGAACAATCTACCATTAATATGTACTGCTAAATGAGTGGGGGCAGCCGCCTCATCCAGCTGCTGGTAGCAGTAGCTTTTTGCGGCTGTTCCATCCGTATACTTTGTGCAAAGGAAAATAAAATTTGATCTGATTTGATGCGATAATTAAAAACAGCAATAATTTCCCCACGACAAGCTTAGTGAATCGATCCAGGGGAGCAACGAATGCCCAAAGCTTAGACGATCAGCGGAAGCTTATCTGTAGGTAAACGATCTCTGTTCAGAGAGAAGAGGCATCGGCCAACAACAGCACTTACTGCCGCGATGAATTGAAATTACTCCAGCGCAACAGAGGCGCTTTTCAGAGTTCAGTAGAAAGTGGCGATGGCAATGCACTGCAGCATGCTTTGATGGCACTGAATTTTGGTACAAAAACTTGCATAGTGTTTTATTCGAACGAATATTTATATATTGACAATATATTCGAAGTGTCCTCTTGACAGTACTGGCCTCGCGCACGCACGCACGCACGCACGCACGCACGCACGCACGCACGCACGCACGCACGCACGCACGCACGCACGCACGCACACACACACACACACACACACACACACACACACACACACACACACACACACACACACACACACACACACACACACACACACACACACACACACACACACACACACACACACACACACACACACACACACACACACGCACGCACGCACGCACGCACGCACGCACGCACGCACACACACACACACACACACACACACACACACACACACACACACACACACACACACACACACACACACACACACACACACACACACACACACACACACACACACACACACACACACACACACACACACACACACACACACACACACACACACACACACACACACACACACACACACACACACACACACACACACACACACACACACACACACACACACACACACACACACACACACACACACACACACACACACACACACACACACACACACACACACACACACACACACACACACACACACACACACACACACACACACACACACACACACACACACACACACACACACACACACGCATGCACGCACTCACATGTACACGGCACGAACATGAACCCGCACGCTGATGTATAGAAGATGCTGAAGGATAAAAAGAGGTTAGATTGTGACCGTGCGACTTTCTGGCTTCCATCATGCAGGGGGCCCCGTGACAGCTGTTGTTTTCCCTCAAGTGCTAGAGGAGAGAAGTGACGATGGGGAGTTGACTGTTTCCATCCGGGCCAATCAGACTTTGAGGCTGAAGAAAGCGTCCGTACTGCAGCGAGTGCTGGATGTCACAACATTTGAAGGAAATGAGGAAGTCGTTCATTACGTGAGGATGCCTGATTCAAAATCCTAACGCTAAGACTCTTTCGTTTTTGCACTGATATTATTAAATAATGTGTAATTGCTGTTGCGCAACGTATTTAGCTGTAATTTATTAAGGTACTTGTATCTGGTACTTCAGTATTGCGCAGCGTGGAGAAAAGTTCTTGCCGTAGCAGAACTATAATCCTGCGCCGATCCCCAGCCTTTTGTTGTTTCAGTGTAATGCGACGATTCCCATTGAGCAGAATCATGAGCATCAGGAGATGCGTCTTATCGACTTCTGTTGTCTCGAAGCTCCTCCGATGTGAGCGGTTGCTGCATACGGCAGTACACTGGTTTGGAAATACGATGTCGTTCTTGTTTTGAATTCACACGGTCGTGGTGGAGATCGCCATAGCGCTGGTAGAGGGAGCGCGCCGGTAACTTGGTCGCACGTGATCGTCTTAGACGTGATGTCGTGTAAGCGAAACAAGGCCTTTATGACAAAGAACAATGTTTCCGTACAGTTGAATATGTGAGTTGCATATGTGAGTGATATTATAATTGTGTTGGGATGCCGGTCGCCGCTTTCTCGCGCCGGAAAAGCGGGCACTCAGCAGCCTTTGACGCCGCTCTAGCGATCAGCTGTAACGCTGAACTGTTTCGTGAACAGCGCAGAAGGGTAGAATTAGGCAGCGGTTTACTACGTCGCTGATCGAGTATTTAGGGGAATACCTAAGGTGGAGTAGATTTGTAATAAGGGAGTAATTAGGCATTAGTAATTAGTGGAGCATCAACGGTTGTTGCTCCAGTCTGCAACAATTTTATCGCGAAAACATATCTTGTTTCATGAGAATGTGGACGGGAATTGGGGATAGAGCGTGTCCACGTGAACTGTAAATAGAAAAATAGGCATTGTGCGACTCTGTTTCTAACCCACGACAGAAAGAACAAATCACCTGTTTCGGATAAGGCCCGAGATCAGTGCACTATCGCAGAGCAGATTACGCCTCATGTAAAACTGAAACACACTCTTCGCTGAGTATTAAACATCGTTGTCTTCATCAACTTCAACTATAACATTCTTGCGCTGTGCCGTTAACATCGTCATTTTCATGAAGTTTACGCCTCTCCTTCAGTTAACCTAGGCAAACACACCATACACGTCCCTACTGAAAAACCAAAAGTTCTACGGGGCAATAACCTCATAAAATCTCATCTAATCGCATAGACTCTCATACGGTGCGCATCATTCTCATAAAATATCTTACATAAGTTATGATAATGTACAAGAAACTATGAGACCTTATGCAATTATATGTGACTTGTATGTGATTTCTTATGTGAACTGAGTGAGATTGTGTGAGAAAATGTCAGGTTGTTGCCTCATACAATTTTTTCAATAGGGGTACGCCATCTAGCCGAGTGCGGGTGAGGTCCCCTAGCGGTCGAATCCATTAGGCGATGTGACAGATCTTCGCAATTCTTCCACAGTACTGAACTTAAGTAGACTTAAGCGCACCCCAGAAAATCCTAGTTGGTAACACATTGCAGGGACTAGCATGCGAATATGCATATCTATCAGTTTCATCAGCACAACTCGACACTCTACGGCAACTTACGCGTTTAATTACAGGTCATTGTCCCAGCGGCTAAAACCGTAAAACTTTTCTGCAAGCAAATGTTAGCTGGAGACATTAAATCATTTTTTTGACCGTCACCGCCTTCTTTTTGTTCCTTTTTTCAAGCGCTACATTCATCATTATGAATCACCTCAATGTTGAGT
The DNA here is from genome assembly GCF_055883805.1 of Amblyomma maculatum. Lineage (NCBI taxonomy): Eukaryota > Metazoa > Arthropoda > Arachnida > Ixodida > Ixodidae > Amblyomma > Amblyomma maculatum. Next base: position 28,699,815 of record NC_139349.1, on the reverse strand, counting down.
TTTGGACCAATCCAAATGAAAAGATAACTCCGTATCGCACACATCCGTGGAAACACTGAGGGCGAAATACATAATTTCAAGTGTTTTAAAATGTTTGCATTATTGTAATAAACTGCTTGTATATCCCTGCAGATGAATGGTTCTCGAATTGAGCGAGACCTTTACCATGATCCCAAAGCACGTGCGGCTCTCCTGTTGACGCGCCACAAAGGTGTTCGACTTGTGCGTATACGTTCTTTCTTCAAAATATACCTTGGCGTTCTTGCGCTAACAACCCAAAAGCATTTTAATTTATAAGAAGGGCTGATGAAAACAAAAACAAAACAAGTATAATGTGGATGTATAACTTGATATTTTGGAGGAGGAGGAAGATGAGGAGGAAAGGCAGGGAGGTTAACCCGTAAGAGCAACCGGTTTGCTACCCTGCACTGGGGGAATGGGGTGAGTGGATATAAAAGTTGTGAGAGAGGAATGGTTGAAGTTAGTACAGTCACGTCATCGACATGCCTTATCACATCACGTCACAGTCATATCACTTAACATAAAAACAAACTTGTAGTCTTTCGATTAGGCCTGTGCTTTTCATAAAGCAGAGCAGTGCCTGGGAGGCCTTCACCGTAGACGATCGCTTGGCCAGGGACCTAAAATCTTAATTTCAGTCAGTGGGCGCCTATCTAGATGTTCCAGCGTACGGCACAGACACTGCCTTTTCTCACTGTATATCGGGCATTCACAAAGCACGTGGCCTATAGACTCGTCGCATCCACAGTTTGTATGCAGGGCTGTTTGCCATGCCTATCATAAAAGAATACGAGTTTGTGAATGCTACACCAACCCACAGGCGGCCCAGCATGGAGCATAGGGTGCCCAAATTATGAGTCTGCCTTTGGCATTCTTTATAGCCCACAGTTTAACACGTGGAGATTCACCAGTCCAACTCAATCGATGGATTAATATGAGCGGGAATATAAGAAATCAATTGGATGATCCCTTTTCCCACACCTCATTGCAGTGCAATCGAGAGAATAAGTACACTTATTTTGACTGGACCACTTTATGTTAAAAATAAAACTAATAATATTCGGTTGTGCGTGAATGCGAAGAACAACACGAACGATATGAAATGCAGATGAGGTGAAAGAGGGAAGCTAATGAATGTTTGTCTTTTCGCCTCCACAGCCTGACGTTGTTTTTGAAGGGCGGTACTGAAAAGGGGAGGGGGGGGGGGATTAGACGTACGTGAATAAACAAAATAACCAAAATATGGTTTTGCAGCAAAAATTGAGGTCTGTATATTCTGGTTTGTCAGTCTCCAAAAGGTGGGCTTGCAGGCTTGAACGTACACCACATGGTGCGTTTACGAATTGACTTTCCCTGTCTTGAAGTCGTGCAATTACTCCGCCCTGGCTGAAAGCGTTTGGATCTGACATTAAACATACGTGAAGTTGGCTGCCTATAGATTAAACAACAACTTACGGCTTCCACGTCTAGCTTACATAAGCAACGGAGTGTGTGGTATACTTACTATCAAGACACATGTACCTAATATTAGGGCAACATAATAAATAGACCATCGCTTATTTTTGTTTTGTTTCACTTGAAATGACATGCCGGGAAACATACAATGGCTGATTTTTATATCCCTAATCATATTCACCCAGTGTTATGAGGGATTGCAAATGTACGTGTTTTCTTGAGATTATGGAGCTTCACCGGGCCTCTCTGTTTTTCATTAAAGGGTCTCTCTCTCTTTCTCCCGTAAAAAGTAGTCGTTCACCCACGTTTACGACCGCACTGAGAGATACATTACTCGTGAAACGGATGCGCTTAGAAAAATAACTCAAACCGTATTTGCATGTTTGTGATGGGCTTGGTTGCATAATGCCAGAATTAACACTTAGCGTGTAATAAATTACTATTCTCTTGCTTGCATAAAGTACGGAATTTTAGGTCCCACCGAGCGCATACAGCCATCATTGGCCGCAGCGCTGCATAGAGGAAGAGGAATCAAGCATGAGATCATAACTATTGCTGGGAGAGGCCAAGAAGAAAAAGACACGTCTGGCACCGCTCATCAAGGTAACCGCTTTTTGCAGTATGCTTTTATGGGTTCTGCCTTGAAGGCAATTTTCTTTGGCTCGGTAGCCATTACTAGGAAGCTAGGCAGGATAGGGAGGGCGTCAGAGGATGTGTCACAGTGCTAAGTCGTTCGTAATGTAAGCGAAAGCCAAGCCATTTTTAATGTTGGACCGTTAAAAGCCGTATCGGAGGAAATCCTGGCCTCCAGCGCATTTTAATAACATTCGAAGATTGGTCGAACGAGTGTGTGGCCTAGCCCTCGTGGCAAGGCAGGGCGCTGATTGGTCGAGGGAGTGCATGACATCATAAGACCACGTGACGTTGTCGAGTTAACAGGTGCTGCGGCAGTTGGCAGTCAGAAGGTACGCTGGTCGCGTGAAGGGTGGCGCGCTCTGGTAGGCTCAGCGGAAGGGGGAAGTTGAGCAGGGTTGTTTGCACATACATGTCTGCAGACGCTCAGCGGGTCCGGTTGGAATGGAGCCAAAATGAACAACGCCTGTGTCAACCGCGGTGGCAAACCCCTAAAGCAATGAGGGTTACCACGGAATAATGTCTTTGAAGTCGGAGTCATCATCATCATCCTGATTATACCCACTGCAGGGCGAAGGCCTCTCCCATATTTCTCCACTTAACCCGGTTCTGTGCTAGCTGCATCCACTTGACCCCTGCGAACTTCTTAATCTCATCCGCCCACCTAACTTTCTGCCGCCCCCTGCTACGCTTTCCTTCCCTTGGAATCCAATTTGTTACCCTCAGCGACCATCGGTTATCCTCTCTTCGCACTACATGTCCTGCCTATGTGCATTTCTTCTTCTTAATTTCTACTAGAATGTAGGCAACTTGAGTTATTTCTCTGACCCACTCTGCACGCTTTCTATCTCTTAATGTTACCCCTACAATTTTTCGTTCCATAACCCTCTGGGTTGTCCTCAACTTAGTAGAACTCTCTTGGTTAGCCTCCACGTTTCAGCCCCATAGGTGAGTACAGGCAAGATGCAACTGTTGTATACTTTCCTTTTGAGCGATACCGGTAAGCTGCTAGTCATAATCTGCGAGTGCTTGCCAAATGCGCTCCATCCCAATCTTATTCTTCTTGTTATTTCCTTTTCATGGTCCGGATCTGCGGTTACTACCTGTCCTAAGTAGACATATTCGCCTACTACTTCCAGTATTTCGCTACCTAATGTAAACTGCTGTTCCTTCCCGAGGCTGTTGAACATTACCTTAGTCTTCTGCATATTGATTTTCAAGCCTACCTTTCTACTTTTCCTGTCTAGGTCTTCAATCATTATTTGCAGTTCATTCCCCGAGTTGCTTAGCAAGGCGATGTCATCAGCAGATCGCAGATTACTGAGGTATTCTCCATCTACCCTTATCCCTAACTGCTCCCATTCCAAGTCTCTTAATACTTCCTCTAAACAAGCTGTGAATAGTACTGGGGAGATTGTGTCTTCTTGCCTAACACCTTTCTTTATGGGAATTTTGTTACTTTCTTTATGCAGAACTATGGTTGCTGTGCAGCCACTATATTTATCTTCCAGCACTTTCACGTACGGTTCGTCTACCCCCTGATTTCGCAATGCCTGCATCACCGCCGAGGTTTCAACTGAGTCAAATGCTTTTTCGTAATCAATGAACGCTATGTATAAGGGCTGGTTATATTCCGAGCATTTTTCTAGCACCTGATTGATGGTATGCATATGATCGATAGTAGAGTACCATTTACGAAACCCTGCTTGATCCTTTGCTTGATTGCAGTCTAAGGTTGTCCTGATTCTATTAGCGATTACCTTAGTAAATACCTTATACGTAACTGACAGTCAGCTGATTGGTCTGTAATATTTAAGGTCCTTAGAGGCCTGTTTCTGGTGAATGAGGATAATGTTTGCATTCTTCCATGGTTCCACTACCGTTGATGACACCAGGCACTGCGTATACAGGGTGGCCAGTTTTTATAGCACGATATCCCCCCCATCCTTCAGCAAATCTGTAGATATCTGATCCTCTCCAGCTGATTTCCCCCTTTTCATAGTTTCTAGTGCTTTCTTGACCACGTCCTTCGTCACTGGTGGAACGTCTGACTGTTTTTCCTTACCGCCAATCTCATTACGGTCCTGACTACTTTGGCTACTGTAGAGATCTGTATAGAACTCCTCGGCTACTTTGACGATCTTTTCCATATTAGTGATGACGTTGCCCGCCTTGTCCCTTATCGCTTATATCTGGTTGTTGCCTATGCCCAATATCTTCTTTACCGCTTTAAGGCTTCCCCCGTTCTTTACATCATGCTCAATTTTCTTGTTATACTTCCTTATATCGGCCACCTTGCGCTTATTGATTAGCTATGATATCTCGGCCAATTCGATCTGGTCTGTTGGATTGGAAGCTTTCATACTCTGGCGTTTCTTAATCAAATCTTTCGTCTCCTTAGACAGCTTACCGGTATCCTCTCTAACTATCCTACCGCCTACTTCTACCGCGCACTCAGTAATGATATCTCTGAAATTATTGTTCCTTGCCTCTAGGGTAATATCGCCATCCTCAGTTAGAGCTGAATACTTATTCTGTAGCGAGATCCTGAACTCTTCTACCCTCCCCCTCACCGCTAATTCGTTGATGGGGTTCTTTCTTTCTAATCTGTTGCGTTCCTTCTTCAGATTTAGGCTAATTCGGGACCTCACCATCCTGTGGTCACTGCATCGCACTTTCCCGATTACCTCTACATCTTGCATAATGGCGGGGGTTGAACACATTATGAAGTCAATTTCATTTTTAGTCTCTCCGTTAGGACTTTTCCATGTCCATTTCCGGTTCTTCCGTTTGCTGAAGAAGGTATTCATGATTCGTAAGTTATTGCGCTCTGCGAACTCAACTAGTAACTCCCCCCCTGCTATTCTATAGAACCAATGCCATAGTCACCTACTGCCTTGTCTCCTGCCTGTTTTTTCCCTACCTTGGCATTGAAATCGCCCATTAGTACAGTATACTGCGACTTTACTTTTCGCATTGCCGATTCTAAATCTTCATAAAAGCTTTCAACTGCCTGGTCATCATAACTACATGTAGGTGCATAGGCCTGCACAACCTTCAGTTTATACCGCTTCAGTTCAGTTCAGGCGTTCAGTCGTGTCCGACTCTAATTACGATGCCTGCAACCCTCTCATTAATACTATAGAATTCATCTATATTACCCACTATATACTTATTGACAAGGAAACCTACTCCTAGTTGTCGCCTCTCTGGTAAACCTCGATAACACAGTACTGTACATGCCCATCCTTCAGCACAGTATATGCCCATTCGGCCTCCTAACCTCACTAAGCCCTGTGACATCCCATTTCATGCCCTCTAGTTCCTCTAACAGCACTGCTAAACTAGCTTCACTAGCTAGGGTTCTATAGCATTAAACGTTGCCAGGGTCAGTTTCCAATGGCGGCCTGTCCAGCGGAGCCAGGCTTTTTTAGCACCCCCTGCTGCGTCACAGGTCTGACCGCCGCCGTGGTCAGTTGTTCCGCAGCCGCTGGTGACTGAGGGCCGGGGTTTAATGGAGCTTATCATAGGAGGTTGCGGCCAATTACTGCACCAGGGTGGCCAACTCCTGTTCTGGTGAGGGAGTGCGTTGCCGGAGGTGTTCACCGGCATCAGGTCGCACCCCAAACTTGTGTATGCAATTCCATCGACACGCGGATTTTTTTTTTTTTTTTTTCATCCGGTGGAGAATTGCGCGGCACCGGGATTCGAACCCCGGTCCTCTTGCATGCGAGGCGGATGTTCTACCGCTACGCCACCGCGGATTACAGGTGACTATACAGGCCCGTGGTATGTGGCGAGCAGCAATCACGGAGGAAAAGTAGGCCTAGAGGAATCGAGACTTCAAGGCGATTGCACTCAAAACATTTAATTTACCTGTCACCTAATTCTTCTTCGTTTTTTTTTTTTTTTGTTATCAAGTAGCTCTCTGCTTACCTTTTTGTAACAGTCAACGGGGACAAGAGCGTTTTGCTGGAAAGGAGAACCCCTCACAAGGGTACGCAATCGGGCCAGTCTGGTTGAGCCCAGTCCTTTTCGGGACTCTCGAGAAACGACGTGTGTTCGCGTGAGTATGCGAGAGTGCAAAGTGAAAAAAATATAATACCAAAATCCCGTACATAGTAATATCTTGTCTTGTACGTGGAGAAGGTGTAATGAAATATTGGGGGCATACGTAAGGATCCGCTTTTAATGGTATAATGCGATAGCTTTAATGGATCCCATTCACTACCTCCCCTGTGCATCCTGGCTCGCATCCATTCACTTTGGTGCCCGCTTATTCTGTTATCTTTTACTTGTGCCCGTTTTCCCCATAAACACTTTTTAGAATGCAGTCACTAGATACTGCATAATGTAAAAGACTACCCAACATGGATATAAATCCCCCCGTTAAAAAGTAGTCTTAACGTGCCTGGGTAGCCTAGGGAAGTGTGCTTTAACAAGGGATCCGTGGGTCCTGGGAGGCTGGATACCGATCTCACCATCCCACTTCAATGGTGAAGCTGAAATTGGCAGCACCGGCTACCTCGGCCATGTCATATGGTTTCATGACGTCCTAAAACGCAACGACCTGTCAGTTTCCGGCCGCGTCACCTGCCAAATACCACCTGCCATAGCCATTCTCATGGTTTTTTGCTGAAAACTGCAACGCAATACTTGCTGTAGAACGAGGCCTATAAAGCTATCAAATTTAAAGATAGTTTTTGTGCTTTATTCATCCTAGGCTGAAAAAAAAAAAATTGGCATTGAATTCTTTGTACTATTCTCCGCCACTTTGTGACACTATTGTGCTTTTTTTTTTTCATCAAGGTTTAACTGGAGTGTAGCAGAAAACTGTCCCCGAATACTGTAATGCTGCGGAATATTGTAATGTTGGGGAGTACTTTAATGTTGCGGTTTGTTCTGAAGGCCCCGCCTCCTATAGGGTGTGTCCGTGAGCAATATGGTCTCGCCCCTCTATAAACATCAGTTTATTACGGACAAGCAAAAACTACTTTGCAAAGACGAGACATCGGACGCTGCTGCGCAGCAAAGGTTGCCGCCGACGCGCGACAACGCAATGCTAAGATTAACACAGAACGGGGATCTGGGCTTCAACGCAGCAAGATAAAACAGATTGCGGCATGAATAGGAGGATGCGGCAGAGCCAAATGGTTTCGAGCGTTAAAAATTAGAGAGCTTTAAAATACCTAACCTGCGAAGGGGACAAGGGAATAGCGGGGCGACAAAACACACCCGCGGGGTGCTGCGATGAATAGGCTAGGGGTGCGTTAATCACGCTGGGCAGGCGCACTCGCACCCCGCTATTACCCTATTCCCCTAATCGATAAGGCCCCCCATTCTAAATCTCTCTATTGTTTATCTCGTGGCAGCAACTCACGTAAAAACGCCTAACCATCTAAGGAGACACCGCTTCAGTTTTCGCCCTGGCAAGGCTCCGCTTCGCCGTCTGTGTTGTGCGTCCAGCTGGCCCGTTCCGCTCGCCGAACGCGCGACGGCCCCAGTGGGGCCCCCAGCAGGGTTCCCACAGGAAAAAGTGAGAACAAGGTTTAGAAGACGCGTGGAAAGCACTGTGCTTTACAAGAATTCCGCATGAGTGTTCTGGGCTGTGATAAATTAAGTGCCGCAACTTTTCAAGAACGCAAGACTGCTGTATACGGTTATCAACGTGAAATCTGATAAATAATTCGAATTCGAACTAGAATTCGAAGCGATGATAACCTTAAACACTAATTATGTGTAGGCCAAACTATTAGGCAGCTACAAAAATGGGTTGAGATAGAAAGGAAATCAACTATAGAGTACAGATGTAATAACATTTTCGATAGGTAACTTGAGAAAAAGCGGAGTAGAGGTTGTAAATTATCTACTTCAGACATCCAGCTTTAAAACGAGGCATACATTTAGAAGACGCAAATGTTGAGTTTGGTTGATTTTGTTTTGGCCCATAGGCACCTAAGGCCATTATGCGCCAAACACAAATGTAGACAAATTATTTGTAAGCAGATTATACGTAGCAAGCCTTATGTAAGAGAGTTGGAGCTCGTTCTTCTAAAAGCCTTCTGTTGTTTTTTCACAGGTGTTCGTAATGATATGGACATGGCTTTGACAGAAGCCTCAGCTCGAAATAACGACAGAAACCCCGAGGAAAGAACAGGAAGAAGTACTTGTAAGTTTGCTGCTCTTATATTTCAGATGAAGAGCTATTAATACCTAGCAGTTTGTTCTCCTGGAGCGAAGCCTAGACACGAAACCAAACCACTTTAAATTTGGCAATATAGGGCCACATAAGCTTTGAAAACTTGAAAACGTGAACTGAAAACGAGAAGCTACTATGATTTTAACCGCTTGGTAAATGAAATATTGCGATACTATGAAGCATATAAGATAGTGTACGTCCTCTGTATAAATCTGCCGCATCGAAAAACGCGCATCGCGGCCGAAAATGGAGCCAATTACGTTGTATAAAACTGCGGCATTAAATATGCTGTATTAACCCTTCTAAGTAAAGAAAGACAAAACGTATAATGCTTACTCCAAATGTGGAAGCTGCATGTATTCACGTTCTCTAGGAAAATTATTACGCTTAACTATGTAAGAAACCTCAGAAAATTCTTTTTTATAAAAAATTCATACCATTTGCAAACAAGGGACAAAAATTGCAACATTAAAAATAAACGACCCAGCCACTTTTATTTTTCTATTAGAGAGCGCAGGCTCTCCAACAGCAACGTAGCACTATAGCATTAGTACCCGTTATTACACACTATACTGGGTGTTCCAGCGAACTGAGCTTATATTTTTCATGCCCGGTCATTTGCACCGGCGCGGTCTTTCAAGATTGATGTCTATAACACCTGGTTGCGAGCGCCGCTTCGCGAGGCACGCCGAAAACTAAGTCTTCGTGCGGCGAAAAGATTTTCCTGCAATGAGGAGCTCGCACCGCAAAACTTCCGAGCTTCTACCTACGTGACGATATGTGCTTGCCATTCTTGCCATGCGATGCGTGCGCATTGTTGCGGAGAAGCCCCTCACTCATTTATTCATAGGGGCAAGCACCTAGTTCTGTCGCTCGACGCGAAGTGACGCTTGCAACCTGACCTCCCTACTGTACAATCGTGGTGGGGCTCATGTTTGAGTGTTTTGATCTTTTGTAGCTAAAGCTATACTGCGCTAGGTTTTCAAGCCGTCGGTGTGACACCGTGTTACCGTGGCACCGTGGAAGAAGATGATGATGGTTATGATGATGATGATGATGATGAAGAAGAAGATGATGATGATGAAGATGATGAAGATGATGATGAAGAAGAGGATGATGATGAAGAAGAAGAAGATGATGATGAAGAAGACGATGAAGAAGATGATGAAGATGAAGATGATGAAGTAGAAGAAGAAGAATAAAAAGGAAAACAAAAAGGAAAAGAAAAAGGAAATTGAAAAGAAAAGGAAAAAGAAAAGGAGAAGGAAAAGAAAAAAAGAAGAAGAAGAAGAACGCGCGGTCACCCGCAGCTTATGCTATGTATGTCTGCCCAATTATAGATTTTGGATCTGTGTTGTTTTATGGTTCTCCTTTTAAACAAAATTCGGCGGATTTTTCTTATAGAGCGGGAAGCTCATAGATATGCCTTGGGCTCCCCAAATTTGTGGCTAACAATGTACTATATATTACAATCCTTGACTCTAAAAATATGTGAATCTCATTACCACCGCTCCCTGTCAATTTTTGGTTGTGAGCCGGTCTCCTTTTTTTGGAGGCAACTGGCCTCGGTTTCATACCCCACAGGTAATACGAGTGCAAAATTTGTTACAACCTTTAAACGTAGCTCTTTCTAACATCCTTACAACAAATGTCAGTGGTTCTTCAGCTCAAATTGTCTATGATGACATTTTTCCCAATAACGCAAAACACTTATCATCTCGAATTTTAGATAGATTATTAGAAGATTACTTACAAAGTCTTCCATTTACCTAACGATAGAAACTAATGCCACTCAATATCACGAAAAGGAAAGCGTTTGAATATACTGTCCGCTTCTAGACTGGGCAATTTCTGATCGTCTTCCGGATTTCACCCCAATTTTCCAGGCGGAGTTGCTGGCGGTAATGCTTGCTTTGCGCAAACTAGACCCACCGTACTCAGCAGTGGCTATAATTACAGATTCTTATTCCTTGTGCTCGTCGCTTTCTTCGAATATGGATTCGCCAATGTTAAACAACTTTCTTTCATTGCTTCCCTCAGATTTGAGCCTCATACATATAGTCTGGGTACCAGGTCACAGTAATGTGACAGTCAATGCGGTTGCTGATAGATTAGCTGAAGAGTCTCTCAATGGCCCCGTGTTGCCTATCCTCCCTGCAATAGCGTACATAACAGCAGCGCGATTTCGTGAGCGTTCCTTATTAAGCATGCAGACTGAATCTATTTTAACATCGGGTGACTACCTGCATTTCTAGTATTCCTGGAGTAGAAAACCATGTCAATCAAGGCAGACTGAAGTCTACCAGGCTGCGCTGCCGTATTCCGCTTCTAAATTTCTATATGCACAGGTCCGGTTTGGCGCTTACTCCCGTCTGCGCATTCTGTGGGGAACCGGAAGCAATAGAGCATTTCTTGCTGTTTAGGCGCCGTTTTACAATGATGAGAAAATGGTATTTGGAGAAGCCGTTGCAACCGCTGGAACTTAATTTGAGCATGTTCGAGCGGCCAGGTCTTATCGTTCGGAGCCACCGTGCTTGGGTACAGCAACAGGTGCGTTTTTAACGCCATTCAAAACTGTTTAATAGAATCAAAACGTCTGCCTTGCTGATATGCTTTGAATTGTCTAATCTGTAAATATAAATCTCACTGTTCTCCTACTGCGTGCGATATGAATTCAGTTTTTTATTTTGGTTTTTAATATTTTGCTTTCCTTCTCTATTCCCTGGCAATCATTTCTTCTTTTTTTTTTTCCGCGATGTTATTATACATTTATAAAACAAATGTTTCTGCACCCCAAATTCTTGGCCCATCCTCTTGTGTGGATATGTGCCGTGCCGCCAAATTAGAGGAGAATAACGACAACAACATAATGCTTGTGCTCCACATTCGGTTCAGCATCGTTGAACCCTTCTAATTTTGTTAGGCTTTAGCCGCATGTTTATAGCCCTGCGCTTTGAATTCAGTCTTCAGAAGCGCCGAAAAACGATACCAATTCTCCTTGCAGGGCGCATAGACGCGACTGCAGTTAACGTGTAAAGCACATCCTCCCCGTCAGCGCATAATTATGATCGTACTGATCTAGCAAAATGCACAAAATATTCAAGAGAGTAGATCAAACTAATCTGAAGTTGCCGTTGAAGAGAATGCGTGAATCGGTCCTGCACAATACTATACCCCTGTCAGGTGAGTTGCCGATAATGCAATCAGTGATTGTTGTTGGCGAAGGTTCTTTGTTATTCGAGGCAACCCTAATGTTATAGTCTCCTTTGATGCAGTGTGCGTTGCCATTCGAACCGACCGCGCGTTTCTCTGTGTCAGAAAATTAAGTAATTTACACTGGGAGAAGGGGCAGGAAACCTCATACTTGCTTAGGAATGGACGTTGAACAAAGTAAAACAGGCGTATATCACTTTTGCAGTGTTTTATTGCTGACACAGTTCGCGAAATTTCAGCACGCAAGCTGTTTCTTCGTGGGAATGCCCATTATAAATGGAGGAAGATATAGCCCCCAAAACCATGTTCACTTAGCAGCGCACATTAGTGGATGCTATATCGCCGCAGAGCGGACGCGCCGACGGAGCACTATTCTTTCTTCCGCCGTGGCCTTGAACGTGACAACCAGCATCCTTGGATCTCGGCGCCTTTGACCAAGCATGGATAATATAGGAAGTTGTGGCCTTGAGCACAGCAGTCTATCGTCCTAACCACTGCACCACTGGTGCCGTTTATTTTAGTACTACAAAATCGCGAGTAAAGTAGAAAGTTAGTTGTAAAGTTTAGTAGTCATGTTTAGCGCGCAGTTAGTTGTAATTTTTATTGCTGTGAAGGTTCCTGATAGGAAGCCGCAACGTTTTCTGTTTTCAAACCTTCTCTTTCCCCTGCTGAAAGACGATGCCTTTATAAACTGTCGGCTGTGGTAGATCTGCCGCTTCGTTCGACGGCGACGTTCGCTATTTCTTGCCACTAACTACTATTCGCACTGTAGGCTAGGTACGGCACATTTGTATTAACCCAGTTCAATCGGGAGTTCCTGAGGAATTCTCACTGCAATATTTTCAGTAAAAATGTCGTTCCACCAGCATCCTCGTGTTGGTAAACAGGTAATCAGAATATCGGAAACAAAATTAATTCGTAGCTAAACTAGAAAGAAGGCGTGATTTGGGAACTTGTGATGGATTTTGTTTTCCAGACCCTATAAATTCCACATGTGAGACTCGCATTGCTGTGGATTCAACATTTTTTGATGCTTTCAAGGAAGACAAAAATGAGCTTGTGCGGTACATCGCCGTCCTCATGGCATTTGTAAGTAGAGCTGTAGTTTCATTCGGTGATACCTAAAAGCAGCACAGCATTTATGCAAGTAACTAAACTTGCTTGTAATAATAAAAACATTACTTATTCTCCACTTGTAATTCATGTCAGGACTAATTTCTGCTTCCGGATGTTTAGCATTATGCGCTGTGTGTACAGTGTGTTCCCGCTGAATATGGGCGAAGGTGTTCCCGCTGAAATATGGGCGAAGTAAAACTAACTGGATGCGCCTCGCGGCGCTTTTGATTGGCATTTTTTACTGAGATTTAGGCAGCCTTAGTGTGTGGGTGGTCTCGGCGCGAAGCGGCACTTTTCACCGAGTAACAGAATTAGGCGCTCGCCTCAATGTATGAGCAAGTCAAGCGATGCAAGCTACTTATTGCGGAAATGCGCTTCATCTCGACGAACACCTCGTTTTTTGGCACGTGTAGTGAAGCTGCGTGAGCAGCCTCGAGTTGTAGGTAGCAATCTTTAACGGCGGCGCTGGAGCGAATGACCGGAAAGGAAAATGCAGGAGGCTGTGGCTGTAATTGCGGCGAATTCGAATGCTCTGTATTGTCGTATTTAAATTTTCGCGGGATTTCATTCTGCCAAATAAAGAGGGCTACGATAAGGATAACTCGCAGAAAACGCCTGGGCTGGACTACTTTCCTAGCTGTTAGCAACTTTCCTATTCATATTGAGCATATAAATATGTATTTCAAAATTGGTAAAGCTCAGTTCCATGGCTTAACGCATCAGGCAGCGTGAGCTGACTGGTATTTGCCGCCGAGAGGTGCAGATCATCAGAAGCCTGTGGCCTGATCGCCCGTCGTAGCGAGCAATTATAAATCCTTATATGCCAATTATTCATGACTGGAAACAAATTTTTGATTACAACAAGAAACCTGAATGTAACGCATAAAAAGTTAATTATCATAAATTAGCTACTCAATTGACTAGTTCAGTTTATTCACTTGTTACTAAGTAACGCGTCATCGGCGTTAAAAACAATAGCAACTGTAAAGCAGAACACCTCACACGCACGCACGCACGCACGCACGCACGCACGCACGCACGCACGCACGCACACACACACACACACACACACACACACACACACACACACACACACACACACACACACACACACACACACACACACACACACACACACACACACACACACACACACACACACACACACACACACACACACACACACACACACACACACACACACACACACACACACACACACACACACACACACACACACACACACACACACACACACACACACACACACACACACACACACACACACACACACACACACACACACACACACACACACACACACACACACACACACACACACACACACACACACACACACACACACACACACACACACACACACACACACACACACACACACACACACACACACACACACACACACACACACACACACACACACACACACACACACACACACACAAACTTCTCTGGAGGACTCATTGAACTCTATAAAATCCAAAGGCAATCGTACGCTTGAGTATCCAAAACAACACTTTTCCTTCAATTATATATGACATATTTCCGAGCCAATCTTGAGTACGCTTATCCCTCCATGTATGACATCGGCCTTGTGTCAGTGAATACTTGATCATGGATACTACGAAACTGCCCAGCTCGTTTTATCCTCAACAGTTACCTCCATACTGCAAGCAGCACTCACATAATTGTCTTACTTTACCCTCCGGTTCACCATCTTCCCTGTGCACGCTGTAATAGTTCGCATATTTGGCTCATAAGGTTCATAATCATAACAACCAACTGAGATCGTGCCTAACCAGACACGCTGCTTATGTTTCTGAACACGTTGATAATCTCTACGAAGTTACCATATATCTCGCCTAAACAAAATGACTAATGCACAATAATTTCAAGCTAAACCATGTCATGACTGGAAACACCTACTTATTGCACTGCTCGGTATCAACGACAGTCACCACTTTCGTATTTCACTTAATAACAGGGTTTTAACTATTTTATTTACTCGAACTTGGCGTTCCCTCTTTTGTGTGAGATGAGTCTTTCATTTAGATATGCTGGTATTGAGGGAGAAGACTTTATTTGCTGTGACCTGTTCCACTCTATCTACTGAATATTTTGCAATGCGCACGTATGTTGAAGAAATCCAGATTTTATTGTTGTTACTAGCACCCCTATTTTATTTACTTCAAATCAAATCACAGTGTACCATTTACCATCCCCACTACAATGCCTTTGTAAGCATAGGGTAAAATGGATAAATGTGCTTGGCGGTGATCCAAGTATGAATAGCCGTCGCTTCCGGAAGCGTTGAACTCAAAGTCGGCAAGGGAATGTCAAGATGAAGTGGCCGAAGTCCCCTAGAACAAGCTGGAACAAAGTAAAAGCTCTCGCGCGTGGCAGTGATACTTCGAGATAATCTTGGCGCATACTGATAAGGCTCCATGCGATAAGGCTCCGTGCCGAGGGCTGTTGACAGTAAACCATAAATATTACAACCGTTCGCAGCATTATATGCTCATGCAGGTAAGTTGTTCTGATATCCCATTCGGACTCAGCGTTCAGTATAATGGGCATCAGAAAAAAGATGTGCAAAGTGAAAACCACATTCATTAAAGCAAGCCACTTTGATGGCTTCTCCAAAAGATAATTATTTTGATAAATATAGTATCCCTTTCGAAAGCATGGTTTTGGAGGAGCGGACGCACTGAGAATGCCGTTCTTCACGAGGAGAGTACCACGCGACAAGTGCTCATGTAACGCGAATAACTCTAAGGCTTATTTTCGTGTGTTTCACGGAAATAAGCTCCTGGGAGTTAACTAAACTCCCGAGTAGCCCTAAGCCTTTATTGTTCAATAAGGAGAAGAGATTATGTGCCGCTTTTTCTGAAAAGTATATATACAAGTGTCCAGCATGCTGGCCGTGGTTTTCCTGTCAACAGCGTATTAGTATCTCTTCATTATTTTGAATTCGATCTTCAACAGCTTCTTATGCATAGAACAAATTATCAGAATTTTTTTTTTGTTCCATAAAAAACAATTTCGATGGAAGGAGAAGTAAAAACACTTCGAAACAAATATTTTCAGTCCATGTTTCAACCGCAACGTGGTCTTTCCCTCTATTGTAAATAGAGAGAAGAAAATAGAGAGTGAACTGAATATATTTTACTAGGAACACTCCTTTCAATTTATTTCAGGTGAATCTAAAACTTCAAACGTTCCAGGACAACATTCTGAGGCTCCAGGTTATGGTCATCGGGATCATTATATATTCAGTAAGTGAACTTATTGACGTCAAAATGAGAACAGTTCTATATCCTATGTTCTATATCCGATGTGACATTTGGATATGATAAATATCGCCGTCATGTTCTGCATTTCTAAATGAATGGTATCTGCGACTTCTCAGCACAGCATCAGGGAGAGTCAGTAGGCCTCTGATGATGAGTTGCGTGCAACATATTCAGAAGATGACTACTACAATATAGGCAGTTCAGGTCTCCTCAACCCTAAGAACAGAAAAAAAAAACTGAACACAATGCAGAACATAACGTGAAGCGAAACGCGTAGCAGTTTAACACAGGAACAAAGTTTACGAAAAATTGTTTTTGCTTTCTATTTTTTAGAAGGAAAAAGAAGAATTCATTGATAAGAGAGAAAACGGACGCCATTTTATGTTGGACACTACGCTCTACAAGTTCAACTTATACATATCCAAAGAAGATAGATTTAAGCAGGATGATATTGTCGTGCTTATTACTGGGTAAGCGAGGCGGTGTTTGGTTATTCATGGTTGTTATTTCACAACACAAAATAATTGAAATGGAGAAATATCGGTGTAAATAGTGTATTGTTTTTCTCTAATGTTCACGAAGACTACTAAACTACCCAGAAAACATGTGTTATGATACTGAACGCCTCCGCGTGTTAGAATGTGCGCACTAATTTGCCTATAAGCATATTGTTCCCCAATTTCTTGCTATTGTTTGAATCTGAGACTGCGTATAAAATATCGTTTTATGAAACCGTGCTTACAAACCGTAAGAACTCCATCAGCCTGCCCGGGCTTGAAGATGATAACATGGTGCGGAATGTGATTGACGTACATTACAATTAAACTGAATATTGATATTTTCACATGCCTAGCACCGCGCGGCATCTGCGATGGGCTGCAACAACGACGAAGTATCTACTGGCGCGTGGAGAGTGCTCGGGCTAGACCTGGTTAGAAGATTGAAAGAATGCTTCGTGGGTCGGCTACTCGCACGCCTGTGGTTGTTTGAGTCGTTACACTGGTGGCGATGCCAGCAATTCTATTCTTTGGGGCACAAAACGCGACTCACCTACCTCTCGTGACTACCCCTGTGCATGGTACAAGCCGTAGGCTTCGAGGCTTGCCACCTGAGGCCTTTACTCTTGAGGAACACTCCTGCGGACCCCTTCAGCAGACATGACAGCAAGAGAAGCACTCACGGTATGGGCAGGTGGTATGGGCCTGCCCATACCGTGAGTGCTTCTCTTGCTGCTCCCGCCTACGACACAACGCGGACTCCTCGGATCCCAAAGCCGTTCCAAGGTGACCATTTGAGGATGCTGAAGACTGGCTGGCTCAGTTAGAACGGGTCGCCGCATTCAACAACTGGGACGGCATGGCAAAACTTCGGAACGTTTACTCCCCTCTGAGGACGCAGCACGGACATGGTTCAAGAGTCACGAGGCCACATTGTTCAATTAGCCTTGCTTCCAACATCAGCTCCTGCGTACGTACACCAGTAGCGACTGCCAGGGGAACACAGAGTAGGCTCTGAAATCCCGCATACAGCTCTCAAGCGAGGGCGCAACAATGTATGTCGAGGATGTCATGCGTCTCTGCTATGGCGCAGGCTCCACAATGCCAGAAGACAGCAAACTTCAGCACCTGAGGTGTAGAGTGAAAGAACACGTGTTTTTCGACCTCATCCGGAATCCACTGAATACCGTCGCGGCGTTTTCGGTTGACGCCGTACTTATGAAAAACAAACAACTGCTGCAGCAGAGGTCCAACCAGTATGCTCGTCCAACGGCCCCAGTGTCCAGGTCATCCTATAAGCATATTTAAAGGACCAGCTTGACTGTGATCCTCCGAACAATCCGAACTCTTTTCGTGAACAAATCTGCTCCATGTTCCACGAGGAGATCCAGAAGTTTAAAGGATCTTTTTCCCCTCCTGTGGATTCTCTCTGTAGCGTAATCCGCGAGGAAGTCCTGCACGCACTCGGGGCATCAGTCGTTCCGGTCAGTTCACCATCACTCGTTCAGCTGATGGCCTTTGCGGACGTACTACACTGTCCTGCCCAACTTCCTGCTCCACCGACGTACCCTCTTCCGGTGGTTGCGGTGCACTCTGCTCAACCGGTTCCCTACTGGGAGGAACAGCGCCAGGCGCCACGGAAATGAAACCTCTGGCGGGTTCCACATCGATGGCCCCTCTGCTACACTGTGGTGAGGCCGGTCACCTCTACCGACGGTGTCCCTATCACGAACTGGGACTACGAGGGTTTTCTCCCGACAGCCCTCGTCCACGGCCTGGCGAGCTGCCACATGAAATTACCGAGCACGCCATCCGAACGGACTGTCCGACATCTTCGCAGCGCCGCCAATCGCGGTCACTGTCGCCTCATCTTTGGGTGACAATAAAAAATTACACGTCGTGATATTTCAACTCGCTCATCCTGTAGCCTGTCGCACCGGGACTTATGCTGGGCTAAGTTCTAGACGACATGCTAAGTTATGCAAACAAACCTTGGCTTTCCAGCAAAAATAATTCTAAGGCATAAATATAAAATGACAATTATTGGTGTAGTGCGCAGCATCTGAACTTAACTTTCACTTAGCTTTCGTCTGAAAGATATTACCTGTTTGAAAAGTTCTCTTTGCAGATAATTTGTGAGCTGCCTACTATTTAGAAATGTCCCCGAGGCCCAGACAGCTGTAACAGCTTGAATGCATACATAAAAAATTAAGTCATTTGTGTCCTAAAACCCCGGTAAATATTGCTCAGTAAGGGCGCGAGTTAAGTGGACCTGCTGAATAAATATGCGATAAGGTGCACTTTACTGTATTTGAGGTGCACTTTATTCTGAAGGATAATCAATGCGGTAGCAGATGTCCCGAATGAATGCAATTACGAAACGTCATTTCATTTCTTATTCCTGTGCTAAGGTTTAGTAGCTGAGGCAGTTGTGGCATTTTGGCCTTCTGCTCTGATAGTGGACGTGCCGAAAACAGCACTTGAGCATGCCTTTTGGCACTAATGCGCCAATTATTTTATATAGTTTCATAAATAATTGGGGAGACGAAGCAGGAAGCTGCAATAGCAGCTAAATGACATCTACAAGGCCTTTTTACTTTCTCTAAGTCGGTTACTCTCTCTTTCCGGGTTATAGCGCTCCATTCACTTCTAGTTTTCTTCAGAAAGTGTACCGCTTCGACAAACAGTTATTTCCTTTTTTCAGCCTCGACTTGGCCGGAACGTATTCAAAATCAGACAACCTGAATGAAAATTTTGTTGGTAAGTTGAAATAAGAGCTGCAGGTTCTGATCGAACCAGGCCTGATTGGGCACTTACTGAAAGGAAAATTGCATAATACTTCTAATGGCCGCCTATCTTCTAAATATCCGACTAACCCTATCTCCTCTATCCCCGGAACATCCGACCAGCACTGTCTCCTCTAACTGCCGTGCATTCAGAGAATTGAGAAAAAAAGCAAACGAAGCACGAGGAAACCGGCCTTCAATACTGCCTACTAAAGTCCGTCTTAATGCCAAGCTCGAACGGTAGCTGATACAAATTCTCGAGTCATCTGATTGGTGGTGAAAGCGCCGAAACTGAATGTTGTCCCTACTTCCGGCTCTGTAGTGGCAACATCCGGTACAAGCGTTTTCCCCAACCACTGCGCCGGGGTAGCGCAGTGGTACGGCGCTCGACTACTGTTCCCAAGGATGCGGGATCGAACCTGGCCCCGGCGGCCGCTTTTCGATGGAGGCGAAAGGCAAGGCGCCCGTGTGCTGTGCGATGTCAGTGCACGTTAAAGAACCCCAGGTGGTCGAAATTTCCGGAGTCCTCCTTTACGGCGTCTCTCATAGCCCGAGTCGCTTTGGGACGTTAAACCCCGCAAAACAAACCAAACCAATTAGATGACTCGAGGTCACTGAGATAGCGACGCTTTGGATAACGAAGCAAACTAGGCATACGGACCCAGGAATGTGGGTCCCGTGTAGGGACGCATATTTCATAGAAAATTCGTGAAGAACAGTTACTACTGGTCTTAAAGACTTCTAGTTAATAACATGTCTGGAGTACCTCACGGACCATTCGAATTTGTTTGTGATAGAGCTTCACACTAACAGTGATGCGATGATATCTATAGATAACGTAGCATCTATAACATAACATAACATAATGAATGTATGTATGTATAATATGTATGTTGCGAATAAATAATGAAGAGATTACTCGGGCGAAAATCTTAGGCACAACCATAGTTCGCTTCTCCAAGAAGTCAATAAGAGGGAGCAATTCCTGGTCCTCTTGCTGCTTTAGGAAAGAAAGCGTTGCGTCATCTACGCAATGTCTTCATCGGTCATAGTGGAAGTTTCGACCGCCGAAAGGCAATCTGCATCCGTGTGCTTCTTTCCATGAAGGGTTCTTTAAGTTCGTCAGCCAACAGAGAGAGTGATGGTCACTGACTACTGGAAAGGGGCGAGCGTAGAAATAAGGGCGGAACTTCATAACCGCCCATACCACTGCAAGGCATTCTTTTTCGGTTGCCGAGTATAAACCGAACGTAAGGACCTTAAACCATACAATCAGTCGGGAGTGACGAATGCTGTCTTCTCCCGATCCCTCTCACCTACTTCGATTTGCCAATATCCACTTTTTAAGTCCATCGATGAGAAGTAACGTGTATTTCGTAGGCGATCAAGGGAATCTTCGATGCGAGGGAGATGGTACACATCTTTTTTGGTCACAATTGGTTGAGCTTGCGTTAGTCTGCAGAATCGTAAGCTGCCGTCCTTCTTTTTAACAAGTACCACGGGGGAAGACCAGGGACTCTGTGACGGCTGGATAACGTCGTTTCTAAGCATTACGGCCACCTGGCGCTGAATGGCTTCACGTTCTTTCGGAGCCACACGGTAAGGATTTTGTCGAATTGGGCGAATCGACTCATCCGTGATAATTCGATGTTTTGCTAAAGGCGTTTCTCCGATCCGCTGTTCTGAAGCAAAACAGTTTCAAAATTGATCTATGAGATCCAAAAGGCGGTCCCGTTCTGAAGAAGACAAATTTGGGCTCACATCGACGATGGTTACGGGTGTCTTGCACACTGATCCTTTCTGTTGCAGTAAGCAGCAGTGCTTCGCATTTGGGAGGCTGTTGAAAAAAGCCACAGTTGTGCCTTTCGAAATTTACTGATGCTCGTCGCTGAAGTTTGTCAGCAGCACTTCGGTACGCCCATTGGTCAAGTTGACCAGCCCTCGAGCTATAGAAACACCTCGGCTGAGTACCAGGGCAACGGCGACACCATCGCCAGTATGCGCCACGTCGCATTTCACATCAACAAGATTGCATGATCGCGGAGGTAATGTCACCGTCTCACTGGCGACGCGTAAGGGCATCAGTGGTACTTGCGCAAAACCAAGGTCTTCATGATTATTAGTGAAAGCAACGACGCTGTCACAAATGCTGATTACAGCTCTATGAAGATGCAGAAAGTCCATGCCCAAGGTGAGGTCTTTGCAGCAGTCAGGAAGAATAACGAAGCTGCCAACAAACACCGCGTTTCCTATTCCTATCTGCGCAGTGCACTTCCCTGTCGGTGCCAGTAGCTGACCCCCAGCACTTCTTATTACTGGCCCAGTTCATTCGGTTATTACTTTGCGCAGCGTGTCGGCCAGTTTCTGTGTAATAATTGAAAAATCCGCCCCGGTATTCACGAGAGCATGTACCTCCAGCCCATCAATGGAAACGGCGAGGTCAGCGCTAACAAATTTATCTGGGTTTCTTGTCTCATACGGGGAAAAGTAAGCGCAAAAATAAAAGACAACCACAAGAGAGGAGACAGGATAGGCCGTTTGTCTTTTCTTTGCTCCTACTTTTCCCTGTATGATCATGAACCAGCTAGCCCAGCAACAAGTTTTATTTAAGTTGCTTGTCTCTTTCGGTATCTGCGGCGGAAGTGCGGCAAGGTCGGCGCTGTCAACTTCGTCGTCATGGCTGATCATCTGGTGCGGCATTGTCGATGTTAACGGTGGCGTGATAAGCACGGGTTGTTGGCAATTGCGGCGGTGGTGAGGGTTTGGCACTTTTCGACTGGTTGCAACCTCCCCTCGCTAGGTTTCTCCGGCGAGGGTTAGGGGACCGCCGTCCGCTAATGTCAGCAGTGCTGCGACGCATCGGCGAATAATAACACTGTGGCGATGGGGAGGAGCGGCGGCTGAAGCCCGGTGATTCGGTTTCCCCGCTGACCGGAGGGTAGTCCTCGATTTGGGCGGAGTCAGCGTCGAAGCGGCGGCGAGCAGAAGCAGGCGGAAAGGCCTGTCCTTCTTTGCGGTAGCGACAGTACCGATATACATAGCCAGGTTGTCCACAGTAGAAACAAAGTGGTCGGCTGTCATAACTGCGCCTCCTGTTAGTTCGGCGCCGTTGAGAGTGCCTGGAAGCCGCCCACTGAGGTCCCTTGAAGAACCGCGTCTCCTGACGACTCAGTGAGCTCGGTGGGGCGTAGTCTGGAGGCGGGAAACGAAGGACCGCGGCATAGCTCTCGGGTTGCGGCTCGTGGTAAGGTGCAAGAATGTCCGCCGTGTAGCTGACCGGTTTTGGAGCGTTGTATGGTTCGGAAAGGGGTTCCGCGTTATCGACTGGATGAGACTCGTTACATGGTGTAGACGGCTGTAGGGCGTACCGAATTTCATTCCTCACAGTTTTCACGAGGGCCTCTGACAACTGAGCCTTCGTAGCGTAATTCGCTGCAGCTCCTCAATGACAATTTTTTTAATGTCTCGCGCCGCCGCAGTCGTCGGGGTACAGTTGACAGGTCGGTTGTACTGGCGGCACCGGTCTTGGAGGGCTCGCTCGTTAGCCATGGCGTCCTTAATGAACTCACTCATGGTTTTAGGTGGGTTGCGTATCAAGCCGGTAAACACCTGCTCTTTGACACCGTGCATGAGATGCCGCAGCTTTCTTGGCTCACTCATATTAGGGTCGGCACGGCGAAAAAAGGCTGGCCTTGTCTTCCGCAAACATAGCCACGCTCTCATTCAGCTTCTGGATGCGTACTTCAAGCAGGTGCAGCGCATTGCCTCGTCAGTCAGTTCTCGCAAAAGTATCTACCAGCTGGCGGCGGAAGTCATTTCATGTGGAGAGGCGGGTCTCGCTGTTTTCAAACCACGTTTTAGCATTATCCTGAAGGGCAAAATAAACATTGGAGAGCTTCTGGTCTGCGCTCCATTGATTGATATTGGCCACGCGCTTAAACTAGTCGAGCCAGTCCTCCACATCTTCAAACGCTTCTCAGCGAAAACACTCTGGTACCTTGGTGTTCTGAAGAGTCACCGGCGTAGGGTTGGGATGTGCCATGACTTGGGAGACCTGACGAACTTGGACGTTTGAAGAGTCGTTCGGCAGATGGCTGTACTCCGAGCCTAGGCCTAGAAGGCGGTGGTTAGCGCGATGGACAGGCGTGCCGATGTATGGGATCCGCTTTGGACTGCCGGAAGGAGTCTTATGCATAAACCAGCGCGCTCCACCAGTGTCACGTCTCCATAGAACGCCAAGGAGGGCCGAGCCGAGATATGGTTTTAATAGTCCACTAGAACGAGCCTTGCGCTCAAGCTTCCTTCTTCCAGGCTCGCGCTTGTGATCCCAGTCATCTTTTGCGTCGTCTATGCGGCAGTATGTATGTATGTATGTATGTATGTATGTATGTATGTATGTATGTATGTATGTATGTATGTATGTATGTATGTATGTATGTATGTATGTATGTATGTATGTATGTATGTATGTATGTATGTATGTATGTATGTATGTATGTATGTATGTATGTATGTATGTATGTATGTATGTATGTATGTATGTATGTATGTATGTATGTATGTATGTTGGTTGGTTGGTTTTGAGGGGTTTAACGTCCCAAAGCGACTCAGGCTATGAGAGACGCCGTAGTGGAGGACTCCGGTAATTTCGACCACCTGGGGTTCTTTAACGTGCACTGACATCGCACAGCACACGGGCGCCTTGCTGTTCGCCTCCATCGAAAAGCTGCCGCCGAGGCCGGGATTCGATCCCGCGTCCTTGGGAACAGTAGTCGAGCGCCGTAACCACTGCGCCACCCCGGCGGGGTGGCGCAGTGGTTACGGCGCATGTATGTATGTATGTATGTATGTATGTATGTATGTATGTATGTATGTATGTATGTATGTATGTATGTATGTATGTATGTATGTATGTATGTATGTATGTATGTATGTATGTATGTATGTATGTATGTATGTATGTATGTATGTATGTATGTATGTATGTATGTATGTATGTATGTATGTATGTATGTATGTATGTATGTATGTATGTATGTATGTATGTATGTATGTATGTATGTATGTATGTATGTATGTATGTATGCATGTATGCATGCATGCATGCATGTATGCATGTATGTATGTATGTATGTATGTATGTATGTATGTATGTATGTATGTATGTATGTATGTATGTATGTATGTATGTATGTATGTATGTATGTATGTATGTATGTATGTATGTATGTATGTATGTATGTATGTATGTATGTATGTATGTATGTATGTATGTATGTATGTATGTATGTATGTATGTATGTATGTATGTATGTATGTATGTATGTATGTATGTATGTATGTAAGTATGTATGTATGTATTGTGAGCCTTCCGTGGGTGTTCTTTAATTTGTATATGCCATGATCTTCCTCTTTCATTTGTACATACCATCATCATCGTCCCGCGGCGCCGGCTCCGGCACGCGCCTGGGTTTTGCCACCGGATTAAAACGCTAGACAAGGCATCGCTGGCCTTGCCGTCACGACCTTGCCGTCTCAACCTAGCCTTCTTTCACAAGTGGTGGAGGTCGAATTCGATCCCCTTGATGCCTCTCGCTGGAGCTACGTTCCGGTCGTCGTTTGGCAACTACCACCATAACCATTTCCACCGAGAGCAATCCCGACCCGGCCGGACCCTCTACCTCAGCTGCACCGATGTCTCCGACTCTGCCCACACGTCAACGCGACCCACCGCTGTTCGCTGGTCGTCGTGACGAAGACGTGGATGACTGGCTTGACACATATGAACGCTGCAGTGCCTATAACCGGTGGGACGATGCTTTAAAATTCCTCAACGTTTTGTTCTATCTAATTGAGGTCGCCAGAAACTGGTTTATTAAACGCGAACCCCACACTACTAACTGGACCACTTTCAAACAGCAATTCCGCCAATACATCGCCGACCCGGCAGTTCGGACTGAGATCGCGAGAAACAAGCTCGCTTCCCGCCTTCAAGGTCCCGATGAATCATATGCGTCTTACATAGAGGCTGTTCTTGCACTTTGTCGGCGCATTAGCCCCACCATGACGGAATCTGAACGTGTGCACCACGTCTTAAAAGGGATCAATGCTATGGCATATCACACCTTAGTTGCCCAGAATCCTTCAAGTGTTGATTCAATTATTGCGACCTGTCAACGCCTCGATCAGCTGCAGTCCTCTCGATTACAGCCCGGCTTCACAACTGGTCCGACCTCTGCTGACCTTGATCTGCGGGCAATGATTCGAGCAATCATCCGCGAGGAGCTTCAAGCCCTCAATCCTTTCTGTCGACATGGCTGCGATCATTCTTCCGCGCCTCCTAATGACGCCGTTCTCCGTAACATGATTAAAGAAGAGTTAGCTACCATCAGCCGCCCTATGACAACCGAACCTTCTGCAAACCGCCCAGCGCCGACCTACGCGCAAGTCGCTGCATCCTCCCCTTCTTTAGTTCCCCCGCCCCAACCAGCACCAACATACAATCACGGCAATGCAATGGCGATGGCTCAACCTACACAACCCAATTACGCACCTTGGCGTCCCCCCCGACCAGTCTGCTATTACTGTGGTATTAGAGGACATATATCCCGCTTCTGTCGTCGCCGCCTTCAGAACGAGCGCCGTGGTTACACCTTCGAATGCGACATGCCTTCAACCTCATATTATCAACGCCGGTCTATTCCAAGCCCACCTCGACGATCCTCCCCACCTCCAGTATCTTCCTCTGAGCCTCGTGGGAACCATGTATCCCGACGCCGGTCCACATCCCCATACCGCCGCTCAGTTTCCCCTCTCCGCCCCGCAACGGTTCTCCCTGTCCGCCATCCGGAAAACTAAGTGTTGCAGTTTCCGGAGGTCAAACTGCACTCTGCGAACTTACTAAAAGTCCTCCTGATCGCCCGTATAACGTGATTGATGTTATCGCTGAAGGTTTACCGGTTGAAGCTTTGATTGATACAGGGGCTGCAATTTCTGTCATACATGCTGATTTGTGCTACCGTTTGCGAAAAGTGACAACCCCATATGATGGGCCTGAACTCCGTGGAGCCAATGACGTCCCTTTGCGCCCTTCAGCGAAGTGCACCGTACGAGTTGTTATCGACGGCATCCGCCATCATGTGCAGTTTGCTGTGCTCTCAAATTGTGCGCATCTCACGACCTTCGGATGGGATTTTTTGTCAACCGCTTCAGCGTTAATTTCTTGTGGTGACCGTGTTATCCATATGACAGACAGCGATTTTTCATCTGACTTTTCTGAACGACATCATCCACACGTTGCCGCCGCTGATACTGTTTTGCCTCCTCAGTGCGAAAAACTGCTTACTGTTGTTTCTGACCACATCACTGACAGGGACGTACCCATTGCACCATCATATAGTCATCTTCCACGCGGCATCGCCTTCCCGTCAAGTCTTGTCCGGTTCCACAACGGCTCAGCGACAGCAGTAGCCACAAACACTTCACGTGAATCCCTCGTGCTCCCAAAAGGAACTTCTCTGAATTGTATGGTGGATGCTCAACCTTTTTCCCTGATGGTGCTCACCGCCCCTCCGCCTCAGCAACGTGTTTCGACAGACGTCTCTCTTTCTGTTCTCGCAAAGACTATTAATCCTAAACTCCCGCCGAACCAACGCCAAGAACTGCTGACATTGCTTCGACACCACCAAGCCATTTTTGATGCCACTTCCACACCTCTGGGACGGACTAGTGTTGCGCACCATCGCACCATTACTGAAGGTAACTCTATCATTCGCCGACGGCCTTATTTGGTTTCCCTCTCTGAACGAAAAGTAATCGAAGAAAATGTAAATGACATGCTCCATCGCAATATAATTCGTCCTTCAACAAGCCCATGGTCCTCCCCAGTAGTGCTAGTTAAAAAAAAGGACGGCTCGGTACGCTTTTGTGTTGATTACCGCGCACTCAACAAAATTACCCGCAAAGATGTATATCCGATGCCGCGAATTGATGACGCCCTTGACTCCCTCCAAGGCTCCGAATATTTTTCGATCTTGGACCTCCGTTCAGGTTATTGGCAAATACCTATGCACGAGGACGACAAAGAAAAAACCGCTTTCGCAACACCCGATGGCCTTTACGAATTTAACGTTATGCCTTTCGGACTTTGTAACGCACCAGCGACATTTGAAAGAATGATCGACACTGTACTTCGTGGCCTAAAATGGAGAACCTGTTTGTGTTACTTGGACGACATTGTTATCTTTTCGGCAACCTTTAATGACCATCTCACGCGCCTGAATGAAGTCCTCACCTGTCTCGTTTCGGCAGTTCTTCAGCTGAACACCAAGAAGTGCCACTTTGCACAGAAGGAAATTAGAATATTGGGACATCTGGTCAGCCATGACGGCATTCGCCCTGATCCTGAAAAAATAATCGCGGTCTTGAACTTTGCTCGTCCACAACGGACTACAGATTTGCGCAGTTTCCTAGGCCTCGCGTCCTATTTACGGCGTTTTATAAGGCATTTTGCAACTATTGCTGCACCACTTCATGAGCTACTAGAAGCACGCAGCCCTTTCGTGTGGACTGAGCAGTGCGAAACTGCTTTTAATGACCTCAAGCACGCCCTCACATCAGATCCTGTTCTTGGCCACTTCAGTGACAGCGCTCCAACTATCCTGCACACCGATGCCAGTGGTCACGGTCTTGGCGCTGTACTTCTGCAGCGTGATGCAACATCGCGTGAGAAAGTGATTGCCTTTGCCAGTCGGACTCTGACTCCAGCTGAGAAAAACTACACCATTACCGAGCAGGAGTGTCTTGCTGTCGTCTGGGCTGTCCAAAAATTTCGCCCTTACCTATACGGTCGGCACTTCACAGTCGTGACCGACCACCATGCTCTTTGCTAGTTGTCTTCACTCAAAAATTTGACAGGCCGACTTGGCCGCTGGATTCTACGCCTGCAAGAATACCATTTCGACGTCACTTATAAATCTGGTCGCCAACACCAAGACGCCGACGCTCTCTCTCGCTGTCCCCTTTCGGAATCCACTTGCTGCTTTTCTTCCCAATTCATTTCCACCTCTGACCAGAGCCGACCATCTCTTTGCCCGACTTATATCACAACCGTTTGTTTTAACGACTCTGAGAACAAGCACGCTCTCCGCTCACAGCAATTAGCCGATGCCTACTGCCGTCCTATCATCGACCGCCTTATCGGCGCTTCGGACCCTCCCAATGCTAGGCTTCGCCGACAGCTTCGCAATTTCAAGCTCGAAGATGGCATCTTACTCCGCTACGTGTATTGCCCTGATGGAACTCGCTGGATCCCAGTAGTGCCGCGTGTGCTTCGCCCACGTATACTGGCGGCTCTCCACGATGACGCTACTGCAGGCCACCTTGGTTTTGACAAAACCTACGACCGCGTGAAAAAACGATTCTTTTGGCCTGGCCTATCTTCCTGCGTTGCCAAATACGTCGCATCCTGCCCTCTGTGCCAACGTCGCAAACGGCCGACGTCTTCGCCCGCTGGCCTTCTACAACCTATTCCCTGTCCCGCCACGCCATTCGACGTAATCGGCATCGACTTATATGGTCCCCTACCTCTCTCCGATGGGGGTAACCATTGGGTTATAACAGCTGTCGACCACCTTACGCGCTACGCTGAGACAGCACCTGTACCGACTGGTTCCGCTGAAGAAGTAGCAAATTTCTTTTTGCGATCAATTGTATTGCGTCACGGCGCTCCTCGGGTGCTCCTAAGTGACCGCGGTACAGCCTTCTTATCGAAAGTCGTTGCCGAAGTTCTTCACGCCTCATCCACCCTTCATAAGACAACCTCAAGCTACCATCCCCAGACTAACGGTCTGACTGAGCGATTTCATCGCACCTTGTCGGACATGATATCAATGTACATCACACCAGATCATCGAAATTGGAACACTATTCTACCATTCGTCACATTCGCCTATAATACAGCAGTACAGCGAACTACCGGTTACTCCCCGTTTTTCCTTGTTTACGGCCGTCCTCCCACTACAATTCTCGACGCTTCCTTCTTCTCTACGCCCGACTACTCCACATCAGTACCTACCCATTTTTTATCTCGTGTGGCCAGATGCCGTCATCTTGCCCGCGTCAACACGGCAGCGTGCCAGGAAGTCCGCAAAACTCGCTATGATTCTACACATCGAGTGGTCTCTTTTCGTCCTGGTGACGAAGTACTCCTTTACACACCATTGCGCAGCCCTGGCCTTAGTGACAAATTCCACCAACGCTACGTAGGTCCCTATGAGGTCATAAGCCAAACTTCTCCAGTGAACTACAAAGTGACGCCTGTTGATCCCCCAGCTGATCGACGCCACCGTGGAATTGAAATTGTTCATGTGTCTCGCCTGAAACCGTTTGTGCGCCGCGATGCATCGGTTAGGTAGGAGCGGCCAGGCTGGCCGCTTCCGACCCCCCGGGAAGATTGTTTGAGCCTTCCGTGGATGTTCTTTAATTTGTATGTGCCATGATCTTCATCTTTAATTTGTACATACCATCATCATCGTCCCGCGGCGCCGGCTCCGGCAGGCGCCTGGGTTTTGTCACCGGATTAAAACGCTAGACAAGGCATCGCTGGCCTTGCCGTCACGACCTTGACGTCTCAACCTAGCCTTCTTTCACAGTATGTATGTATGTATGTATGTATGTATGTATGTATGTATGTATGTATGTATGTATGTATGTATGTATGTATGTATGTATGTATGTATGTATGTATGTATGTATGTATGTATGTATGTATGTATGTATGTATGTATGTATGTATGTATGTATGTATGTATGTATGTATGTATGTATGTATGTATGTATGTATGTATGTATGTATGTATGTATGTATGTATGTATGTATGTATGTATGTATGTATGTATGTATGTATGTATGTATGTATGTATGTATGTATGTATGTATGTATGTATGTATGTATGTATGTATGTATGTATGTATGTATGCGTGTGTGTGAGTGTGTGTGGATGAATGGATGGATGGATGGAATATAGGAGCGTCCCCTTTTAAACGGGGGAGTAGTAGCTGCTATTATGCTCTTTCTTCTTTATAACTTTTTGTTTTACATATCGGTTAACTGAACTATACCAACATTCCATTTATAGAATTTGTTTTTACATTACAAACATTAGGTTACTTGTCTACTTTTAAGCCACCAATCTTCCAATCGTTTTTTGCTAGCTTCCACCACAGGTTCATTCACCCGTCCACTGGTATCTCTAAATCCCAGGCCCTCAGGGAGAGTGACTGCTCTTGCATCGACTCCCGGATGGATACCGTCACATTCGAGTAAAATATGGTTAATTGTTTCTGTGAATTTACCACATACTGTACATGTGTCAACTTCATGGTTCAATTTCTTTTTGTAGCGGCATGTTTTAAAGCCCCCTGATCTAGCTTCAAAAAGTAGGGTACTGTCTCTTGAGTTATCAAAGAGTTTTCAAAGAAAGTTTCCTTCCTGACCTGCCCGCCGGGGTGGCGCAGTGGTTACGGCACTCGAATACTGTTCCCAAGGACGCGGGATCGAATCTCGGCCTCGGCGGCCGCTTTTCGATGGAGGCGAAAAGCAAGGTGCCCGTGTGCTGTGCGATGTCGGTGCACGTTAAAGAACCCCAGGTGGTCGAAATTTCCGGAGTCCTCCACTACGGCGTCTCTCATAGCCTGAGTCGCTTTGGGACGTTAAACCCCACAAACCAAACCAAACCTTCATGATCTGCCTCTTCCAGTTCCGGTATAGTTCTACACTCTGTTTCTTTTCCACAGAATTTATCCAATCTTTACTTTCTATGTATGTTGCTTAACGCTCTTTATTTCTTCGTCCTTGAGACCATCGTACTTACTGGTTTGTTTCCTAGTTCTTTTCCTCCATTGTGAGCCAACGCATTTTAGGTATAGGTATTTAAATATTTACCGGCCCACCAGTTACTGTCCAATTTCCTCAGCCGTTCCTGATATAATATTTTACTCTGAGCTTCCCATACTTCGAAAGATACCCAGGCCATATCTCCCTGCACCGCCTCATTTGTGGTTTTGCCGTGGGCACCCAGGGCCAATCGTCTGACGGCTCTGATGGATTTCTAATGTCGACTGTACCTCTGCTTTCAGGCACAAAACCGCATTCACGAAAGTAAGCCCGGGCACCATAATTCCGCTCCAAATACCCCTCAGCACCTGATGCCTATTATGTCCTCACAATGCCCTATGCTTCATTATCCCAGAATTTCGTCGCCCTTTTGCCTTAAGTTATTGCTCATGCTTTTCAATGTATGTCAATCCTTCGTTTACCCATACCCTGAGATATTTACATTCTGCCACTCTGGGTGTTTAATGGCCTTGCATTTTACGACCGTGATAAGTTGAGCCGTTTAAAATCACCAGACTCGACTTAACTGCGCTAAAACGTAAGCCTAGAGCATCTCTTCCGCCTCCGCAATACGTAACTAGAGTTTGCAAGTCTTCCTGGCTGTCTGCTAACAGAATGCCATCTGCATACATTAAACCGGGGAGGCGCTGCTCTGCCATCTTTCCGCCTAATCTATATGACAGGTTAAAACCTAGGTTGCCTTCTTGTATCCTCTGTTCCATATTTATTGTATAAAGCATGAAGCGCAGCGGTAAAAGAGGACAACCTTGTCCTAATCCTTTGCATACCTTGACAGCTTCCGTACTTCGTATCCCGGTATATTTGTTATCCTGTTATCTCGTTATCCCGGTATATTTTCCGTAGGAAATTTGTTAGCTCATGACCGATACCTTCTTTTTTTTTAATATGTTCCACATGAGTTTCCTGTTTACGTTGTCGTGTGCCATGTTTGTGTATAAGAAGGCCAAATACAAAGGTCTAATTTCTACTCTAGATATTTCGATGCATTGGGTAAGAATGCATTCGGTAAACACTGATACTGTGTTTGCTCCTTTCAGGTTTGGCTGCAGTCGGAGGGGCTTGCGGATTTCACAAAGCTGCACTTATTGAAGACCTTCCTCGAACGTTCAGCAGTGCTCACACAACTGCGCACGAGATTGGACATCTGTAAGTTGCGCCTATTTAGGCATCATTTAGGAACTCTAGAAATATTCTGAGCAGCTCTGCAATATTTCAAAACGGAGGAAACATCAACCAGAAGACGTGCAAATGTTTATACTGTATCTTTGGCAGACATAAACACACAGTTTTCGCCATGCCTAACCAAACTCAGTCTTTCTCTAATAAAGGTTTTAAGTCGAGAGACTTGTGTTGTGACGCCTGCGATAGAAAATTGACAAATGTAATGTCATATGTTTGCACTGCACATTAATGCTTGCTAGACCTGATAGAAAACGAGAAGACTCCGGTTGAACAAAGAGCGTGATCCCATTATAAATAGCAAGTAACTTTGCGTGCAACGCCTGATGTTATTTTTAATAGGGCAGAACTTCGTGTTTTACTTCATTTCTGATATATTGTGATATATTTGTGTTCATGTCGCAAGACTGAAGGCTGGCGCCTGCACTTCACAAAATGAGTACCCGGACTTCTGTTATGTGTACGCTGTTAAGAACGTCTCTTTTAGTGCTGAGAAAACGTACTGGTTTCGCAGGTCAAAAAACATAATCACAATTTTCTAACCTGCAGCCAACGGCCGCTAGAAAACGAAATTGAGAATCAAAGCGAAATTACACAGAAGGTTGAAAGTGTATGTTCTCTGGTACACCTTGTGAGCCTCTGCACCATGGTAGAGCCTCAAATACTAGTAGCGGCAGCCGCGCTGCAGCGCCACTATCTGCAGAAGTGCGTAGCCAAAGACAGCGGGGTAAAAGCCTAGCCCTGTGACTACTAAAGATAATTAAGCCTGTCATTTGTTGACACCAGGGCAAAATTGGATGCTTACTGTATTTTATGCATTTACGTAATGTAATTTGGACGTGTGAGACCATGCGGATCACTAGTTACATCTGGACATTCTTCTCCGCCTATGAAGGCACGGTCGAGGAAAGTCTAGGTGGTTCCGAGCTTTTATAGCTACAAGATGCTGCCAATGATGATGATGATAAAAGCGTTTTATTGAAAGGAAAATAGGAGGGAAACTATAGGAAGGTTGGTCGGATACTCAATCCGGGTCCTCTATGTCTGAACTGGACAGGGCTGCCTCTCATCCTTCCCGTTTTGGTTGTTTTGTAGCGCGTGAGGCACTATTAGTTTTTTGAGTGTAAAGCATATGACACTATCACTTTTCTCCTTGCAAAATGTACATTCGTCTGAAAAGAATTCTTCCCTTATAGCATGATGATTTACAGGCATATTAATTCACGTGGTTTCTTATTGACATAAATGACACAGTTCTGTTTAACTCATCTTCTCGGTGGGCCCGAGAACCTCTGCTGTGTTAAGAGAAAGTGCTGGAATATGTCTGAATATGTTAATAATGACAGTGGGCAGCCGTAGACTTCAGGGAGGAAGGAGGAGAGACTCCACAGGAGGCAATATTGGGTTGCGGTGTGTGCACGCTCGTTACCCTCTGCGCCCTGATGACATATTACCCAAATAATCGCATACCTCACATTGTTTCAGTAGCTTGCAGACTAGAGCTCGATTTTTCCTTGCATATATATAATTGTCGTACACAGTCTGCGTTTTTTTTAATGATGCATTTGGAATAACTATATGAAGCTGCCTTGACGAGCACCACCTCTTCCAACTTTGAAATTCTCCTGTGCCGAATAGAAACTCCATGGACTACCTGCTCTTGAAGTAACACTCATATTATCAACAACTATCCTACAGGACGCACAACATCCACAAAGAAGGCTTCATCTGAATTAGAGTAGCTGCTCTCATCATCTTGGCCCTCGCACTCCTCTTTGTTTGATGATGTTTCGGGTGCACGTTTTTATGGAGGAGAAGTGTCCCAAATGTACACCTCCACTCCTTCAAAATGTACTGTATTGCTTCCGCTTAGCAAGGCCAGCTGATTTTGAAGTCTTCCAACACCTTATGCCCAGCTTTTGTTACGGACAGTCTGTCATATTGACCTGAGAGTTGGGTCTGTCAGCTCGCACGTCACACTGCGCACACACAAAGTGGTCCTCGCTTTGGAACTCAAAGGCGCATTGGACAACGTGACCTACGACGTCATTCTCACACATTTTTTCTAGACTAATTGTGGCTGCAACACGTTCAGGTAAATCCGACAATTGCTCACGGATCGCTAACCTATATACGCATCCTAGACCAGGAACATGGCCCGCAGCATTTAGGT
Source organism: Amblyomma maculatum (assembly GCF_055883805.1). NCBI lineage: Eukaryota > Metazoa > Arthropoda > Arachnida > Ixodida > Ixodidae > Amblyomma > Amblyomma maculatum. Next base: position 28,665,311 of record NC_139349.1, on the reverse strand, counting down.
ACAAGAGGAACCCCAGAGGGAACCATCCTCTCTATCCTCCCCTTTAATCTCGTAATGACTCATCTCCCCGCGCTGCTTAATGATGTCCCAAGAATCAGGTATGTCCTGTATGGTGAAGAGATCACGCTGTGGGTAACCCATGAGTCGTCGGCAGAGATTGTGGCCAACTTGCCACAAGCGGCGAGTATAGTGGAGTGATACGCTGGCCGCTGTGGTCTGGAGTCCTCCTCGACCAAATATCTGCTTTAACAAAGAGAGCCAAAAAAGCTCTCGTGAAGAGGGCATGAGCTGCCGCGGAAGTTACAAGGGTTCCGGATTTGGGACTCCTCCTAGATTTTGTAAGGGGTTGGCTCTTCAACCTAGTCCCCACTCTCTTTGTAAATAGGCGTGAATAAAAGTTCTACACCACTACCGCTGCTTTCGCCAGCACCCCAAAGTAGTAAGTGCTCTGTAGAAGTCTTGCCCGAGAGTCTCAACGCCTTCTTGTATGCTGTTCTGCTTATCATCCGGAAATAGTTCATGGTGAACTTAGCGCGAGGCAACTAGAAGCAAATAAAAGAGCAAGAAATGACAAGAGTGCATTTGTTAATGTCAGACTTCGTCATCCGAAGGTACGGAGCCACATACATGATTTGCTGAATATAAATACTTGAACCAACCGAGGAGCGCCTTTCAACACCACTGGATTTTTTTTAGCGGTAATATGGGGGATTATGCGCATTAATTGTTTGTATACTGTATGCAGATAGCTACGCTGGTACCCTTCTTGTTTAGTAGTAACCGGAGGATAAGCAATGTCTTCATATCAGGGATCGCAGTATTTCGTAACGCAATTTCAGCAGGGAGTACATCTATTGTGCGCATGATAAACAGCTCCGGTCCTTTTGGAAAGCAGCGCAGGCCGCCGTCGTTCGCAGTATTTCATGACATTCGATGCAGCCTATTGGAGCACCTATTCCCTCTGCCCCAGGTGAACCCAGGTAACTCATATAGTGACGTCGTTGCTTAGAGGGCGTACCAAATTGTTTCTAGGCTATCAAGTGGTTCTGGAAAAGCATAAAAGTAATGTTGAAGAGCAGAGGAGAGAGGTCTGCTCCTTGCCACAGACTGCTACAGCCCATACAGAATGCTAGGGCACTCATATCACCAATGTTTATATCGGCTTGTCTGCCTTGTGAAAAATATTTAATGTATTCAAAACACTATGTCCAGATTGCATCTTCCACAAGATATCCAGAATCTTAGGAGTGCTTCAAATAATCAAAAGCATCCCTGGGATCCAAATCTAAGTGGCTCTAATGTAGCGTTTGCTGGCCAAGCAAATGACTTCCATCTTGAGTTACATCCGCCCGTGTCGTGTGGAAAGCCAAATATGGTGGGGGGTATGCAATTGTATTCTTCCAAGCACGCCGGAAGGCTTTAATGTACTGCTTTCTCTATTATCTTTCCAGCACAGGAAATGAGTGATACCAGACTGAGGTTAATAATATTTGTCTATTTCCTTGTTCAGGGATAAAGTTGTCTGGCGATTTCTACGCCAGGGGCATTCTTCCAGCTCTTTCGCACTCATTGATAGATTCAGTGAGATAGTCGCATGGATAGCAGAGCCGCCTGTATTTCTTCTACCTCGAAGTCTCTATTGAGTTCCGGATTGTTTCCTTCACAATGCAACACAGGCTCGCACACAAAATAACGGCTTGATGGGCTAGTTGGTGTTGCATAATATTCAGAAATGTGGGGCGTATGTTGTGTCTCTTCTCTTGTGTTTGTGTTTGTTGCGCCACATTTCTGAATATTATACAGGCTCGCCACCTTTGGTCATACAGTTGTGAGGGCTGCAATCAGTCGATCATCGTACTAGCATAGCCACAGAGTGCTTTCTTGATGTTCCGCTGCTCTACTCTCGGTGTCGTTTTGGGTTTGAGCCCACATCGCAGGAGACTCCACATCGACTTAACGCTAAGCCAAACTACCAGAGAGTCGCGCTGTGTAGCTGGTAACACCGGTGTGCAGTCGTCGTCAGCGCATTTAAAAGGAGACGGCACCAGTTCCACCCCCATTTAATATTACACTGGCATACCTCAAGGTTCAATTCCGTGTTCCCTTTCTTTTACACAGATAATGTTAAATACCTAATTACCACAAAATTTGGCGTCCACGTTGTTAGCGAAAAACCAAGGACGTGACTTGGGCAGGCGGTAGTTGCCACCGCGCGGCGTCCGTCAGCTACGTCGGTTGCTAGGCGACGGCTCAAGGTCATTCTGTGCCTCCGCGGAGCACCGCCACGGCGAAATCGCAAGTTCGTGGCCAATGTAGCTTTCGCTACAAAAATATTCTTGCATATTGCAGATGCTTTGCAAAGCCCACATCTGGTAAAAACTGCTCTGAGGCCAGCTGTGTCTGACATCTCATAATTTTATACGACATGACAATGATTGCTTTTTGCATGAGTAGATGATTCCTTGACATCTTACATCATGCACGTTTTCTCTGCAGCTTGGGTGCGTACCATGACGGATCGAAACGAGGAGTAAATTCAACCAGCCAAATTGATCCAGCCGATTGCCCGGCCGGAAACAAAAATATTATGGCGCCTTCCTTGGGAGTAGGGAAAAGGCACGACTTCTCCTACTGCAGCACCACTCAAATAGCGGAGTTCATTTTGTAAGTGTTTTGTGAGCAATGAGAGCCGGAAACAAAAGCTGCCAGAGTTGCTATGCTCTACTGGTAGTTTTGCGTTCATTAATCTCCTCCTTCTCCCCTACCTGCCCTAAACTGACAAAATATTGCGGTTTTACCTAGATATCCGCTTTAAATATGAAAAAAAAAAAAAACAGTTGCATATTTATTTTTATGATAGAAATCAGGAAAAAGTTATATTGCCATAAATGAAATTAAAGCGTTATTAAAGATCTTTTGTTCCTGATAATAATTTAATATCATGCATTTTAACACTGCCTTAACTTTCTTCCCTTATTTTATGAAGCCACTTTTCTATAAGCGCATAGTACTCTTCTGATATTTTAAAGGTTTAGCTTGATTTTTTACGAACGAGATAAATTCTGCAAAACTAGATAATAACAAAGGCTTGAATGATTTTTTTAAGTAACTATAGCAGACTACCAGTAGATTATACTGGCATTTTCGTAATCAAAGTAAGGCGCCAGAAATTAAAGACTTTGGACGAGACGGCGAGTACGCGCTTGTAGGCCTATGTATTTTTCTTGCACCTTATACATTGATCAATCAAGCGGCTTAACTAGTCCGGAAGATAACTTCATGCAATACAGACGCAGTTTGTCCTTTATGGCGCAGGAGACATTTAAATAAATCCCGCAACGACACCACGCGTAGGAATGTAATTTTGGCAGTGTAGACTGTGACGGCAACTTACCATCAAAAGCGTATTTTTCGCGTTCGATGTTTAAAGCCACAATGACGATCAAAAATTTAGATAAACTTTACTCACCTTTTATTTGAAGGACTTCAATTTTGCAATATAATGTCGTATCCTGAAATAAAAAATAAATTAGCAGATGTTTTGTTAATGTTGCTTCAATGATCATTTCTTTATTACACTATATGGCCTGAATAATGTCCAACTTGCTGTACAATCCATCTGAAGAGATCAAACCAGTGCATCTGTGACGACTTTTGTACAAAAAGTAATATTTTTAAATAATTTGAAGCACTTCTTAAACTTCAATTGAGAAATATTATCCTTGAACGCTATTTTGCTGCCCATCGTCTTTTCGAAACGAAGCCAATGTAAAAATTGCGTTTATTTTTCTTTTTACTTTGCCCGTAATACAACCTAAATAGTTTGTTATTTACTTATAGGGAATAGCTAATCATTTGAATACATAATAAACAATGCCTGCACATGAGCCATAAAAACAAATTCGAACAGCTCGCTGCCTATAGCGCCAATTATTCGCATCTGTTTTTATCGCAATGGTACACGGAGTTCCAAGCATCACTGCCCAGCTGTATTTCATCGTCAACAGGTGCTGAAAAGAATATGCAGAGAGACAACTGATTTCCCGTAAGCACTTTACTGAAGCTGTGGATACGCGAAGAGATATCGTATATAAGGAGGCAGGAATACTAGTATACAAATTGTTTCTAAAGAGAAATGTGATGTGCCATGGGATTTCCCTAGTAAACCGTTGTTCCAAAAGATTAGCGTTTGTTGTACAATTTCAGGTTAACACATGCATATATCATTGAATCGAAAACGAATAATTTTGATATCCGTTCAATGGCTAATCTTAAAGAAAATTTAACGCGTTTGGTACTTCAGTTGGTACTTCAATACCAAACAGGGAGTACGGAATGCTGGTATGTAACGCACTTTCGTACTAATTGCGGTATCGAAGTATTACCTAATACACAAATCTCGGAATATATCGATTTCTTACTTGTTTCGCTGTCTAGTCTGTACAATTATTTTCGGCATTAATGTTGATGCACATTTTTGTTCAGTTGTGACAGTCGGTCATTAAATTTGTTGCTGTATTCACTATTCAAAGCTGTGGTGAATTATAGATATTTTGCATTTAATTTGAGCGCAAAATCGCACCTGTTGCGGCCTATTTTGTGATATTATGTATGCGGCTTTGTAAATTAACAAGTTTTGAGTGTGCGGTTTTAATTTCTTTTGGGTTTTGTGTTTTGTTTTCTCTTTCTCCTTTTTTTCCTGTTTTTTACCAATGTTTTCTTGGCGCTCTCATCCCGAGTGCAGCTGCTGCCAATAAACGGGAATTAGAACTTGTGAAGCTGCTTTTGCAGTTTTTTTGCCCCTAAACCTGCCCCTTCTGTAATGCTCATGGTAAGCGGGGAATAAAGTAATTTACCTTACATGCATGCAGCTGCTGTGAATAAAAAGGTGATTATTAATTTTAGTTAATTTTTGAAATTGCGATGAAAATACACACACAGATAGCGTCCGCCGGGCAGCATAACCAATACATAAAACTACTACTGCGTGCACCTCTTAGTATTTAAAACAGAATCTTCTACGCGGCTTCGAAGGGTTCGTAGAAAATGTTCTTATGTGGTAGACATGCTTTCATGCTTTTCCGCTCTCTCGTTTCTTTCATATTAGGAGTCAGGCAGGACACTGCCTGACCACCATATCTGTCAAAAAGTCGACTGCGAAATTGACATTTCCTGCTATTGAGAGCATCCGGACTTCTCTGGACGATTTCTGCAAACGCCACCACGATGATACTGCTGTAGTATACAAGCATGTAAGTGAAGCGGAAGATTTTATTCATTTGTCAAACTGGGAGATAATGAGAAAACAAAAATGATTTATGAGCCAAAGTTGCCTTGTTGATTTCTTAATTTTGACCTCATTGATTTCTCTAGAAGTTTTGGTTTTATTTACTTGTGCTCTGCCATGGAGGGCAAATTGTTGCGAAAAGAGCAGAAAGGTGCAGAACATTTTTTAATTGTGACTTTTGTTTTTTGGTGGAAGGATCATTGCGACACTAGGTTTAGCAAAATACAAGAGAGAGAAAGAGAGAGGCCATTTACTTTCTTCCTTTGAGTGAAGGTTATTCAGATCAGTGGGATGTTTCTCCTTGGCCACGTAAGGTCAAGATTTATTGACTCTCGGCAACCTCCAAAGCCCACGCCAACGTTACTAGTAACGTTGGCCCAGAAAACGGCCTTCAGAGCTGGACACCACAACTTTTAATTTCAAAGTGTTGTTTAGGGGGAGTTCCGCACTAAGCTTTAGCCTGATACAGCCTATAAGTATTTGTGCAAAGTTCGACCGGGTTGCCACCTTCAATGCCTGGGACGCTAACGCGAAGTTGCGCCATGTATTAATTGTTCCTTGATGACTCGGGGAGAACCTGGTATGTCAACCATGAATTTCATCTGCAAATATGGGACATGCATTCCAAACAGACTTTTTGCAGGCCGTCATTAGCACATTCCGCATAGAAAATGCCGATCTTCTGCAGAAGCGCATCCAGCACCCAAATGAAAGTGTGATGGCGTACGCGGAGGAGATGAAGCTTCTGTTTCACCGCGCAGATTGAAACATGTCAGAAGAGCGGAAAGTGCGGTTACTGATGAAGGTTGTGAAGGAACAGCTCTTCGCCGGCCTGGTGCGCAGTCCGCCAGCGACCATGGATGCTTTCGTAGAGGAATCGACTTCCCTCGAGAGAACGCTTGACATGCGAGCCCGGCACTACGAGTGCAGAACTGTGTCGATGCTCTCTACCTGTACCGAGGGAGCCATCGTATCATAAGGAGATTCACTGAGCGAGACTCTTAGAGGCATTGCGCATGGAGGCGGGCGAAACTTTTGCTTACACCGGTAAAGCCGCACGTTGCGTCGGTTACCGATGTTGTTTGAGAAGTGAAACAAGCGGTACGTCGCCGCTTCTCGCAACCTCTCCACAGCCACAAAAAATTAGACGCTGCCGCCGCCAGCCGTTTTTTACCGCCTCCGACACCACGTTACGAAGCCCCTGTGCCAGCCGCTCCACGAATGCCACCTTCCCCGTAGACCATCGTCCAGCGATCAGGCGTCCCGAACTGATGTCTGGTGAACCGCGGACTACCGGCTGCAGTGCTAGCATTGTGGCGAAGCTGATATATGTCTGGTGTCGCTGCCCGTACGAAGCGATTGGTCATCGCAGGTTTTCCCTCGGTGCTCCCTATCCGCATGCCGAAGAGCGCCCAATGGAGATTGCCGATTACCTTTCTCACCCGGACTCGGTCAATGTCGCCGATTACCTTCGCACCGTCGCTATGATTCACCCTTGCCACGGGAGCAGTCTCGAAGTCGGAGAAATTTAATAGGCGCAGCATCCTCTGGACGTATGGCTGCTCGACGACAAAAACTACAGGACCTCCAACGACGTAAGCCATTTGCCAACGCCGAAGAACACAGAGACGACAACGGTTACCAAGCCGCACAAATTTACGACAAGCCGACAATCCGACGAACTTATTCGTAGTCCGATTGTCTCTATACGACACCACACTCCTTCGACGCACCGCACTCGAGAGCAGACACTTCGACAATGCCGCCGCGAAGCGCCACCGCCAGCCGATTCAGAGTTTTCATTTGACGGCATCACCGTAACCACTTTGGTGGATACTGGGGCTGATTATTCTATACTCAATAGAACATTTGCCCCGGCACTCAAAAAATGTGCGACGGGTTTGGACGGTCCACAGATACGTACCGCTGGATGACATTTGATTACACCCAGAGGAACGTGCACAGCGCAGGTCACTGTACAAGGGAGAACATACCTGCAACGTTTCTTGTACTAGCTGATTGCCCAAGAGACGTTATGCTGGATATAGACTTCCTGACGTAAAGGACGCCGGCATCGACCTGCAATACCATTCGTTCAGCTTTTGACAGCGAATATCCTCGAAGCTAGCTGCATTCTGTTGGCGCCACTCCACATTGTCGATGAGCACGTGGCTGTTACTTCCCGCTTCAGTAAAAAATGTGACCGGTGGTGCGCACACCATCTGGGAAGCCGAAGGTGCCGTAGAGAGTAAATAACCTTTGCTCTTGACCGCGGCATTGAAATTGCTCGGGCTGGTGACTCTCTCGAAGATCGCAAAATCGAATTCTCACCAATTTCAGCAATTAACATCGATATCTAAAAAGAGAACAACTGTAGCTTATTCGGGTCCATCGCTGAAACTACATACACGCAAGGTTTAACTCGTGATTATTGGAGCGAACAGGAGGTGGTCCTCACCGACGTCAAGTACGACATCAACCCGGCATTGCCGCAGAAGGAGCAAGACGTCCTGACGAACCTCCTTGATCGCAATAAAACCGCATTTGTGTCGCTGCCGCGCGTCGGCCGAACACACCTTGTAAAACATCGTATTATTACGGACGATACTCCAACAGTAATCCAATCGGGTTTAATCTAAAGAACGTGCTGTCATTACCAGCCAAGTTGAGAAAATGCTTAATCACGACGTTATTCGGCCTTCTCAGGGCGCTTAGGCGGCACCTTGCCGTAATGATGAAATATGTGGACGTCATGTACCGCAGAAATGACACTGTCGTCATCGTTTAGATGGTGGCGAAATGCGAGGCGCCCGTTTATGTGCGATGTCAGTGCACGTAAAAGAATTCCTAGGTAGTTGAAATTATCCTCAACCTTCCACTGCGGCGTCTCTCATAACCTGAGGCTCTTCGGGACGTTAAACCCCATTAGCCGCATTGACTTGTACGTTTTGAGCTACCGAGTGGCTCCCGAAGTCTCCCATTTCCTAGACTGGCGCGAAAATTGTCTTGACTCAATGGGACTAAATGAGTATCAAGTAGTGATGCCAGCCTAAAATATTTCAAGCGATTTCTTTTCCGCAGGCCGGAAAATATGGACCTGAGAACTGCTTCATTACCTGCGAAGTTTTTGGGCCAAATAAAAAATTACTTATAAACGATGCACCTGATGGCACGCCTTGTAACAAAACCTACAAACGTATGGTATGTGACGTCCAATATATTTGATTTCTCATAAATATAGATGCATCTCTTCGAAGGTGTGGTTAGAACCCCCTCTTTCCTTCTTGTAGGTATGCTTGAACGGGGAGTGCACGCGCACTAAGCTGAAACCGGTGTACACTATCGGTGATGGTGTTAAAACTTCGGTAGAAAAAATACAATGAAGTTTACGGGTGAGTATGTTCGACAAAGTATGTATGTAAGCATCGCATACGATCACATTGATCACATTACTTCTTGCGTTTTTCATCACATGGCTTTAATTTAATAGTAAAAAAGGTGTTTGCTTTCTTTTCAAAAGCAAAAGTATTTCTTGTTTCATGATTGATATGTGTACACGAGCTGTCACCCCGGCGTGTCCTAACGAGAAGAAATTAAAAAAATAAGTGAATCGTGTTTCTCCACAACTAGGACTCACATCCTGGAACAAATAGCCCCCCCCCCCCCCCTCAACCCCAAAAAACAACAACAACAACAAAACAACCAAACAAACAAACGAAAGGGAGTGTCAGATGACTTCCCCAGAACCAGTCCACAATCCTTTTTTGGCGTAGAAAGCCGGAGGGTGTTGAGGGAAAGTACAACAGCAAGATCAAGTAAAAAAGAAGATAAATTATAAGAATAATAGCAATCAAAATGAGAGAGTAAAAGTAAATCAATAATCTAAACAAAAATAAAAATGATTATAACGAAAAAACTCATGGAAACAATTAAAGTACGTAAACGAAGTAAGTAATCTAAAAATACATTTGAAGACGTCGGAAACACAACTAAACTTAGAACGAGCTCCAAATGAGACTAGGCATACCACTCGCAATGCTCTCGCATTTGCGGACGTAGGAAGACGAGTGCTCCACCGTAAATTATTCTTCTACCAGATTTTTCTACCTTGTCTTCCCCAATGTTCCTAGCCTCGATCGCTGCTATTTTGTGAATATCAAGGTAGTATCTGCGTAGAACTAATGTGCAGTGAAAATGTTCAGCGGAAATATTCACCATATCAAAAGGCGGCCATATTTGTTGTCCAGTATTTCTGCCCCTATAGTTCCAAATATCTATTACCAGGCAAGCGTGCACATACGGCTCTTGTCTTGCGCGAAGTGCGTAGATAAAGCTTGTTCGTTCGAAAAGTCATCACCATATACCGTAGTTCCGGCTGAGAAATGCGATGGGGGATTGGTGGTTGATACCAAAGCCTTAATTGATTCATTAATTTGGGAAAATAAAAATATTCTTCAAAGATGTGCAAGCATTACAGAAATAAAAACAATACAATAAATATAAAAACAGAATGCAGAGTCATTTCATCGTAGTCCGCCGTGACAAAAAGTAAATGAAGCAAACGAACGCACGCTGCCGCGTCTGTTTGTAAGGCGAAGGATAAGCGCCCTCCTAATTTTTTTCGCATTTTATGGCGTCATTGCTTAGTTATGCATGATGCTTAGACATTCTAGCCAAATGGTTTCGGCTCATATTTATTCTGTATAGAGATTTTTCCGAAAAACCGGGAAAGATTCGTCATCGCACTGTGTTATTTTTTTGCAGGTTTATGCACGTGTCTTCCACGCACTGCTTGGCTGACGTGGTACTAGGTAGTATATGAATAATCATCCTTTAAGAATTCGAACCTAGGGCACAGTATAAAGCGGAATCGGAGGCATTCAAGAATGTAGTTAAACGAAGTTATAAACCTTTATAAACGGATAATGGTATCGAACGAGAAATTGTGCTGGCAGAATGAGTTTATACCGCAATAGACGCGCGAGATGAGCCGGATGTAATCTAGGCGCACTTCAACTAGATATACGTGTTTAAATGCCTCAAACGCAGCAGTATTTTTTGGGCTCTGGACCGAATTGTTCTCGAATTGTTCTAGGATTCACTGGCCGCGTCTATTGGCTCCGTTCCTCTGCATTTCGCCACAGACAAGCGGGACCCTGAGAGAAGCAGCGCTCTTAGCGCTGTGAGGTGATATTGCAAACACTGGTGCATTTCGGCGACACTGACACACTGTTCCATGTCCCGTTATTTTAGGTTAAGTGAAAAACGGCACTGGCAGCAACTGCTGGCATTTCGGAATTAATAAGGCCATTTGTCACAACAACCAGGCCAGTGTAACAAAGCTTCAAAACCTCCAATGGCGTTTTGCTGCACTAGCGTAACTGGTTTACCGTAAAAAAATGGTCTTACTATTACCAGGAGTGTAGCGGAAGCCCTTGGTAAGATGCGCCTTCAGGATTACACCGTGCTAAGTGGGCGAGTTGCGAGCATCCGACGAGAAAACAGAACGGTCAGTGCTCGTCTCTTGTCAATTAAGGTGTTACATGCTTTTAGCATGAAAGCACTAGTCCTGACGGTCAGCGCCTATCAAAATCGTATAACGCTTGTTCTATAACTCGATCTGATCGGCTAAGCTATTTCACGAGGTCACAAACACGTTCACGCCTTCCTCGGGTAATCAAACTAAGTCGGGTATAGCTTCTACAACTCTCGAGTCTCCATAACGAATCTTTCAAGTTCATCATCATCATCATCATCATCATCATCATCATCATCATCATCATCATCATCATCATCATCATCATCATCATCATCATCATCAGCATCATCATCAGCCTGATTATACCCACCTCAGGGCGAAGGCCTCTCCCATATTTCTCCACTTAACCCGGTTCTGTGCTAGCTGCATCCACTTGACCCCTGCGAACTTCTTAATCTCATCCGCCCACCTAACTTTCTGCCGCCCCCTGCTACGCTTTCCTTCCCTTGGAATCCAGTTTGTTACCCTCAGCGACCATCGGTTATCCTCTCTTCGCACTACATGTCCTGCCCATGTCCATTTCTTCTTCTTAATTTCCACTAGAATGTCGGCAACGAGTTATTTCTCTGACCCACTCTGCATGCTTCCTATCTCTTAATGTTACCCCTACCATTTTTCGTTCCATAGCCCTCTGGGTTGTCCTCAACTTAAGTAGAACTCTCTTGGTTAGCTTCCACGTTTCAGCCCCTTAGGTGAGTACAGGCAAGATGCAACTGTTGTATACTTTTGTAGTGTTTGTATCACGATAAGCAACCGGCCAACTCACAGCCACGTGCCGGTATTTGGGCACCGCCCCCTTGCTTGTCTGTATCTCGATATAAGCACATGCGTGTTGGTTTGCACGGGCAGTCGTCGACCAGCGGGACGCGCGGCCTGACGGCCGGATGACAATAAACCCGAGTTCTTGTTGCACCTCGGCTACAGTGTCGTTTCCCCTCGCAAGACACGACAACTTTTTGGCGACGAGGATGGGGTTCTGAAGCAGAACGATGACCGATTCCACGGGGACCGTGAAGACGGATATTCAGCCAAGCGTACAAGAAGGACAACGACGGAGCGACTCGGAAACAGCCAGGATGGTCACGATTGGGCAAGTGGAATCTTTCGATGAATCTCAGTCGGATTGGGAAACTTACGAAGAAAGGATTAATGCATTCCTTAGAGTGAATAAGATTCCAGACGAGAACAAAGTAGATACCTTCCTGAGTATCGTGGGTCCGAAGACGTACAAGTTATTGAAGAGTTTGACTGCCCCGAACGCTCCTGCTAGTCAGTCTTTGTCAGAACTGCAGAAAGCAGTACGAGAGCATCTGTCACCCAAGCCATCGGTTATTGCGGAAAGAGCAAGTTTTCACCGAAGAACGCAACAACAAACGGAGAGCATCGCGCAGTTCGTGGCAGGCCTCAAGCAATCTGCAGAAACATGCAACTTTGGAGCTAACTTAGAAGAAACTCTGAGAGACAGATTTGTATGTGGTATTGCTAGCGCTGGCATCCAGAAGAGGCTTTTTGTTGAGGATGCATCTCTGACTTTCAAAAAGGCGGTTGAGATAGCCTTATCAGTTGAGGCTGCTTCCAAGAACGTCACAGAATGCCGATCTAGCAGTGCAACCCAGGAAGACCTTCAGAAGTTTTCTGCAGAAGAGTCCCTTGCACGGAACGGTTCACCATGCAGTCGATGTGGCTTGCGTCATCGCAACCGGGCTTGCCGGTTCCGAACAGCGACTTGCTTTAAATGCCACCAAGTAGAACATATTCAAAAAGTCTGCCGCTCCCAGCTTGAATCTGATTCGTACCCTTCGAAACCGAGCGGGCAAGGCGCACGAAAAGGAAACTTCCGGAGGCAAAGCTTCGGCGTGTTCGAGACCGAGGAAGACATCGAGCCACTGTTGCAAACAACGCTCGAGAAACCACGTCAAGAGCCGATACGCTTTATGCTGTGTATTCAGGGAATACCGCTTGACATGGAGCTGGACACTGGAGCAGCAGTGTCAGTGATGCCGTACAGTTTATTTCGCTCACGCTTCCCACAGATGAAGTTACGCCCGGCATCGGTGTTGCTTCGTACGTACACAGGGGAGTGCGTGCGCCCGAAAGGAGTGGCAACAGTAAACGTGAAGCATCAGCACCAGTCTCTCCAGCTACCTCTGCACATTCTCTGCCAGGAGGGTCCTGCTCTCATAGGATGAGACTGGTTATATCAGCTCAGGCTCAATTGGAGTAGCGTTAATCACTTGGGTGCGCAAGACTACCGGGACTTGAAACAAGTCTTAAACCGACATCCGCAGTTGTTCAACGATGAACTCGGCGAAATTCAAGGTGAGCAAGCTCAACTTTCCCTGAAGCCAGAACAGCATCCAAAGTTTTGTAAAGCTAGAAGCATTCCGTTCGCACTGAAAGAAGCGGTGGAGAAAGAACTGGAAAAACTAGTTAGTCTGGGCGTGATCGAGCCCATTTCGAACAGTGCTTTCGCCTCACCAATTGTACCTGTGGTAAAAAAAGATGGCAGCGTACGCATCTGCGGAGATAATAAGGCCTCTTTGAACCCTTGCTTAAACATTGACAGCTACCCCTTGCCCAAGATCGAAGAAATCTTGGCCACACTTTCCGGAGGGCAGATGTTCTCGAAGATTGACCTTAGTAGAGCGTATCAGCAAGTGGTAATGGACAAGGTTTCGCGCGAGTACCTCACCCTCAACACGCACAAAGGACTGTATGCAGTAAATCGCTTAGCCTTCGGGGTGGCGTGCGCGCCTGCGATTTTTCAAAAGATAATGGAGAACATGTTAAAAGGATTGAAAGGTGTGATATGCTACCTAGATGATATTCTCGTCACGGGCCGGAACGAAAAGGAGCACCTACTGAACCTGGATCCGTTACTGAACAGGTTGCACGAAAGAGGAGTGCGGATTAAGGCAGAGAAGTGTGCATTTTTGAAACCAGAATTGCAGTTTCTGGGTCACGTGGTCAGTAAACAAGGAATTGCAGCATCACCAGAGAAGGTAAAGGCAGTATTAGAAGCCCCCGTCCCAGCCGATAAGAAACAGCTGAGAACGTTTACGGGCATGGTGACATACTACGGAAAATTTTTGCCAGAGTTACCAACAGTCATCTTCCCACTGAATCAGCTTATGTGCAAGAATGTGCCGTGGGTCTGGAGTGAACAATGCGACATAGCATTCAAAAAGATAAAAAGGCTGCTAATAAAAGCGCCGGTGCTGGCACATTACGATCCGGAAGCTCAGCATCAGGTAGTGTGCGATGCCTCATCTTATGGGCTGGGTGCAGTCTTATCGAAAGTGGAACAAGATGGTTCCAGGCGGCCGATCGTGTTTGCATCACGCACATTATCGCCGAGTGAACGGAACTACAGCCAGTTAGAGCGAGAAGCGCTCGCCTTAGTCTTCGGAATTAAGAAGTTCCATTACTATATTTACGGTAGAGAGTTCAGCTTGGTAACTGATCACAAGCCTTTACAGACGATATTCGGTCACAAAACAGGAATACCAAGCATTGCCGCGGCTCGTTTGCAGAGGTGGGCAATTACGCTGTCGGCCTACCGTTACGATATAGTATATCGTTCAGGAGAAAGCAACGTAGAGGCAGACTGTCTGTCGCGTCTACCGCTGCCCGGGAGTGGCGAGAAGGAAGAGGACGACGAAGTAACCGCCTGCTGCGCACTTCGGTGGGGACTTTCCCGATAACAAGCTCGGACATTGCGCGGGAAACATCGCGTGACCATACCTTACGGCAGGTTCTTCACGCGGTAACGGGTCAATGGCCTGAGCGAGTGGCTGATGAGATGAAACCATTCGTTTCAAAAAGACTGGAGTTGTCGGTTAACAAAGGATGTTTATTTTGGGGAATGCGCATTGTGGTTCCCCCTTATTTACAGAAGACAATCCTGGACGAGCTGCACGAGGGGCATCCTGGAGTAGTGCGAATGAAGGAAGTTGCCCGGAGCTACGTCTGGTGGCCAGGAATTGACGCCGACTTGGAGAACACCGTGAAAACGTGTGCGGCCTGCCAGCAGCAACGAGCGCTGCCTACCCAAGCTCCCCTTCATCCGTGGGCTTGGCCTACGAGGCCATGGGCCCGACTCCACTTGGATTTTGCTGGCCCGTTTCTTCAGCGCAACTTTTTGGTGGCAGTAGACGCTCATTCAAAGTGGCCGGAGGTTTTCCTGATGCCGTCGACCTCGGCAGAAGCTACCATCGGTAAGCTGCGTGACCTCTTCAGCCGTTTTGGATTGCCCGAGGTCATCGTGTCAGACAACGGGCCGCAGTTTTGCAGCGAATAATTTCAGTTATTCCTCAAGATGAACGGAATAAAACATGTACGGTCCGCGCCATATCACCCGTCAAGTAACGGTCTGGCTGAAAGATTTGTACGAACAGTTAAAGAAGCCCTGCGAAAGGACAACAGAGCCCGGCCCATTGAAGAGCGACTAGCCAGTTTCCTTCTACCGTACCGGAATAGACCTCACGCAACCACCCAGCAATCTCCGGCTTCGCTTTTGATCGGGCGACCTCTCAGAACTCGACTCGATTTACTTAAGCCTAGTACTCGTTCAGTGGTCGAGCAAAAGCAATTTCGACAAACTGGCAGTCGAAGAGAATTTCCGAGAAGTTTTTTCGTTGGGGACAAAGTGTTTGTGAGGAACTCTAGAGTAGGTCCAAGATGGTTAGAGGCAACGGTGACGTCACGCTCGGGGCCAGTGTCTTATGTGCTACAGGTGACAACACCACGTGTGGTCATGGAGTGGAAGAGGCATCAAGACCACATACGCACAAGGCAGGCAGACCCGGAGGCAACGTCTGCAGACCACGGTTGTGGCGCCCATGGTGAGGACTCCTGGCAGCCGTGGCAACCATCTGGGTCATCGACGGGCACTGATGAACAAAGTGCTATGCAGCCGCCGAAACAAGCAGCGGGCACAGTTGAGGAAGATCCAGGGGCGTTTGCCGCAGGAGGCGGAGTATCGACGGAAGCCCTCGGTTCCGAAGACATCGATCACGACTCGGGGTCTTCTCCTGGCGACAGGGGCTACGAAGCCTCAACACGACATCGGTATCCGACAAGGGAAAGACGTCCGCCGGATCGGTACACATCAGTGCAGTGATTGTGTCAACCAACTTTTGGAACTAGAGTTTGAACCGTTCACCTGTTTCTCTTATTTCTGTATAAAAACTAACCGTTTGTTATAAATGTCAACCATGTGTAATGAGAGCATGCATCGTCTAGGGAAGGGGGAATGTAGTGTTTGTATCACCATAAGCAACCGGCCAACTCACAGCCACGTGCCGGTATTTGGGCACCGCCCCCTTGCTTGTCTGTATCTCGATATACGCACATGCGTGTTGGTTTGCACGGGCAGTCGTCGACCAGCGGGACGCGCGGCCTGACGGCCGGATGACAATAAACCCGAGTTCTTGTTGCACCTCGGCTACAGTGTCGTTTCCCCTCGCAAGACACGACAACTTTCCTCTTGAGCGATACCGGTAAGCTGCTAGTCATAATCTGCGAGTGCTTGCCAAATGCGCTCCATCCCAATCTTATTCTTCTTGTTATTTCCTTTTCATCGTCTGGATCTGCGGTTACTACCTGTACTAAGTAGACATATTCGCCTACTACTTCCAGTATTTCGCTACCTAATATAAACTGCTGTTCCTTCCCGAGGATGTTGAACATTACCTTAGTCTTCTGCATATTGATTTTCAGGCCTACCTTTCTACTTTTTCTGTCTAGGTCATCAATCATTATTTGCAATTCATCCCCCGAGTTGCTTAGCAAAGCAATGTCATCAGCAAATCGCAGATTACTGAGGTATTCTCCATCTACCCTTATCCCAAACTGCTCCCATTCCAAGTCTCTGAATACTTCCTCTAAACAAGCTGTGAATAGTACTGGGGAGATTGTGTCTCCTTGCCTAACACCTTTCTTTATGGGAATTTTGTTACTTTCTTTATGCAGAACTATGGTCGCTGTGCAGCCACTATATATATCTTCCAGCACTTTCACGTACGGCTCGTCTACCCCCTGATTTCGCAATGCCTGCATCACCGCCGAGGTTTCAACAGAGTCAAATGCTTTTTCGTAATCAATGAATGCTATGAATGCTTTCAAGTTCTCCAGCCAACAAAGAGAGGCATGTAGCTAACCAATGGACTTACCAATGATTGACCATGAACGTTTGTAGTGCTTTCACCTAAAAAAAACAACAAAAAGAACCGTCAAAGTGGATTTGGATAAGTTGGATTCAAAGACTGGTACTCAGGTTGAATATTTGAGCGCCTGAACCGCTGAGCCACACCGGGGCGTAGTTTTGCTCGTTATAAATAGGTAAAAGTAGAATTAAACCTTCGCTGTTTGACGCCGTGGCTCGCAGATGGCGCAACAAGCAGGGTTGGTCCCGTGACCTCTACGTTCTAAGGGCATCTTTGCACCGGAGCTGATTGAAGAGACCATGGCTAATCCACCGCTAATTGACGCGATCGCTCCCAGATGGCGCCACATATAAGCTGAAGCTTGAGCGCGGCCCATAGCCCAGATATTTTGTGCAAGCCAACGCTTTCGTTCGATACTAGACCTTCAGCCAAAATTCTATGCAATTTTTTTGTGCGACCTTCATACGATTATCAGAGGCGAACAAAAATCTCGCTTTTTTCTTGCTGGTTGCCACAGAAAATTCGACAGCAGTCGCTATCGGGCCACCGAAACGGCGATTGGGACGACGACGTGCACAACACACACAGGAGTGTGTGTTGTGCACACAGGGTGGCGGCGCAACGTGTAGGCTCCGTTCCCCTGTTGCAGAGCCTCAGCCCCCTGTCGCCTCTGGCTTGCCATTTGCTTATATGACGGCTCTAACAGACCTCATGTGGCGCCAGATTTCGTATCAAAGTCGGGGTCAATTTCGTTCATCGTTCAGCTTTCATGGTGCTGTAGTACCATTTCTTCTCTTAGAATCATTCTGGTTTTAAAGTTGGGGGCCAATTTGCAATATGGATCGTAACCGAAAACATATATACACACCTACATATGCATGCTGTTTAAAATAAGTGTGGTTCCCCATCGAGAAGTGAGACAGATGCTGCGCCTTTTCCCCCCTCAAACCCCAAGCGAAGTAAAGACGCTTAAGCACTTTACTAACTCCGTGGTAGTCTTTGATAAACTGCCAAAAGCCATGCCAAACAGTGGCATCAGTTTGAGCGGAATTAAACCACGGCTACTACCTTTGGTTATCGATAAACAGCTGGCTTCTTATGGGGCTCCAGCGTCCGTTTAAGTGTCAGCTCATTTATCGCACACAATTTTACCTTATATATCTCGAACCACTATGCCTATTTCCAAGATTAAAATTTGTTTCTCCTACAATACTGAATGTCTTCGATTTAACCATGTGATATGTTCTAAAAACACAACATTAAACGTCGTTTATTAATAATAGTTACTAAACAGCTTATAGCTACGTACTATCACGAATTTAATACTCGTCATGCCGTGTAATAGACTTGAAAATAGCGCCCTTTTACATGCTTTACTGCGTATCAAAGAACAATTAAAGAAGTACGCCATATACATATAAAAAAATTTCTAATAATGAAATGTTGAGCTGTCACAGATTATATATTTTAGGCTAAGTCGGCAAGTTCATCATACGCTTCATCAAAGTGATTGAAATGTTTGAAATCGTCCCCATTTTTCGCATTGTAAAGCACCGGGCGAAGATTCCCCGTTAACAAGAAGAAAAGAACGCAGTAAGCTTGAGAAATTTAGTGTTTATTTGTATCGGTCAGATTTCCTGAAAAGAGAAACAAACAAACAAACCTTCCTTTGATCTGCTTTCAGACCTTGATGCCATGAACAATGTTCGCTCCAAACTGGACCCAATGAGCGGAACGGTAACTTTGAAGATAGTCTCATCTTGAAATTGTACATAACTCATCATCATATTTAATAAATCATGTTCACAAGTTTATTCTCATTGAACGCTATTGCGGCTTGGCTACTTTTGAAAACCACTGTGACTAAATTATGCACTAGAAAGCGCGGGAACTCTCACGTTACACAGATGAGAGTTCCATACGGCTGAAGCGAAATCTAATTTCGGTCGCACAAAAGTTAGATATACTAGGAATAAAGTGGAAGGATAGTGAAACGAAGATTGCTAAGTAAACAAGCCAATAGTGCAAGTAGCGTCATTAAGGAGGTTCGTTATATGTAAAAGCCAGATTACGATTTGAATAAGTGCATAACGTCCAAATACTTGCAAGTTAACACTGAATACCGTATGGAATGAAAAAAGAAAACAACATATTCATGAGGAATGTGGGATCGCCTGAGGAATGTGAAATGGAGGAATGTGGGATTTTAGTGATATTAAGATGCTTTAACTAATCTTTGCGGAAGGTTTTGATTTGTATATGATTGTTTTTAAGAATGTGAACATCAGTGGGGTTAGAAATCGGACGGTAAATTACGCTGCCGTAAGCAAATAAACGAATGTTAGATGAAGTGTTAGACGGAAGGTCATTGATGTAAATGAGGAAAAGCAAGGTTTCGGCACTGGTCCTTGAGGAACATCTATTGTAACCAGGCAACGAGGGGATGAATGGTTCTTAGTGTAAACAAATCTTTGTCTGTTAGTCAAAATGTTGTGTAGTAATATAATAACCAAATTAAACCAATTAAATCAAATAAAGTTTCCGCGCGAAAGTTTGTTTTTGTTATGAATATTGCAATAATATTACTTCCACCACAACTAACGTATCACACAGAAGTTATTATATAATGTGAATGCGATTTACATGACAATAGAATACTCGAGTGAGAGAACAAGCAAGAGCTTGGCAGTTAATATGAATATTCACATTCCTGCTGATCCGAAGAGAGAGTTTGTTATTCCGTTTCACACTTCGAATGCTCTTTGAGTCTGTGCTTCACTCGCACATGGACTCCCCAGCTTTCTGAGTAAATGGTGTGCTTATATAGTCTTTGCGAAAGAAAGTCTCACTTCGTTATTCAACAGACGTTGCTCCTGCCTCCCGAGGCTACGTGCGTTATAACCGTTCGCGCTGTCGGTGAGTTTTATTCAAACTCGGCGGAAGATACATTTATTTATTTTATTTTATTCAGTGATTGTGTGGGCAATACATGGTACTGCCTGTGGGGCAGGACAAAAGGAGGTAATTAGTCTCCTGGCGAGGTCCTGGCCCCACTGGGCGCAACAGCAGCGGGTACAAAGTATAGGCAATGCACATGCAACTACATACAACAATCTTCACCGTATATAACTACACATGAAACAAAAACACCGAGTTTAAAACTATCACCGCAGTACAAATACGCATTCAGACACGTGCCAATAACAAAACATAAGGAAATGTAACAACAGTTATGAAACTCTGGAACAATGTAAAGGAATAACACAATACATTTCGATTTCGCATCTACTTTAGTCATGTATTTGGTTTTCTATTGAAGTGAAAAGAGGTTTTATTCTCCGTTTGAAAGTTGGCAGACTTCTACTTATTCTTGCGATATGAAGTATGTCTGGGTAATTATTACATAGTTTCAAGAAGGACTTTTTGTTGGGCTAGTTGGTGCAGCATTTTTTAACAAAAGGACAAAGCGCTAACGACGTATTGACAAGAGAGAGGACACGGACAAGCGCTTGTCCGTGTCCTCTCTCTTGTGAATGTGTCGTTAGCGCTTTGTCCTTTTATTACATAGTTTCATGATTTGATGATCAATTGTCTATTTAGCATAATTAGTCCGAGGTTTATCTACAACAATGAAAGTCCTCCGCAGATTGTGACCAGTATCCCTACTTAGATAATGACTAGAAAATCTATTATAATTGCTCGACACTTCAGAAAATACGAACACAGATAATTTCTGCTTATATATATCGTGGAAAGGTAGGATATTATGTGTTGCCATGAACGTTACGGTGTCTAAACTTTCCTTATATAATGCTCTAATGGCCCTCCGCTGTAGGGCAAATAGTCTGTCATTATCAGTCTTAATTCCGGTACCCCATACTAAACAACAGTAATTAAAGAGAGAGTGCATTAGTGAGAAATAGAGCTGCTTTTTGAGCTTGACAGGGATAAGATTTCGAAGGCGGCTTAACATTCCAATACATCTCGCTACTTTCATTCTTACATATCCCACATGGTGGGACCATGTTAGGTTTGACTGGAAAGTAACACCTAAGAATGTATGACAATCTACAAGCTCAAGCAAAGCATCATTATAGTACAGGGTCACATTGTTGAGAATGGGCTTGTTTTTTGCAGAAAATATCATATATTTTGTTTTGCTAGTATTTATTTGAAGCTTGTTTGTATGTACCCATAAACCAAGGTCATTCAGCCATGCGTTCGACGTGGTCTCAAGTTCCTCAAGGCTGTGCCCAGAAAAAAAGACACTTGTGTCGTCAGCGTACAGCAACACCTCACCCGCAGTTGAAATGTTAATGATGTCATTTATATACAGTATGAATAACAACGGGCCGAGTATAGAGCCCTGAGGAACGCCGTATTTAATGTTTTCTTTTCCTGACGTAATGCCATGTATGGAAATAAACTGAGCCCTCGAGTGTAAATAACTCCGCATAAGACTTTGTGCTGCGCCTCTAAAACCATATGCCTCAAGCTTACTGAACAAGATATGGTGTTGTATAGAATCAAACGCCTTACGAAAGTCTAGGTAGATTCCAACTGTAAATAACTTGGCTTCGATGTTACGGATGATTTTATCTTTAATATGCAGCAGGGCCATTTCGGTCGATTTCCCCTTCTGAAATCCGTACTGCTGTTCAACTATCACTTTCCTTGACGATAAAAAAGTGCTAAATTGTTTATATAGGATTCGCTCTGCAACTATGGAGAACAGTGACAACACTGAGATTGGCTTGTAATTGTTTAACTGATTGTATTTACCACCTTTGTGTATTAGAGTAACGCGAGCAATTTTCAGTCGTTGTGGGAAGATACCAAGGGCTAGCATTTGATTAAAAATATGAGATAAGGGCTTTGCTATGTCATCTGCAACTGCCTTAATCGGTGGGGCTTTAATATCATCTTCACCAGCAGCCGATTTGTTGCCAAGGGAATTCAAAATAGAAATAACTTCATCCTCAGATGTAGGAACAAGAAATAGACTGTCCTTTACGACATTATTAATATAACTTAAAGGGTTGCACTCTGGTTGGTTACCTGGCACGATCATTGGAGCTCCGACATTTATGAAATAATTGTTAAACAGACTGGCTAACGATACATACGTAGCGATACATCTGTATGCTCTCGCCACGAAAGAAACCAAAAGCACTGAACATGTTCGACTGCATACAAAGGCAACATAATGTTGTCGCTCGCTCTTTTTATTTTTATCTTTGTTCTGCCTGTTGTGTACACAGAAACAGACCACTGCTCCTGTGCTTCCCACCTCGCTTTTTAATATGGATAAAATTTCCCATCTTCAAAAATCAGCGGGCGTCGTTCGGGCGGCGTCAGCCTGACAGAAAATCCCCGTCACATTGACTTGAAGGTAGAAAGATTTTCGGGAGAAAGGTAACAAACTACAAAGTAGAAGGGAGAACAACGCTCTGCTGGTGCTAACCGAACCCGATATCTCCGCAAATCGCACCCGGTGCTCTCACCATGTAACCAACAGCGACGGCTTCCAACCTTTTACCTTCTTGGGCAGTAATGCTACCTGTACTGAAACTGGAGTGTTCATTAGTGCCACTCTCATCCATAGTGGCGGATGTGGAACGGTGTTACCGCGAGTGTCCCGTGGAACGTGATCGATAGGAAGGGCGGAAGCTGTGCGAGAACTCTCGCTGCCTCTGCTTTCAAGACTGTCAGAACCGAGATCCTCGTAAGCTTTTAAGCGGGGTCATGAGCACAGTTTTAGAATACAAAGTGTTTATTGCATCATATACCTGACGTGCTTAGGTACTCCGCATCAAAGTAATAAACTCATCGGAGCGGCAGATATTTTTAAATCTAGTATTTTCGTTTCTTTGTGAAAATCTTGCTGATATGGCAATAGGCGGAGCCGCTGACGACCCAAACCGATGTCACGTGTCTGCTGCATGTTTTGTTCACAAGCAGCGTCAACCGCGGTTACGTGAACTCTCGGCAAGACGATGCGGCGGACCAAACCGCTGTCATGCGGGTTACCGCGCACTGAGATTTTGGACCTTAATTAACGCTTTTAACATAGGAAATCACAGCGTCTGTGACGATCGAAAGGTGCACGTCGGCACCCCAGTACGAAAGGCGCAGGAACTGGCTCGCTTATATAAGGAACTATATAAAGTGATGTGTGAAAGCATTTTGATACAATCATCGAGTACGGCCCGACGGCGTAGCAGCAGCGTACTGCATGCAGAGTGCGGCGTGCTACATAAGGAGGCACTCAGCAGCAGTGAGCACTGCTGTACTTGCCCGTTGAATCGGTATGATTGCGCTGCTTGCTGTTAGGTCTAGATCTGGGCGCATAGAGAAAATAGACAATAAGCTCATAAGGCAAAGCCCCGGATACTGCGAGCTTACCGCAACGGTGCCGCCCACGAGCGTGGTGGAAACGGTGGTCTCGCCGTGTGCTTCTCCTTGATCGTGGCTGGGCCTTGATAGCTTCGCATCAAAGCCACACCGGACGGCACTTTGGAGCTGATAATCAATGGGTTATACTGAATTAGCTACTCATGAAAGTTTTTTGTTCTCAGACCCACTACTTTGTAGTAAAAGGAATATATTATTTTCGACGACGTTTCAACAACCAAGGTAGTATACAAGAACTCCTGGTATTGGCGTCGCACCGGCGGCAGTTGCTGTGGGGCTGTGAGCATAAACTTCTCTGTACTTGACAGAATTTCTCAAGGAGCATTGATATTTCAAATTCGTTTTCGCAAGAACTATTATTATTATTATTATTATTATTATTATTATTATTATTATTATTATTATTATTATTATTATTATTATTATTATTATTATATTATTATTATTATTATTATTATTATTATTATTATTATTATTATTATTATTATTATTATTATTATTATTATTATTATTATTATTATTATTATTATTATTATTATTATTATAAGAACAACAATTTTTAGCATGATTTTTTAACAGTGGAGCAAAGGATCCGACGTATCGACGGCACGGCCGGCGCGCCGATGTTTATATACGGTGGTGGGGCAGTGCTGCCATCAGGCGATGACAGTTGAATATGTTGGCAAAAACTAGATCGCGTTTCACTAAAATGTGTCGTATGTTTTCAAAGATATGCTCAGCACCATTATTGTGAATCATGCTGCTCTGTAAGCATGTGCAAACACGGTGCGATGTATCGAAAGCTTACCCAAGCCGGCACAGCAGCAGACGACGCGGCGGCCGATGTCGGTTTGTGACGTCACCAAGTATTTCAACACGAGGGCTGTCGATCTAAGGAGCTCAGCGGTCTCAGCTTCAATCACTTGATAGATATCGGCGCACTGAACAACAATCGTTCTATATGAAGCACATTGATTGGAACGGCAAATATGAAGATGGTACTGTCCTTAATTTGTGCGCACTTCGTCAAAATTATTGCTAAGCCATATTCACTACATAATTGGACTGAATGCTTTGTGCAGCCTAGCAGTTTCTGTGGGCGCTTAAGACTATAATTTGATTGATAAAGACTAGTAAGTGTCAAGCGTACAGCAGGTGAATGAATGTAGATTGCGTTCTTAAACCTGCAACACTCTATGTTGTGCTTTATACGCCGTGACTGAATGGAGAGCATAACAATAGTTTTGCTGCTATCAAAGATAATGCAGAGCACAGCGGTGATAAAATCGAATGTGTGTCAAACAACAAAGAAAGATTTGAGTGACCGATTTTGTCCACTATTTATTGCTGTCAACCCGGTTTCGGCTGCACAGAGGATCATTTCAGGACGTCCGGGCATCTTCCGCCTTTTCCTTGTCCGCCGATGCGGATGCGTATTGTGTTTTTTTTTTTTTCCTTGCTTTAAAAAGCAGAGTCTTAACATTTCCGATAAACTGACGCCTGTCCAGTGAGCCAGATGAAGAGTGTGCAGCTCCGAAGCGATATTTAGTTCTCCCATTTCATGCTTCGTAGGCACTTTGAGTCTGCGCTTCACTTGTCACTGGGTTCCCAAACGATTTGACATGCAATGAGGTACTTAGGCGCTTTGTGCGAGAATTCCACGTGTGGCAGCACAGCAGTTGTCGCACCTGTTTCCTAAGGGAGCGCGCTGTACGTGCTCTTTGTAACATATTGATGAGCACTAATTCAGATGCATACCCACAAGGCTGATAAAACCTATCATTAATGTCGCATAATGTACGATCAATTAAAGCTGCTTCAACTCAGTCTACATGCTGGAAAATTAAGGCTAAACATTTTTTTTTTTTCAAATCCTACGCAAGATGCAAGAGCTGGTGGCTAGAGGATGAGAAATCATCGCAGGCACTAGTATATCCGCTGCATATATTAGCGAAAGAAGTAAGGAGAACAGGATACACTTGAAGGCTTTCGTTCAGAGGAAAGTTAATGCCAACACTTGGAGATTTTCCCCCGCCTATGCTCTGTTCTGTGCGCACAGAAAATTACCACTGCTACCCGTGCTTCCAACTTTGTAGTTTTATTAAGGTTGGCTTGCATCAATGGCAGCTTTGTCATCTTGCTCGTCCTGTGAATTAGCAATGCGTGCAACACAAAGAGCTGACGAAAACACAACTGTGGTGTATAGTCTTGCAAGTTCCCAATACGCCTTACTTCTCTGCTTCTAGAAAGCATTGTTGCTGAGGGGAGAGAAAGGTCGTGCAAAAAGGTGATGTAATTTAGTCGTCATTATCAAAAGCACTATTACAGCAGAAATCAGCAGATATTATAGGGATTTTTCGAGAGGCTTATCAGGTACCGCCTGCTATGTCATACCGCTGCTTAACGTCTCTAAGCTGCTACCTGCCCTTTCAAAGCTTGCTATATCTTTTCTTTTGATCCCATTTTGACTGCAGCGCTCGCATGTATTAAACTCAACGCTTGATCCTCATAATGAGAGTTCTGCATTATGCCATGTCTTTTGTTTACTCCCATTGCTTTAAAGCACATTGACGTCAACGCTGGCTGCAAATTCCATTATGTATGCATATTAAACCGCAGTGGTTTCTACACATGACACGTGTAATGTTTCCGTAAAAAGTAAGAGACAAACGCAACAAAGTGACTCTCACTGTTTTTGAGTTCTATAGAGGGTATTCTCCGCCGTCTCCAAGAAAACACTAGGGAGCCACTCCTGCATTAGAAAAGCTTCGTTCGGCGGAAGACGCAATTAAAAATTTAAAATGCATTTTGTCCCCAGATGTAAGATACGACATTTAAAACAATGCCACTTGGAAACCCACGTTGACGCTTCAGGCTCCAACGCCTCTGCGTTGGCGTTGGCGTCAATTTGACGCGTTTAATTAACTCTAGGGGCTATATGTACGAAACAATTAGTACACGGCTAAATGATTTTATGTGAGTCGATATTGCCAATACTGTAATTGTCGTCTTTAATGGGAGAGGTCAACCTTACACATGTTACTTTTTGGACTAGTGGAGGAAAAATAAGTAGGACACTTAGGCTCCACTTTCAAGAGCACGACAGCGCCGCGCTAACAGCTTCCGTCTATCAGCTCCCCTTGCTGGTTCTCGTTCACGCGCATGCACTTTATTAATCAGTTAATTACTAATCCTTAAATTCGTTCTCTTAATACTTTGCGCGTACTCATTATCATAGAGTCTTAAGGTGCCATGTTATGTAAAAGACCACCCGTCTTCGAGTAAAGTCTCGCTTTGAGCAAGCTGTGTTACCGCGCTTGAAATTTGTTGCTTCAAATTCCTGTGACGTGTTTTACGATAAACAGGAGCCCTAACGCTGTCGCTGTTGTACTCGATGCCTAATATAGCAAACCACTGAAAAGGAAGAGCAAAGAATCAGTCGACGTGGCCCAAGATCCGAAACATTGGCTGTCAACCAAAAGCTGTTTGGTTTCTCCATCCAGTTTTGCATTAGTTACGTTAAATTTGTTGAAACATTTTATCCTGCATTATGGCTACGCACATCACAATTAAAATATTGTTACGGAGGAAGAAGAAGAAGCGGACAATGGCGTGGGCAGGCGCGCTCGCGCTAGGTCCGTCACCATTCATTAAAACGTCATCTACCATCGCCATCGATCATGTTCTGTCTCCTGTCTTTATCGGCTTGCCGCCCCACAACAATATTTAATCTTCTATATTTTTTTTTTCATTAAACCTCAAATAGCGTTTTTTCTTTCTGCGTGGGAATCGATCCCTGATGGTTTGTTTTTGTACCCACTAATATAGCGACGACGATCAAGACAGAAAAAAAGTCAAGAAAGCTGGTCGAATATCAACACAAGAAATGGCTGATTAAAAATATTTATTGGTGGTTTAGAAACATCCGAAAACGCTCGCGCTGATCCACGAAATCGGTTTTGTTGCGAAGATAGGGGTTTTAAATGACCTTTGGAAAGAAACTGGAACCATTACGCTGACAACTTAATAGAAATCCTTATTTCTATTTTTCTGTATAACTCTATATTTAAAAAAAAAAAAAAAACGACACTCATTCTTTGTTATATACGAATTAGATGGGACAAGGGTTGAAAGGTGGCTGTTTTGGTCCGATAAGTCTTGAAACGTCTAAGCTTCATATGATCGAATCCTACCAGTAGCGACCGGTTATCTTCTATTTTCCAAGAAATTGTAAACTAAGTAAGGCAGTTAGAAAATTCATTTCCCGCAAAAATATACGTTACCACTGATAAAATTAGTTTTATAGTTTATTGCTTTGCTTATGGACTATCAGTTTCTTTGAAATTGAAGTGTTCATACGCACACTATAGGCGTATTCAAGCAAAACTCGTCAATCTTCTCACCAGAACGCAGGCAATGTAAAAACTGCAACATTAAGTTTATTAAAGTGTGTCTAATCAGAGCTTAGGAAATCGTCAGCCAAGGATGACAGGCAGATAAAAGATCACGCGGAGCAAAGAAAGATTTCAAACACTTATGCGTTCTCCGGCGGTTTGATCCGCGAAGTGTCTCTTTATTTCCGCATCTCCTTCATCTGAAGCGGTCAACACACGACATGGCAAGAGAAAACAAAAGCATAGTGAGCTTGTTCGCATGCCTGATGGTTGTATTTTCTCATCCCTTACATCAGGGTAAGTATATTCGTAAATGTCTTGCTCAATAAGGCTACTTACTTGATCTTTATAAAACGTTGTTAAGGATAAATGTCTAACTAGTTCGCAGCAGCGAAAAGTGGCTTAATTTTAGAGTCGAGCCCCACAACCACTGCGCCACCACGCCGGGGTGGCGCTGTGGTTAGGGCGCTTGACTACTCTGCTTAAGGATGCGGGATCGAATCACGGCCTCGGCGGCCGCGTTTCGGTGACGGCGAGAAGCAAGCACCCGTGTGCTGTGCGATGTCAATGCACAATAAAGAACCCCAAGGTGTTGAAATTTTTCGCAGTCTGTCACTAAGGTCTCTCACATAGTCTGAGTCACTTTGGGACGTTAAATCCCAGAAACCACGAACCAAACCAAACCATTAAAAAAAAAAGGTTAAACGCATCGTATATCGCCACGAATGAAGTTGTTGCTAATTACTTACAATTTTTTAATGAAGAAAGATAGCAAGATGCTGTGTGCCATATTACATGAACATGTATTAGTTAAATATGCACGTAACACAAAAAACACGATCGTGGCTGAACTAAACCAGAACTTGACTAGAAGAAAAGTGCTAAAAGTCAAACGTGTGTACAGCTATTGTCTCTCACAGTTTTGGCTGTATCCAAGAATAATTGCGCTTTTCATGACCGCTCAAGTCAACATTACTGCGGTGCAACAGCAAACAGCAGTCAAATGAGGACGTGAAAAAAGACGTGGCACGCGTTACGATTGTTCTGAGTTCTGCTTTTTTTTTTTTGGTAGTCGGGCTCGTAATTCTTCAATTTCTAATAGATGCTTGATGATCAAGTAGACGTCAGTGCTGAGTTATAAGGTATATGAATCTTTGAGAGAGAGCCTCATTCGTTATGGCATAGCTGTATATGAGAATTGTTCCCTGAGTCCACAACTAACAGACTTCTTTACAAAATACAAAACATAGCGTGTAGAAGAAACTTTCATGAAGCTTATTATGTAGAGGTAATGAAAGAAATATGCATGGTTAATTTCCACGAACTACATACTTCCTAGTATTAACCCTCAGATACTAAAGCAATGATTACAGAGTGCCGTTTAAAAAAGAACGAACGTTGAGGGAAGCAGAGAGATACAATATATCAATAGTGTATACAAATTAAGGGAGAAGGATGAGAAATTACTTTGTGTCATATATTTTTAACAAGCTAGTGAAAGAATACACGGGGCACACCAGTATCAAAGAGATGAAAAGAATGCAAAGAAAGTGGTGCCTGTTCATTTCATAGGGTATGTAAAGTTGTCTACTTTTGCTCTATGCCTTGAATTAAAAATAAATTAATCACGTTATTCTGAACATAGGTCTACACCAATTATTGTATGTGTCATGCTGCATGCAAGTATTGTATTTTTGTTTTCCCCATCAAATCTTGTTGTATTTTGTGATATATCTGTATTTGTCCAGTATGCATCTGCCGATCTGCCTCCCACCCACGCACATGGTATGCTTAGGTGGGACATAAATTTGTACTAAGCATCAGAAGGGCAATAAAGATTATTATTATCATACATATTAGTTCAGTTCAATCGCTAAGTCGTGTCCGACTCTTCGAGGACCTACGGACCATATCACGCCGCGTTTTCCGGTCTCTCACTAACTTCCTAACATCACATAACTTCATCTGCAGCGCCTCGAGGATGCCATCTAACCATCGCGTTCGTTGCCTGCCATTTCTCCGGTGACCCTCAACCTTTCCTAACATCAAATCTTTCTCCAGCGACTCCTCTCTTCTCATCAGATGACCAAAGTAGCTGAGCTTTAACTTTAGAATTTGACCCTTCAATGAGCAGTCAGGGTTTATGGTCGACGATATCGACTGATTTCATCTTCTGGCAGTCCAAGAAACTCTCAAGAGTCTCCGCCAGCACTACAATTCAAACGCGTCAATTCTTCGGCGGTCAGCATTCTTCACAGTCCAACTCTCGCATCCATACATCACAGCTGGAAAGACCATAGCATGAGTTATACGGATCTTGGTTGGCAGACTAATGTATCTGCTCTTTACAAGGCGGTCAAGGCTAGCCATGGCTCTCTTTCCCAGAAGCAGGTGTCTCCTAATTTCATGTCTGCAGTCTCCTTCTGAGGTAATCTTGGAGCCCAAGAAGTGAAAATCTGTCACAGCTTCCACTTCTTGTCCATTGATGCTCCAGGACTTGATAGGGCAAGACGCCATGATCTTTGTCTTTTTAATGTTCAGTTTAAGCCCAAACTTCTCACTCTCTTCTTGTACGCGCATCAGAAGTCTCTTGAGTTCCACTTCACTTTCTGCCATTAAAGTGGTATCATCCGCATATCTAAGGTTGTTGATACATTTTCCTGCAATCTTCACTCCAGCTGAAGACTCGTCCAGACCGGCTTTCCTCATGATGCACTCTGCATATAGGTTAAATAGGCAGGGCGACAGTATGCAGCCTTGTCTCACTCCTTTCTCAATCGGAAACCAATCAGTAAGACCATGCCCCGTTCTGAGTGTGGCCTCTTGCCCTTCATACAGGTTCCTGAGGAGACAGATGAGGTGAATTGGAACTCCCATCTCTTGGAGAGCTTGCCACAATCTACTGCGATCTACGCAGTCAAACGCTTTCGCATAATCAATAAAGCAGAAGTAGATTGGTTTTTGGAACTCTCTTGCCTTTTCCATGATCCAGCGAAGGTTGGCAATCTGGTCTCTAGTTCCTCTGCCCTTGCGAAACCCAGCTTGCACGTCCGGAAGCTCCCGATCCACATACTGCTGCAGCCTACCTAGAAGGATTTTCAGCATCACCTTGCTAGCACGCGAAATAAGCGTGATCGTGCGGTAGTTGGAACAATCTTTGGCACTGCCTTTCTTTGGAATGGGGATGTAAACAGAATCATATATATAGTGCTCAGTAAAGAATGCTATAAAATTCCCTTACCGAAGTGTGCCGAGCAAGGAGACACGATCTCTCACGTACTATTTACCACTTGCTTAGGAAAGTAATACCTTGTACAGGAGCAGTTAGGGGTAAGGATTAATGGAGAGTACCTCAAATATCAACGGTTCACTGACAACATCGCCTTGATAAGAAACTCAGGGAACGGATTGCGAAAAATGATTGGTTATTAGGCGAAACTGGACTATAGGTCGAAAAATTAATATGCAGAAGACTAAATTACTGTTAAAAAGCCAGAATAAGGGGTAGCATTTTGCGATAGGTACCTGCGGGCTGGAAGCAGTAAGGGGTCTTGTGTACTTAAGACAGGTATGGGCCCAGATCCTAAATACGAGTGAGGAATAGCTGGAAAATCTGATTGGTATAGAATACATTTGGGACGTATTCAGGGGTCATAAATAGCAGCTTACTAGTATCGTTAAAGAGGAAAGTATATAACTGCTGTTGTATCTTACCGGCAGTCACCTATAGCACAGAAGGTGGATGCTTATAAAAATGGAACTGCTTAAGTTTAGGACAACGCAGGGAGCTATGGAACGAAACAGAGTAAGAGTAATATTAAGACATAGGAAGCGGGCAGAGTGGGTCTCGGGACAAACGGGAGTTAATGACATTCTAGTCCAAATAAAGACGCAGAAATAAGCATGGCAGGACATGGTACGAAGAGAGGATAACCGATGGTCTCTAAGGGTAACAAATCAGATTCCAATAGAAGAAAAACTTAACAGGAGGCGGCAGAAAATTGGATGGAAGGATGAGATCAGGAAGTGTGTTGGAGTCGAATGTATGCAGGTGGCACACGACCGAGCTAATTGGACGATTACTGAAGATGCATTTGCCCTGCATTGAATGTATTCCATCTTATGGTGACGGTGATGATGACATGCTCTTTGTTGTCGGTCAAATGTGTGCACTGGAAGCAGAGCCGAAGTGCTTATGAGGAGGTTTCAAACTATAAAATGCCATTAATATCTAAAATCGCGATTATATCTGCAGCTGGTTTCCCGAGCACGTTTCCTACTGCATTCAAGAGAAGCTGTGTTGGTTGGTTTAACGTTGTAGTGCGACAAGTGCGTGTGTTAATATTCACAAACATATTATGTATAATGTTCACATGCGAGTAATCGTTCGCCATAGTGCTTTCGCCATGCCCGCGTTTTGCCATGTGAGATCCGTTGCATGTGTAGTGCAAAATGCAGCGTTTTGCTTTCGTGATTGCCACTTAGAAAGAAGAAAGCTCGAGTCGAATTTTCGAAAACGCGAAAGTTAGCCGGCATTGATCGAATTCTGTCAGCCTGCAGAAATCAACGCACCGCTAAAGTGTAAGAATGACATGAACTGTCCCTTCTCCAACAGGCATCGTTCGCGTCAGGAGCAGGGTTAAATAAACTGGCAGCATTCAATATCGAAAGACAAAAGCGGTAGGAAACGAGCCGTGGATTTTATACAGCATGCAGAACAGAATGTTAGACATGATCTTCGTGTGCCAAATTGACAGTACGATCAATGCCAGTGCGGTTCCATTGCTTATCGGCTGATGGACGGAAATGCCTCTGCAGTTCTCACTTTGCCAGCAAACTTGTGTGGGCGGCTGGCACCGAGATGCCTTCAACAGCTATAAGTTACCACTATCGTTGTCGGGAATAAGTCGTCTCTCCGCCTCAGAATGTAAACCTTACTCTGTTTCAACACGGTCGGTTAAAAAAAGAGGGTACATGCCAAATTTTTGTTGCGTGTTTTAATTCTTACAGTGATGTTCAAACCATTGTTGTACACATTACTCCACATACTATTTGCTTACGAGTGCTATATAACTTATAGGAATTTTTTTTTCATCCTTTTTTCAACAGCCTAGTGATGACTTTGACGCCAAATTAAAGTTTAGGTCACGTGAAGGATGAAAAAATTGCAACATAATTGCTAGTTTATCGTATTAACGCAATACAACGTTGAAGCCAGCCTGGCTTAAGAGCAGGAATCACAATCAGCCAGTAATCTGCGATTATATTATAGTGTTTCATCCCACATCACGTGGCTATAAGCTTTAATATCATTGCAATCGTTCGGCCCTTCGCTGAAATCTAAACTGGCGGGAAACCATGTGATAATCCATGCACAGTAATGCCATACAAGACGCACATTCCAAATAACACAGTCCATACATTTGCTCTGTTCAAAGTACCCATGTCCTGTGCGCATACACTGGATTCGCGGCCATGCTCGCGATCCACATAATAATCAAGCGGATGCTATGACGCATATAAACACATCAGGCGATCCACTACCTTCCCCTCTTCCCCCAGATCCGTTCCTGTCCCACGTTTCCGATTCGCAAGTTCTGCGCCAGCGAACACGCGCTCTCATTCCTCCGCGTTCGCACCCTCTCCTCCGTAGTCTTACTCGGCAAGAGGAGGTGGCAATGCGCCGGATCCGGGCAGGGGCGGCTCTGACCCCATCTGTTCGACATCGATGGCGGGAAAAAGATCTACCAGCGACTGACAGGTGCCCTCACTGTGACACTCCACCTGACGTCTGCGATGTGCGTCACTTGTTGTGGACGTGTCCATCAACGACTCACATTAGGCAACGGATAATCATGAAGGTGGGCCTGCGGTGGAATCGCGATAGTGAATATGAGAAATGGACAATGGACAATCGCTATGCTGCCAACCTTCTCGAATACATAAGCGCAACTGGACTTCTCTCCTTCTTTTAACTTTCTATCTCCTGCATCCCATTCCCCCTTTCTCAACTTATACCTTGTGGCAAACTCTTCGAAAAGAACAAAACAAAACAAATTTGGCCAAAATTTGATGTGAATACTTTGCTAAAGGCTCCCAATTGAGAGCGCCTTCCTGCCACTAGTGCCTTTGCATTATGAGCCCCTTTACAACACTTGGTGTTAGCGAAGTGATGCTGATGTCATACAAAATGAATGTTGGGAAAGGGAAAGAAAGGAGTAGCTGCTGCCAACTGCATGGTACCCTCACAAATAGCACATTTGTTGTGACTTGAGAGGCGTGGGAGAGCGAATTCGAGATTCTGGGGTAGTGGGATGGCCGTAAAGGCGAATAGAAGCTGAAGGACTGCGCAGTACTACTACGACGGGGAATAACCTAACTGTGGTGATCATAGCGAATCCTCCCTTAAGAGTTGACTTTGGTTTAACGTGCACATATCTGTGCGGGCTGTGATTGGCAGACAGGAAGAAGAAAAGAAAATTGAGTCAGCAGTTTCGAGGGAATGAAAACATATGTAGGATACCGCAAAGCATATGCAGTGGTGAAGGTTATTATATGCAGTGGTGACGGTTAAGAAATTACAAGGAATTGGCCATTTCGTGTGTGGCTGGCGTAAGCAGGCTTGCACCGGTCGTGGAGGAGGGGAACAAGATTGTAATACTATAACGTGCGATGCTAAACTTGAAGTGCAGCGTGCTCAACAAGTCAAATGAGTCAAATGCAATCTGAAAAAAAAAAAAAGCAAGTAGCACAATGAAAACAGCGTGAGAAGTGCCTGTGACCAATGATTGCTGGCAGCAGGAAATTCCTTTGAAAAATGATAAAGGTGGCTGGCAATTCTTAACGCTGTGAATGGAATTTATAATGGCTGTTGAAGGGACGGTTAAGCGCTTTAATATCAGCACTAAACTTTACTGTATATCCCCGGTACATATACAATATGAAAATATGGAGAACAGTGTATTCTTCTGTGACACGTGGATGAGAAATGCCACCGAAACAAAGGTCTAGTGTGGAATATACATCGTATAGACTAAACGCCTGACTCGGCTGCAGTAAAAAAAAATCTGTCTTGGTACTTCATATGCCGTATCATAATTACTGTGCATAGCTTTTGGCTTTGAAAAAAAGCACCTAACTATCGGCTCTTTAAAAAAATGCCCTCGCTTAGCAGATGTACTCGAGAGCGTATTAACGCGAAGAACAGTGACATATTTCTCTATAATGTGAACACGGGCCCTCTCGCGCACTTAGAGGATCCCAAGCTAGGCAATTGACATAAGGCTCCAACGCTTAGTTTCTGATTTTGGGGTATACTTCGAACGCCAATTTAAACATTAAACTTCGACTTTGGTTTCATTGCGTGAGTGCCACATTTAGCAAGGCATGGGGGCTTTCACCATTTAGGCGCTGCTGTTTTGGTTTCGCGTGCTGATGAATGCAATTTTTCTCTTTGTCTCTCCATGAGTAAGGAAGAGATCACTTTGATATTGAAGAAAAACAAATTGAAATAAAATATATGAGGTAATGGGCTATTCTCTTAGTTCATGATTCCTGCAATTTCTCGCTTACAGCGCACCAGCAAAAGGTAATGGTCCGGGCAATGAGAGGAAGTTCCAGTGTTCAATCGAGGTCCTTGAGCATATGTGTTAGGAATGATAAATTGAACACAACATAGGTAGCAATGAATTACTTTGGTTATTTTAGCGCGCATATTATGAAGAAAGTTTACTTAAGATGCGGATTTATAGACGCGTTTATTTTCCTAATAAAGTAGAGCGCTTTACTCGCTCGTTTGTCCATTTAAAACGAAATAGGTCATCATAGGATGTAACTAGGCGAATCTGCCTTAGGAGTACTGGTTGTACAGTTCGCTATTACATTCATTGCACCCAGTACTTTCTTAGATTACAGTTCGCCTTGGGCAAGTGCAGAGGGGGGGGGGGGGGGGGGGCAAGATTCTGGAGGTTGCAGGAGGATGTAAGGTGGATGTGGGTGGATTTAGCTCCTGGAGGATGCCGGTGTGATAGGGGAGGCCATAAGCTAGGAGATGCCTTTTACCAGTGAGAGGCCAGAAGTTCATCCACCACAGGGCAAGAATGTTAGGGCTTTAAGAAAAACAAACATTTGTTGAAAATAAACATGTTTCAGAATATTTCTCCAAGGAATAAAACAGGACAAAAAAAAAAGCCATGATCTAGAGGGTCCTGAAAATCAGGCACTGAACAATTTCTCCAGTGAACTTTCAAGCCGTGATGCATTGGTGTGTAAAAAAAAAAAAGCATGAAAGAGTATGCTTCACTTATTTTTTATTCACCGGCTTTAAAATATTGATATGTTGGAATATTACTTCGTTATGCCGACATCTCATTTGACGAGAAACAATTAAAAGGAAATGCCTCTTGGTTTTGTTCTACATGAGAATGCGGATGCATGGGATGAAATTTAAAATCGGCCTTATTTAAACCAGCAGATATTTCGTTTTTATGTTTCGCTCCATTCTCTGAAGAAACTGCTTTTTCTAGAAAAAAAAAAAATACCTTGCATACCTTCTCAGCCTTGGTAAAGTTGCATAAACCTTTGTCTCCCATTCTTGAGGAAAAATGCGGAGATAGAAACTGTTCACAATGGTCTCCTGTATTTTAGCATGCGGAGGCACTACATAACACCTGATTTTTCTATTACCATTTTTGCCCTCATCCTCTCAAACTAAACCACAAAAACTTGCCCGCTTTGCAAGTGCAATCGACGGCAGGCATAATGCGGGCCATCGAAGTACCAATTTTTAAACCAATGTGAGATATTAGAAACAAAGCTGGCCCGCAAGTGCGTATCGTTTGTGCCAGCGCCTCATGGAATGTCTTGTAGCATTCTGGTACAATATGCTCAGCGTATGTTTCTAAAAGCCAACCTGTTGGGCTCGTGTGTTAGTTTCCTTGGTGCTGTCAGCCTTCGACAGCATATTCTCTAGTTTCACCAATATCGCAAATGCATAAGTTTGGCTTAAGGAGAGATGGTAAAACGAGACAACATTTTTGAAACACAAATGCAGAGACTGAACAGATGATTTTTCGATTGTAACTTGTTGAGCCCCTTGAGTTTTACTCATGTGAGCCTTTCTTGTCTCACCTTGAATGTGAGTGTAGACGAGCATCCCTCATCAATACCACGCGGCGGAAGGTGTGGCCTGCGGGAAGCCGAAATCAGTAAAGTATACGTGTGAACAAGAATACCTGAAAAGTATATTCGATATAAAATTTCGGACATATTTGAACATAAATTACCTGCACAGTTTGAATTTCATTATTTTATGAGGGATTCGAATATATCAGAGAAACGTTTTTTCTTCGTTTGAAGGAGCCGTTATACAGAGCACACACACCCTGAGTCATCGCGTGGATGAAATTCGTCTAAGATCACTCATTGCAGCAGCCAGGAATGAAATATAACAGTACGGTGATGGGTAGGGCTTAGAGGAAGAAGTGACGAAACAGGGAAATGGTGGACGGGCTGTCACGAGCATAGATATAGCAGAAAGGAAAACAAGGCGGAGATATTGAAAACGCAGTTAGTGGCTTTCCTTCTTACACTTATCGCCTGTCGCTACTGGCGCTGCATTAAGCTTTTATGGGAATGTTATCGCTGACAACTCCTACCAGACCTTCCCTCTATCAGCTTCATCTCATAATCTCTACATCGTCTAGGTGAGTGGCTGAATCTCGGGAGCGTAAATGCTCGGCCAGTATTTCGATGCCCAAGGAAACATAACAACTAGCCGAAAAACCAGTGCGCGTGGACAGCGCACTCGCAGCGTTGTGCTTGGCCGGACAAGAGTGAGGTGCTGCGGGTGATGAAATCTTCGCACCAGCGAGAGCGGTGCCCGTAACACCGCATAGAGGCTGGACCTTTAACTTTAGGAACTGCCGTTTCGGAAGAAGTTCGTGACCTTGGAAGGCTGAGCTGGTCGGATGCGTAGGAAGTGTCAATGCGATGAGGCTGCTATCGCAGTTAAGCGTCCGGCTCAGGCTGGTGGTTTTATGAGGCATTTGCTCAGATTAGCCAATACTTACTGAAATATATTGTGCGAAACTCGCATCAATACCGCAGAGTTCTTCACAAAAAGAATCTCGCGGGCCCAGAAGCCGAAAAGTACCCCCCAGTCTGCTCTGGCTCACCAAGGGCAGTAAGGGGCAGAGGCTTCACTCGCGCACGCACGCACGCACGCACGTACGTCCAGCGGCACAGCGACAGCGACAAAACAGCACACAAAAATAAAATAGAAAACAACATCTAGATGACAGAACAGTACAGCGCAGTATGGTGTCGCAGTGTGGAATCTGTGAATTTTGTGTACTTATATTTAGGCTGCGCACTTACCGCTGTTTATTTTTCGAAAATTCGGCGGAGCTTTTTCGGCTTTTTTTAATACGGTTTTAAAATTGCCATTTTTCAGCTAGTGGCATGGTTCTTGAAGTACACAACATTATAAAAACTTTTATTCACCTTAAACCAAACTTTATTTAGAGTTGATTGTAATAAATGCAAGCCTACCAAGACTGTAATCAGTGATTCGAGTGTGTTTCTTTGTGTTGACAGCAGGCAATTCTGAGAATGCTCACTCAACAAGAGGCACTGAAAAGGGTTGAGGGGGGCAGCCTCAGTTTGCAAGTCTCGATTTGCAAACTGAGGCTCTACCCTTGTTCAGTGCCTCTTTCATACCGTGTAGCCATCTTCTTTCTCTCGTTCTAGCCTGGATTCTAAGAGGTGTAGAGACGCTTAAGCTGATTCTGGCCAGTCGCATGCAGTCTCTAAAACAAAGGAGGCACCTCTCACTGAGTACTGGCGACAGCTGGGAAGCTCTGCCTCAAACGCCTTCATATTTCACTCGTCACGCACTGCGAGCCTGTAGATCTGTTTTTATCGACTGAATTTATCCGGTAGCTTTCCCAGCAGGCACCTTCAGGCTAATTCCACAAATAATGCTGGAGTGTCATCTAGGAATTATATATTTCGTTTGGGAAACAAGCCTTGGGGGAAGCTGACTTACAGATTTCCGCAAATGGTCCATTGCTGCAGCAACGAAGATGCTAGCAGGTGCGTTTTGACCACGGGAGCGGTTCAGCCCGTGCCTCGGAACAGCATCGAGCGTCTTTTCCCTTTGACTGATTTTGTGAGCACCTGCCATCCCGCTCCGCAACTCTGAACTCGGAAGAGAGTTACGAAAATGGAAAGTTTTTTGCCAAGAGGGGGTCCTAGGTTAGCATGAACATACCAAAAGCCGGTGATATTGCAGTGTTAACCGATAACGCATATTATATATTTTTTTCTTTCGGCGGATATTTATTGCAGTTTTTCGGCTGAAACAAAAACGTACACGGCCTACCTATATGATATATCCTAGTCATAACACTGAACGGTGAAAAACAATCCATACAGCAGCGGCTTCTTCAGTTAGAAATTGCTGTTTTCGTTTCGGCATAACGAAAAGACAGTGTTGCATCGTACTGCGCGGCGCTGTTCTGTCGTCTTGCTGTATTTTCAGTGTGTTGCTTTGTCACAGTGTTTATTTTATCCGTTCTAAGTTATGTTGCTGTGCGGTTGTTTTGATTATTTTGACGCTGTGCTGGTTTCAATATTCAATTGTGTCATTGCACTGTTTCTTGTGTGCTTTTTGACGCAGGTTGCTTTTTTGGGAGGTTCTTGTTTCATGCCGCTGGCCGCCGTTAGGCCATCTCTTCCTTTTGATTGATCGCTAATTATTGCAATTGCTGCTTACAAAATGCATGTTTACTACGTGATGAATCCAATTACCCGCAAAAAAAAAATCATTATATTTGTTTTCTATGTCACAAACACAGGTACTGATAGATCGGGAAGCGTTGTCTTTCCCAAACTTCTGGAAGAACGAAGCGACAGCGGGGAGCTAATTGTGACCACTCGGGACAATATAACATTGATTTTAAAAAGGACTTCGGTGTTGCATGAAGACGTGCTCGTAACAACGTTCAGAGAAGACGAGCAATTGGTTCATCACGTAAGGCGGTTCTCTGAAATCACGAGCGATATTTGACTAGCTGAATTGATATATCTCGTTCATACATGGTCAAATTTTGTGAGAATATAATAGCCATTCATGGAAAGCGTCTTGTTTGTTTCAGGAATGAAGCAATTGAGCGAGGACTATAGAGGGAATATGGTGTGTCCTTACTGCATTTTGCTTATCTGTTTTCGCCAGCAGCAGCTATTGGCGCTGGCAGCAAAGCCAACTAAGAAAACGACGCAGCAGTGTATAAGCAATGAGAACATCGCGCCTGGTGTCCTCATGACCTCCTGTTTGCGTCAGTCACAGTGATGAGGTGTGGCTTGTGAAAAGTGGATCGGACACGTTGTTCAACTTTGAGCCTAGTAAAAGTGTGCGTATGGACACCAAGTGCAAATATTTCTGGCATGTAAACAGACGTCTAAATCTGACACTGGTTAAGCTCTGGATTTCTTTCTGCAGTCCCAACTGCGGGCATAAAAAGGCGACAGGATCGAGGCTCGTGGACCTGTCGCTTCACTTCGTTTCTATGGCACACAAAAACGTGAAAAAAGGAGAAAGATAAAAAGATGAATCTAAGTGAGGAGGAAATCGAATGAAAATTGGAAGTCAAATGGTCTTCGTGTTTTTGAATCTGTTCAACCTGACTATATATATATATATATATATATATATATATATATATATATATATATATATATATATATATATATATATATATATATATATATATATATATATATATATATATATATATATATATATATATATATATATATATATATATATATATGTGAATAGCCCATAGAAGCAGCATCCAAGGTGTCTTAGGATAGGCCACCTTTTCAATAACGTGTCATATGCGTTTCACACTTTGTACGTCATTGTTCCGCCTGAAAAAGATGAATCCAACATTAAAACTAGGACGCTATGAAAATTCACTAGTAAGAAGGTTACAGTGAACCTATGCGTCACGTATAAAAATAGCTTTTTAAATTTATACTTCACTGGCATGAATAATGAATTCAAAACAGATTATTCCTGATGCAAAGAGGAACTGAACAAGCTGGTTTTAATGCTGCTGTCTATAATTATTTACTAAGCCCTATTTTATATTGCAAAGTCTGCCATCTCGCAAAATTAAAGAAAGGATCTTTGGAATGATGTCAGTATCTGAGCAGCAGATGCTTGTAGGAAAATCTATTCTCTGCTTATTACAAAATTAAATCCATGTAAGCTGTCATGATTTGAATTATGACTTGTAGTATGCCAGGTGTTTCAAGTAAATCAGTTACGCATTTTCTGAATGAATGAATGAAAAACTTTATTTACACAAAGGGAATTCTCCCGGCGTTGGTGGGGCCCTCAGTCCAGGGCCCCAGTGGCCTTTGCCGTCCTGCGCGCTCTGTCAATCAGCTTGAGCTGGTCGTCAGGCGTCGAGCAGGACAGCGCAGCCTCCCACTGCTCCGGTGTTGCTGTGGTGTTTATTGGTGCTACCTGTGTTTCTTGACAGGCCCATGTAACATTGTAGAGTGTAGGGGGTTCTCCGCATAGTGGGCCTTTATTTTCATATGTAGTGGGGTGGATTTTACTGAGTAGACTTCTGAAATAGTCTGACATCGCACAGCACACGGACGCCTCTTCGTTTCGCCTCTATCAAAACGCAGCCGCTGGGGTTTGATCCCGACCATGGCGGCTGCATTTCGATGGAGGCGAAACGAAGAGGCGTCCGTGTGCTGTGCGATGTCAGCGCACGTTAAAGATCCCCAGGTGGTCGAAATTACTTCGTAGCCCTCCACTACGGATCCTCTTTCTCTCTATCCACTTTCGCTCCCACCTTCCTCCCTTCCCTTACGGCGCGGTTCAGGTGCCCACAGAAACAAGTTTGACTAGTACTGCGCCTTTCCTTTTGTATGAACCAATTATTATTATTATTATCAGTCATTATTTACGAGATCTGAAGGCCGATTATGAGGCACAACTGTACCATTATTGGCGGGCAACCGAAAACAGATTAATCGTTTCTAAATTAATGATGTACTTATTCCGTGTAATAACTATTGGGTTATTACAGCTAGGCATCCAGTTGCAATCAGGTATTTGTAGTAAGCGACTTGCAATAACCATACAAAAATTAAAAATATTTCGAACATGAGACCAGCCTCCACGCATGACTCAACAAATTTGCCCATCTGGCATTGAAAAATCTGCGCTCTAATTACTGCTGTCAGGATCGCCAATAAATGGCGCAAATCGTCACTTTCGTTGCCCCGCCTGCCCTGCTTGCAGCGCCAGTCCACTCGGGAAAGAGGAAGTTACGTGGAATTTGTACCCTTGATTATTGGGCACTACTTACTGACCAGTATTTTTGAAAACGCCTCTTCATGCCTCAAAATACCCAAAATTTGTTGAGCCATGGCATGGCGGCTTATTTTATTTCTAAAAATGTTAGATGCTGACATGTGCAATAGCAAT
The DNA here is from genome assembly GCF_055883805.1 of Amblyomma maculatum. NCBI lineage: Eukaryota > Metazoa > Arthropoda > Arachnida > Ixodida > Ixodidae > Amblyomma > Amblyomma maculatum. The sequence continues at coordinate 28,622,995 of NC_139349.1, read as the reverse complement.
GACCAGCCATGAATCACAAAGTGCGTATGGATGCCTAACTGCAGTTAGATTGTCAATAGAAATGAGAGAACCAGCTCATTAACTCCTTTGTTTTATTAAGTCAGCAAAAAATATCATATTTGTGCTGTAGAAGTCATTGTTCTATCTCAGAAAGCGTATTTAAAATAATTGTGGGCAACTTTACTGAAGCTCTGGGTGTAAAGCGGTGTGAAAAATGCGATTAATCTGTACGCCTATTATGCTCGTAGGTAAACTTGCAAAGTGTCGCTAATTACTGAAGCTTAGGACTGCGACCCTCAGTTCCTGTCATTATGCCGGCTTTGGACAGAAACAAGACTTTTTCAGTTAGAACGAGAAACCATGTATAGGTGGTTGCCGCAGTGCAAGCCGTAATAGTTTTTTTTTCTGTTAAAAGATGACACAATGCAAGGAACTAACGCGAAATAGCAAGTTTTGCTGGCAGAAATAGTCTAAAATAATTTGATATGGTCGATAATTTATGGTTTGCAACTGAAGCTTTCTTGATGTGGGACTAATTGCGATCATTTTTCTTACAGATGAATGGAAAAAGAATGGAGCAGCATCTCTACCACGACTCGAACACAATGTCTGTCGTCATACTTACTCGCAGCAAGGGGCTGCGACTTGTACGTACTACCACATCATAGTGGGCCGGCAGTTATTTCTCTAGTGCCTGTAAATATCAAATAGATTATCGTAATACATCAAATTTACGTAGCTTGTATCGTGATAATGGGATTGAAATTTGCGAAAGAATTTTACTAAGCGCTATTTGGAAGTCGGCGCAAAATTGCTGTGACTTCGTTGAGGAGAATTAATATCGCGTACCAAACGACATTCCTGCACAGGTTAGACTTTAAATTGTAGGAAAAAAATTAAAGCACCGTGTGATACTGAAAAGTGCATCAAATTTAAAATGTTTTGTATATCTCCTTCTGGAAAGAAAACTGTTGTGATATGTTTTCGCCATATTGGGTCTGACAAGATTAAAAAAACGTAGAAGCAATGCAACAACAGCAGTGCAGACGAACACTTCGTCTCTCCATATTTCCTCCGGTTGCCCAGATGAATGTTTGCTTCGGACCAATTAAGTGAATTTGGAGCGCAGAACTAATTTTACAGATAAAAGGCTTTGCTTGCAAAGCTTTAATAATAATAAAAAAAACTTAAATAATAAAAAAAACGCCTAAAATTTATGTTGAAACAAGCTCCCTCAAGCAAAACATCCTGGGAAGTTTCTGCGTGCTTTTTTTTTTTTTTTTTTTTTTTTTTTTAGTAATAACGCCACTGTAACTTCTTTTCTACTTACGACTCCATAATGCTCACAAATTTTGAATTCACCATTTTCAGCAAAAATGCGTTTACTGAATGACGTGTGTTGAGGTTCTTTTGATTTTACAGACCATTTATGCGATAGCCCACTTGAGTAAGCTTTTTTTTTTCTTTGCGCTATAGTACTGCTTCGCTGTACACAGCGAGCAAGACTATTTTGTTCATGAGGTAAATAAACGTAGCCGCAAAAACACTGACAGTGCAATACCTGTTATTCATTCCTAAGTCTCAGGACATTGGAAATAATCTTTCTATATTTGTAATAGATAGATGAAGGCGGTCTTATCTATATACTTTTTTTTTTTGCCAGTGCACCTGATTCCATTAAAAAGTATTACGTGACAGTGCCGAAAGATACTAACCACTGTTGTTCTATTTTGTGCGAAGGTTGGAATTCTTGGTGGTACTGAACGTATACAGCCATCAGCTGCTGTGGAAGTTGATGCAGATGGTGTAGTTACACATGAAATTACGCCTTTTGATGAGATATCTTTTGGAGTTAGAAATACCTCTAAAGCACGCATTATAGGTAAGGAACTCCACTGTTTCGTACTTGCGTTCATTATTTTTGTCCTAGCTGCCACACTCTTCGAGAAGTTTAGTTTGACCCCCGAGCCAGATATTGGCTGTTTACAAGCATAATATTTAGTTGCTGGTACTCCGAAGCAAGAGCGTAAGAACGAGAGTAGGGGCTGCGATAAAGACATCCATGTACAGCCCCGTCCACTTCTAGCTATAACAAGGTCCCTGCTTTCAAATCTTCATTGCGTCTGACGCGGCCGCGCAATAAAGTTAAGTGGCAGGCCATGTGAAGAAGCACGCCCGACTCCCTCTGTGCTTGCATAGTTTTGCATAGACATACGTCTGTGTGCGACGCAATATTGCTTTGAAAGCAGCGTCCTTGTTATAGCTCAAAGTGGATCACCCTGTACATGTATTAATTTTGTTATCAAATTGTCCAAAGCAGGGGAGGGACGCATCACAATGAGTCTGAAGCGCACATATTTTAACAAAGGGACTGATTTATTAGCCACTTCCCACTCACCTATCGATTGCCTCTAGCTGTGATCTGTCACAAAAGAGTCAGTTGCTGTGCTGATCCAATGAGTATAAAGCCGCAGGGCCAGGCCCTATGAGCCAGGCTCGTATTTTCATACATGCAAAATTCTAAAAGATATATGGGAAAAGGATGCAGCTGATCTAAATTCTAAATCAACTTTTGATTCTCCTGCGGTATCTTAATTACATGCCCCTCACTATGATTTTGGATGATGAAGTGCTCATATCCTACATGATATATATGCTACAGTGTAGCTTTTACTGCCGAGAAGTATATTTCCGAGCTTTCGTGGGCTCTTGCATGGGATCTTGCGACAATCATTCTGATCATGCTGCTGGGAAAATTGATTAGGTTTGGTTTGCAGGATTTAACCTCCTAAACTGACTCAGGCTATGAGATACATCGTAGTGGAGGGCTCCAAAACTTTCGATTACCTGGCGTTCGTTGACTGAACTTGGACCGCACAGTACCCGGGCGCCTTGCTTTTTGTCTTCATCGCAAAGTGGCTTTCGCCGGCGGGATTTATTTCATGTCCTTGTGTTCAGCACTCGAGCGCCCTAACCACTGAGCCACCGTGGCGGAGAATTTGTAAGCTTCGCCTGGAATATGTAATTTTTCTGTGCGTATCTTTCATCACTATAGCATATGCTTAAATACTATATCTCTTACAAATGAGTCAAGACATAATGGACGCAATTTTCGGCCTTGCATTGCTTAAAGCAAAACTATATGCAATGGGATATTTCTGAATAAAAAAAGATAAAATTCCTGACTTCCCTAGCTCGCAGCCTAGAGTAAACACATGCATACATTCTCAGCAGGTAAATGCACTATGCATCAGTTACTCTTAAGCAGTTGACCCTGAATACAAAGAGATCCAAATTGTTCGCCATGCTTGCCTTTCACAATATTTTGACAGTCGGTGTACTTGCGAAGCATCACGGATATTTGGATACAAAGTTCATATCTCTTTGTGCATAAACACTTCTCTCTCTCTCTCTTTTTGACGCTTTGAAGGAGCCGATATTCGTTCAAATGCGGCTTCCCGTGATGATTCTGAAAAGCACGTGCTGAGAGAGACGGAAGCAAGGTCTGGGGAAAGCCCATGTAAGTTTTCTGCAACTATAAGGAGAATAAAAGCAAGGTGATTTCCTAAAGTATATGCGGTTGGTGCTACTGCAATTGAGACTGACTACTGCGATGTCAGTCCAACATTCCTTACTTTAACTGTAATTTTGAAAGCATGCCAGCACAAACGTAAGTTCGCTTTAACGATATGACACGATAGTATTAAAGGGTCTCAACAGACTTGAAGAATGCCATGGCGTAGCGTTTCTCAGGTACCGACATGCTTGTTGCCATTGCATACTACATTTTAACTAGACCGAATGAAGATGCCTCTCTTGGGTCTGGGTATAGTGTCTGATTCGGGATCCAAGGGACCGATGTTCGATTCTGTGAATTGACCACCCATTTCTTTTTTTGAAGCGCTGGTACCACATGTAGCATCTTGACTATGTCCCGACCTATCTTGAGCAACCAGGATACTCTTTTCACGACTCCATCAACAAAAGTCTGGTTTTGCGCCAGGGTTTCAGGAGAACGGAGCCTTTATTCATATCGCGTTAAAACTTCTGTTCGTCATTTATGCATAATTTGACCACTCTGACGTTGTACGTATTGCATAACCTACAGACTTCGGTGCCACTGATGAGGCGACAATAAGATCTGTAAGACCTGTGACATTAGAGACGAGCACTTGACAAAACGTCATGCGTAAACAAAATCTATATTTGTAAAAAGCATACCGGCTTAGCGCGTAATCAGCAAACGCTGTTTTTTTTTTTAGCAGGCCACGGAGGTGCACAGCGTTTGACATTAAGCAATTACATTTATTAATCCTATATCGCCTCTTAGGACGGGTTGCCCTATCTTTCTTCTTACTTGCAGTTACAACGATGCCGGACACGGCGTCGGCAGTCCCCTTGACTGCCGATCGTATGGACACTGCTTCACTTTTTGTGGCTATGAAATTCTTGTGCCACTTTAGTCCTCTCGAAGCCGTGCATCGACTACATAGCTGTGTTTCAGATCGGCAGCTCCACCCGATGTAAAATTCGAGCACTGGCGGACTGCTTCCGTTTAACCTTCATCTCAAACTCAAGGTCAAACCTTCGAGCCAAGTCATAGCAAAACAACAGCTATATTATTCAGTATCTTATCTGCAATATAATACCAAGACAAGTATTATATCGTTGCTTATCTTATGCAGAGTTTTATTCAGGTTGATTAATTACGCATCCTAATGAATTGCACTTAATTCAAAAATTGTGAAAAAGTTGAAGTTTGCGCCTCATCAAGTCGTATCATTTGATAGTTTATGTCGATGATGAGTGCACTAGAATAATTGTAGGTCTTGATAATCGCCGTTAATAAGCCATTTTTTTTAGTGGTGGCGGTTATTTTTTAAGCGCTCTTTTCTCTGAACCCTTGTGATAGAGCGTATGGTTCTAATTGGGTCTCCCATGAAAGCCTTCCTCCGCTGGGGTTGCTTGAAACTAGGCAATGTGATGAGAATAAAACAGGTCGTCATGGCTGGCTCAGACAGCTATAACGTAGAAAGCCTTAGGTCTACCAGTCGACTTATAGCAGTGGTGTTTTTCTTTGGCTGTTCATTGTCTTAAGTATTGTAGTTTATCTTCGCAATAAACTTGTCCAGTGAACGCAAATACAAATTGTAGGAGATGATCTGATGATGGCTGAATGCATGCACGGACTATATAATATCCGGAAGCTTCGACGTACACATTTAAAGGAACATTTACGTGCCACATTAAAACTCTTCTTTCAACGTAATCATGAAAACGTGCCTAGGCATATGTAGTCGGTCGGGACGCTTCATCAAGTACTCGGTGAACGCATGCACGCGCACACACAAAAGCACACGCCAGCACGCTTACAATCTTACAGAATGTCTATTTATGTTCACAGATCCCGTGAAAGTCGTCTGTGAAGCTCTCGTTATAGCTGAGAGAGAGAGAGAACAACTTTTATTTAAAATGCCTGCAGAATCGGTTAGGCTCCCTCCACGCAGGGAGGACAAGCTTTTACCGCGACGCGGCCACTACGTCAGTCTCGTGCGTTGTGCTCCTTGAGGTCTTGTTACGTCCCTCGCTACTTCCGCGGGTTCGAGAGGGCCGCCGCCCCCTTCTTGGGGGTGCTGCCCCCCCTCTCCTCGGTTTCGCTCGGTCGCTGCCTCTCTAGAGCTGCCGAGACCTGCTGGACGGCCTTGAGTTGTGTCTCTTGATCACAGCTCCTCGTTGCAGCCTCTAGCTGCGGCGGGATCGTCGTCTTCTCGCTGGCTTCGCGCGGATTTACTCTACAGTCCCAAAGGATGTGAGCCGCGGTGGCTCTCTCCTTCGCGCATAGTCTACACATGTCGCTCGCGTGCACACTCGGACACATGTGCTTAGCTAGCACCGGGGTAAGCAGGGACCCTGTCTGTAACTGTCTGTATAACACTGCCTCCTTCCGGGTAAGCCCCGGGTGAGGTGGCGGCATAGTCTGTCTGTTCAGTCTGTACCATTTCACTATTTCGTTGAAGGTGGTCATCTTGTCCTTGGCACTGCGCCGCGACCAAGACTCCGAGTCGGCCGTGCTTGCAGCCGCGCGGTTGGTTAGTCCTCGCGCGGCCGAGTTGGCCGTCTCGTTGTGGTTCACGTTTCCGCGTTCCGACACGTCACTGCCCATGTGGGCCGGAAACCACTTGATCACCACAGGACTTTTGCGTTCGATGTCTTCGGCCTTGCGCAGTATGCGCGCGGCCTCACTACATACCCTACCCTTGGCGTAGTTCTTCACTGCCGTTCTAGAGTCACACAACACTGTAGTGCATCCGGGGTCGGAAACGGCCAAGGCGATGGCCACCTCCTCCGCCCGGTGCGCTTCTCGAGTCCGGACGCTCACCGCGGTCTTCGTTGCACCCGTCGATGCCCCGACAACCACCGCCGCGTATGCGTCGGTGTTCCCTCGATACTCCGCCGCGTCCACGTAGGCGGCGCCTTCTTCTCTGGCGTGGAGGTCTACGAGAGCCCTGGCCCTCGCCAACCTCCGCTCCCTGTTGTGCTCGGGGTTCACGTTCTTCGGGATCGGGAAGACCCTGAGCTTTCTGTTGATGCTATCTGGTATAGGTGCGTCTTTCTGCTGCTTGCCTTCCCTCGGTTCGAGGCCAAGGTCCCGCAGTATCTGTCTTCCGGTTCTCGTTTCAGAGAGACGCTCGAGTTGCGCCGTTCTCTGTGCTTCGGCTATTTCGTCCAGCGTGTTGTGGACTCCCAGCGCCATGAATTTTTCGGTGCTCGTGCTCCCGAGGAGACCGAGTGCCGCCTTATATGCCTTGCGTATGGTGGCGTCTATCTTGTTACGTTCACTCGGCCTCCAGTTGTGGAAGGCGGCCACGTACGTTATGTGGCTAACTGCGAAGGATTGAACGAGCCTAGTCAGGCTCTCCTCCTTCATCCCCGCTTTTCTGTTGGACACCCTCTTGATGAGTCTCATTGCCGCAGCCGCTTTGCCCGCGAGCTTGTTGACCGTTTCACCGTTGGCTCGGTTTCGCTGGATGAGCAGCCCGAGTACTCGAATCTTCTCGACCTCCGGTATTACTTGTCCTCCTGCCGTCTTGACCGTGATCTTGGGACGCTCGTACTTGACTTCCATATTTTTTCTTTTCCTGCCCGATCCTTTCGGGGGAATCACCAGCAGTTCTGACTTGGCCGGAGAGCAAACGAGTCCAGACCCGTCCAGCTGCTCCTCGATGGCGTTGACCGCTTCTTGCAGCGTTGTCTCGATGTGTCCGTCGCTTCCTCCCGGTACCCATAGCGTAACGTCGTCGGCGTAGATGGTGTGCCGGACTCCCGCTACTCTTTCTAGCCGGGTGGCCACCCCGATCATCACGAGGTTGAAGAGTAGCGGGGAGATTACCGACCCCTGCGGAGTTCCGACGCTGCCCAGCTTCTTCTCTTCGAGCTGCAGGTCTCCCGCACAGATTTCGGTGGTCCGTTCCGTCAGGAAGTCTTTTATGTACTGGTATGTCCTCCTGCCCATGTTTAGCCTGGATACTTGGGCCAGGATAGCCGAGTGCCTCACTTTATCAAAGGCGCTCTGCAAGTCCAGCCCGAGTACGGCTCTGTTGTCCTTGGTGCCCGTCGTATCGTCGATGATCTCGTTCTTCAGTAAGATCATGGCGTCTTGCGTCCCGAGTTTGTTCCGAAACCCGATGATGGAATTTGGGTAAAACTCCGATTCTTCCAGGTAACGCTGCCACCTGTTCATGAGAACGTGCTCGAGGACCTTTCCCACGCACTTCGGCATTTTTACGGGCTTTTCATGGAAGCAAGAAAGACGCTGTTCTGTATTTTGCCGTGCTCATGGCATTTGTGAGTAAAGTCATTTATATTCGGCCGAAGTTGTTACGTTGCGTTTTAAGGGTATTACTAATACCAACATGATGATGATGACGATGACAATAATAATAATAATAATAATAATAATAATAATAATAATAATAATAATAATAATAATAATAATAATAATAATAATAATAATAATAATAATAATAATAATAATAATAATAATTATTATTATTATTATTATTATTATTATTATTATTATTATTATTATAATAGCGCGGTAAACATTATTCTAGCCGACGTTCGTCGAGCGTGTCCATAATTTTTCTTATTTGGCGTAGGGGTGCCAGTGACATGAGGGGAATAATCAAATAAAACAATTAAAAACGCAAAATTATAAAAGAAAATGAAATGAAGATGTTTGCAAAAAGTTTTATTAGACATTATACATTAACATGCGTGATGACAAATGACCAAAACGGAAAACGTGCATGGTTAAGAACAGGCAACACTGCATATAACATACCTCTTGTCGAGGAAATACATCAAAGTTCAATATTTACACTAAAAAAAAAAAAATTGGCTACTAGTCATGATGACATATCCAATTTTGAATGAACTAAAACATGACCACGCGTCAAGTGTGGCAATAACAGCAGCAACAACGCTCATGCTTTCCCATGTATCCGGTGTAGGTTCTGCAGTTAAATCGAGTTTTGTTTTACTTTTCCATGCGACAGCGTCTTCGTAGCGGACCCATATTCCGGAAAGTCCGTCTCCCAATTGCGGCTGAACTGAAGTTATTTTGCATGCAAGACAAAGAACATGCGCACGAATATCTTCGGTTGTGGAATGCAGCTGTTTCATCCGTCGTTTATTCAATTTACCCATCCAAAGGTTAGAGGGAAAGTTCAGCCTCGTGTCGCATCTCCTTCCTCTGCGCTGTTTCTCATTCGACTGCTGCCTTGTTGTAAACGTTGTCAGCTCCATATTTAGCTCTACGCCAACGTCAGACAGAAAGCTTTCTGCAGATGATGCGTCACTGGAGTGAGAAATTTTGCAGCGATGGTTGCGCTAGCGCGTATATAATTCCGCAGATCAGTTTTGAATTAGAAGACAAATGATCTGAGTTCCTGCTTGTTTCAAAAACTTGTCAAATAAAATGCGACTGCCTGTATATGTTACTGAAGAGCATCCATACAAAAAATGGCGGCCGTAAGAAGTCTTATCACAAATGCTATGCTACCCGCTGCCTGCGCAGTAACGTACCAAAGTGCATATTTAATTTATGTTCATCATTTGCTCAAAACGTCGCCATTGTTGAAACAATGGTATTCAGAATGGTATTCAGAAAAGCTATTAATTATCCGATGTGTACACAACTTTGTTCAGCCATGTTTCTCACGTTCAGAATCGCAAGCTACTGGGCCAAATAAGCACAGACCCTCCTCGTGCTTTGGGTAACAAGGCAGAATATTTAAAAGCACAATCTAATAAAAATCTGCTTGTTTTGTTCCACCTTAAGAATTCCGGCGTTATAGACCCTTTACAGCACGAGCGCATAGGCGCTGCCATAGTTGATCATGTGACCCCTCCGCCATCGCCGGCCTTCGGGCCTTCTCGTGTGACGGCTTTCGGCGCGCTGGTACTCGGCTGCACTGTGTGGCGTACCCGCTATCGCTGGGAGCACAGCAGCAGTCCGCACTGCGCTCCGATGCGTTCCGAAGGCCAGCAATGACGGCCGTCCTAGTGGCGCCACCTGTTAGGGATAGCGAAACTACTCTCTTAAACGGTCTATAGACGTAACAGTTATTGAACGCAGGCAAGGTGATGAGACGCGGGGCGGTATGAGCTGTGCGAAAAGTTGTGTGTCTCTAAGCCCTTCCCGGAACAAACAAATAAGGATGTCGTATTATGCATAGTTCGCGTCGGCACTCTCACTCGCTGTCAAACCTTCATGTACATTTCCATTCAAAATTGTATATATCATCAGCATGGATAGCCAAATTTTATTCTCTTTGTAAATACTGATTTGTGATGTATTTGTTATTTAGGATGTATGTTATGTTCACTTTCCGTTGTCCTTATTCATGTATAATATTCTGTTTCGGTCATTTGTCGCCGCTGATGTGAATCTCTAATGTCTAATAAATCTTTTCCTAACACTCGAATGTGTTGTGATGCCTCGGTGTTTTGACTCGAGCAAGCGGATTATTGGAGCAACCACATCTTCCGATAATCGGACTGAAAAATCGTGCCGATTACCACAGCAAAATAATATAAAATTAAAGTTTGTCTTTCCGGTTTCACTTGTACATATACCCTGCGCCGGCATAGGCATCCAGTGAGCCACGGTACTCCGAAGACACACGAGTCATTGTACACCACACATGCAGATATACATACGATATACGATTAGGACATGCATACGTGGTCCCAACCTTATTACTAAAAATGAACCGGCAGTTCTACACAGTGGGCTAGAAGAATAGATAAAAACTTTGAAATAGAGAATAACAAAAACGGCAAATGTGTTTTATTGGACATAGCAAATTTCAAGCGTTACAATGTTATAAGCGTTCACTTTTATTTATTCTTTAACAATTTTAGGGAGCTAAATTTAAGCGTATCGTGGCTTATTTATTGAGAAGTGAAGGGACATAATACTGGCGATATTTCTGTTCATTGTTGTTGTAAATACGTGGTACGGCTATATGTTAAATATTTGCTTAAGTCCATGCAATTGAGTCTTCAGCTTGAATTATCTTCTGAATCGAGGTTCATAACAATGTTAACATGAACATTGCATAATATCGTATGTGTTCACACTCATACTATCTACATTCCTTTAAAATAGCACTCCTCGTAGTGTAAGGTTGCAACACACACTGTGGCCAATACATTGTGCGCATTTCATTACTGACTTGCTAATTTATTTCCGTAGCGTTCTCCGTATCTTCTCGGATCTTAATGTCAGTTCGCCTACTGCTTCATAAGCTATTTTCCTCAGTTTAAGAGTCGTACACAACCTAATGTGATGCAGCTGTGCAGTCAAGTGCCTTTCGTTTTTACATTCTATTTCTAAACTTGTTGCATGCTATAGAATTCAGATTAGTTCCGAAATTTTTTACAGAGGAGCTTTATGGAAGTGGAATACCTGAGCAGCTTGTGCAGCTCTCTTTGTGCAGGAGTATTTCTGGTCTTGACAAATCAAAATTTTGTGACAACAGTGTAAGGATATCTGTTTGTTTATTCCTTAAATACTATAAATGTATCTTGTAATTATTGCATAAGAGCATAAATATCTCTTATCATCGTGTTAGATGTTACTTTTCAGTCGAGGATGTGTCAAGACGAGAACGATTTCGTTTCCAAACTGAAATATTTTTTAAAATTCACTCACCATTACTTATGAAATAACAATTATATTAAAGGATAATAACGACCAAGGTTATCCGTGCAGAATTGTGTACCTGGTTGTATTTAATTCGCTGTATAAGAAACGGAAAAGAAGAAACAAGGTATAAGGTTTTATTATTTATTTACAGGCGAACCTCAAGTTTGCAACATTTGCAAGCAATATAGTGAAGGTTGAGGTTTTAGTCAAGCATCTCACTTTTTATTCCGTAAGTCCCTTTGAATAATTATGTTAATTGCATTCATTGAGGTATATTTGTATATTTCTTTTGAATACAGGGCAGCAGTTGCAGTAACACAAAATGTGTCCTGGCACTTTGCTACATAACTTATGTTTCATGTAAGAGTCACTGTATTTAAATAAAGTAACAGCAGATTTTTTTACTTGAAACGCGAACTTTTGCAGGGCGAAGTAATTATAAGCCTCGTCCACACGGAAAGTACTATCTGCTTCATTAATTTTGTTCTGCACCGTATTGTATAAGATTCCAACAATGATGGCTTTCATAGGTAGAGAATGACATTTATGTACAACGGACAGGATACCAATAGGAATCCCAACCTGGGCTATGTGGCGCTCCAAGAGCAAGCGATAATCACCCTTTTCGGCGGGAATTTCATAACACGTGAGGCGGACGGTTGAGGCACTTCATTTCGCAATGTGCCACCTAAAGGGCGTTTTTTCTATAAAAATATGCAAAATTGAAGGATATTTTCGATATGGAAACCTTAGGAAAGGAGAAAGACTGCTTTCTAACGTGTAGGCCTATACAGTGCAGAACAAGTCATACAAGAAAACAGTGTTTCTGAGCAAGGGAAGTGTTTGTCGCAGGTGAGCGACAGCGTCACCTACAATATACTCTTCCAGGTCAGTATACAATTTCTCAGCTTTTCTGACGTTTAAACAGATACGCACTGCGAATGGGGAAACTGTTCGGGTTTCTCCGCACGATGCTGCCTCATGTTTTGCATGCTTGGCATGGGTATTATTCGCCAACTCCCTGTTTCTCGCCACGTGGTTAAAGAATTATCACATGCGTTTACATTTGTCCATTGAGCATATAAGCGCGGTTCAGCTCATTGCGGTATTGTAGCTCACGCGTTCATGTGTGCACGCGTTGTAACATCAAAGATATCATCCCTCAGAGCGAATACGCATGAACATACCACCTAGGTATGAAGACTCTGTTCTGTTTTTGCTTGCGCGAGTACACTTGCGAGCTTCTATAAACGCCCGTCAAGTGAAATTTATTTTTCAAATGTGAAATATAGATTAAATGCACTAAATGGTAAATTGTAAATTTCTGAATCTTCGCAGGTGCAAACGTTGCAATAGTTTGCGTAAGAATTATGTTTCGTCTGTGAAATTCTCAGGCAAAGCCAGCAATCCAGTAATATTACGATCTTTAATTAGAGCCGAAAACTGTCGCCAAATGCCTTAGTGAGTTGGAAAACACAGGGAAAAGCACGAGAAACAATTCACACAAGTGCCGGAAGCGTGCAGCTTGTAAGCCTATATTTTGCGTTCTTCTACTTCGGAATAGGTCAAAACAAATTAGCTAAAATCGTATCCTGCTAATTACATGCGGTATCATCAAATTAATTTACCATTGCTGGGAAAGCACGCAGTCTTCTAACGCGTGGAAAGTAGCGAGCGAGTCCGTTTTGGGTAGGGAAGGCTGTTCAAGCCAAACGCATGCTTTGGTCGCCAGTGGTTTGTCCTCGGCGCTCATGTAGTGAGCTTCATACCGCTATTATTTACCACATTTGGTGTTCGGGAATGTAGGCACGATTGTTTACAATTAATCGGAACTAGGTATTTTCATATGCGAGAGGGAAGACGGCGAGGAAAATGGCTGGAGGTAATACTTTGCTGCTCATGGTATCTGAGTCGCAGCAAATACACACGGTTTCGCTAGATTCTATTGCACTGGCCGAAAGAGCGAAGTGATGCTCTCACTCACGGCAGTAGCTTCCATATAAAATATACTTCCTCCGTTTAATTGCTGCAGAAGTCACAAGAAAGTAATGATGTCATGATAATACATTCTTCAAATATAGTACAGTAAATGAAAATATCTTGTGCATAGTCATGGTGGCTCAATGGTAAGGACGCTCGACTGCTGAGCCTGTGCACACGGATCTGGGTCTAGCTGGATATCGAAGTGGCATCTACGCCAGTTCCTGTCCACAATGCCTTTGTGCCCTGAGGGTACTTAAATATAAATAAAAATTAGCTGTCTAATCCATGCTCAGGCAAGATTATTCCACTGCAGGAATGCATGCATGCTGGCCAGTGTTTTGTTGATATAAACAAGGTACAAATTGGGAGGAAACTTAGTTTTATTTACATATGGGCTGCTGTGCTATCGCGCAGGATGGCGAGTAGCGGCATGTGATAACTGAGGAAACACACATAGTTCGTGCTGGTTGCATCGACTTGTCATGGAAAGATATAATCAATACAAGATACACTTCTGGTAATTGCTTCAACTGGGTTATTAACGGTTGTGACACAAAGTAGTTCGCGCAGGAAGACTAGCAACCACCGTGATTTCTTAGCGCCGACATTAAAGTCGCCGCAGATGATGAAGCTGCGTCCGGCCTTCTTCCGCGGTTACCGTCCTGGCCTGCCGCTACCGAAGGGCGTCGAGTTCTCGTCGAAAACTTTCTCGGCGGTCGACAGCTTGCCCTCGTGGAAGGTTCCGCCGATTACAACTCGATAATGTGAGCTCTTAGCATGTTAACAAATTAGGTGGAATTCGTAACATTCAAAATGACAGTTTATACACGAGTAAACGGCTCCTTTCTGGACAAGTGACACAATCTGGCATCATTACCGCGATTAAAAACAAAAAAAAAACAACAAAAAACAACGGTGCTCAATAACTGCGACAGGTGCGCCAATAGCCCATCCTTGGCACAGGGCCAGAATTTTTCCCAGACTAATAATATTTTACCTTATTATTAGAGTTAGTAAATTGAAAAGACTACTCACAGTTATTACTTATTCACGCACAGTGTTCTGAAATATCACTTGCTATAACTACGCACAAGGGTTTCTGGGAATTCTTTGATAGCAACAGGTCGACATGGCGAGGTCGATGTGCCTTGATGGACGGAACTAATGACGGATAATGAGAGCTGAAAATGTAGCTGTTAAATGCATTTCTACATTAATAAATATGAAAAAGGTGACGTAGTAACAGGACCTCACAGGTTCTTACATGGGACGGAAAACGAGGGCACGTTAGGTGGCGCGAAGTAGACTATGATCACGCTTTCCTGCGAGCATCGTTTTGATGTCACATCAAAAAAGGAAATAAAACATCTACACTGTAAAACGGAAAGTTGAAACTTCAAGGTTTCATATTTTGTTTTACAGGCAGCTCAAGAAACATTTATCGAAAAATGGCAGCAGAGTGATTTAGTCATGGTTGAGAAAACAATGTACAACCTAAATTTGCTGGCTAGAGGCAACGAAAAGTTTGTCCCGTACGACATTATTTTGCTGATCACTGGGTAAGTTAGCCACGATTTCCCTCGTCACCACATGTTATAAGGAAATGCCACTGTTGGGAACGGCATCTGCGTAGAATGCAAAGCAGGCTGCTCTGGACAGAAAACGTTGACACAGAAATAAGAAAGGCGCACACCATCTGCGAGTGGCATTATTTCAGGTGCCAGTGAAGTATGGTGTGTAGCCTATTCAGGAAGCAGATTGTTAATGCTTTGCACAAATTCTTTTATAAGATTTATTTGTTTCCTACTTTTATTATTTTAGAAGTGTGCAAAAATTATACATGAAGTTCTTTTCTTCCATTGTGAGTCAACGCTTTTTAAGTATAGGTATTTAAGTACTTTCGCTGCACACCAGTTACTGTCCAATTTCCTCAGGCGTTCCTCATATAATATATTACTCTGAGCTTCCCGTACTTCGAAAAATGTCCAGCCCATATCTCCCTGTACCGCCTCGTTTGTGATTTTGCCGTGGGCACCCAGTGCAAATCGTCCGACGGCTCTCTGTTTTATGTCTAATGTCGACTGTACCTCTGCTTTTAGGCAGAAAATCGCATTTCCGAAAGTAAGCCCAGACACCATAATTCCTTTCCAAATACCCCTCAGCACCTAGTACCTGTTGTGTCATCACAAATTTCTATGCTTCATTATCCCGGCATTTTTTCGCCCTTTTGCCCTAAGTGATTGCTGACGCTTTTAAATGTGTTCCAATTCTGAACAAAGACTGAAACGCCCTCTAGCGGTCGTGATGACGCATACCAAAAAAAGAGGAAATATTCTTCAACTGTTGGCCATACATGCCCCCCGTGTGCCTCCGGCCCAATGAGCATCGCTTGAAATAGCGAATGAATAAGTTACTGAAGCCAGACTGCATGGAAGGTGTGGTTGAGCACAGTTCCAATATAGTGGTCGAAAACAAGGATCAGGTGGAATTGTTTACATGGAATATCATGAGAAATAGTGTGCTTTCATTTAATTTGAAGACACGGTGCATTTGAATTAAGACTAGAACCCGAAACCCTGCCGGGCAACTTGATTTCCGCACAAACCGCCGAGCCATGGCCCCTACGTATTGCGGCAGCAAATGACAGGAGCGAAAGCAGGCTTAGAAGACTGATAGACAGGGCATCTTGTAACTATGATTATTTGTTCGCAGGGTATATTTTGCCTGCGAGCAGCAGTAAGGCATCAGAGGATGGTGATAGAAACAAATTCACAGCGGGTATGATGGCCCATAATTACCAGCACTCTCAGCAGTGCTATAAGTGGTCACGGTCTAGCACATATTTGGACTACATCATCGCAGGTACTTCTTTACTTCGTAGAAGCATTCACGCGGGAACGCGATACTTGAAATTCGAATCGATTTAGTTCAAAATATACGGCAGAGCTAGAAATTTACATTCCTTCTCTGGAAAGGGAAGAAAAAATGTTTCTTATTAAATCTCATTAACTATCTGGTGATCACTTAGTCTTCTTTTTTTTTTTGACTTTCTTTATAGGTACAGTCTTTGTCAAAAGTTGTGAAGCCAAAGGATTTTCGACTCATCCTATAAATGGAGCCATCACGCTATCATTAAAGACCAAATAGCATTTAAAAGGCTTGGGAAATAATTTATTATCACAGGAAGAAACTATCTGTTAGCATTTCACAGCCCTTTAATCTTTGATTGCGTCGTAGCGGCTTCATTTTGCGGCTAATATATAAATAATTTGGCTTCAGGTTATTTGGCCAAGCCTGTACATGTTTATTACATCACTGCGTAGCCAAGAGCATGGCTTAAAAATTGTTGGGACAATAAGAGGGGGGGGGGGGGGAAGGCTGCGCCTCAAGGCTGACACCATAGTGATCCGGGCTGTTTGCTAAGACTTCAAAGCGGCGCAATTTGCCTTATTTGCTCATTAGAATCCCACCCCTCCTCCCGCCCTCTTTTCTTTTTTTTTTTTTTTTTTTCACACTCGCAGAGTTGAGGAGGAGTGTCTAGATTCGAAAACTTTAAAATACGTGGCGAGCGTGTCTGGCTCATAACACGAGGCATGGATTAAAAACAAGGCAATTTCTTGAAGTGTTTATTCAAGATAATTGTGGATAAATTTGATATGTGGCTTGGAGCCAATTGGAATTCGCAGTAGATGCCATATTTTTACAGTTGCATTATATGCGTGATATGTCATGTTTAACCCGAGCTTTGTGGGGTGTTTAAGTTTCCGCGCGAGGTCATGTTGTTCTGAGCGTATGACCAGTCAGGATTATTCGCTCACGGACGCAAACGCCGACAGCGGCGGCACCGCCGTCTCTGCTGCATGGGACCCTTATGTTGAATACAGTTCCACATTCAAGGTAATATATAAAAGGTGGGATAAAAATAAGCTTGATAAAGCAATCTATATTATCCGCCACAAGTTACATCGCAACTCTTCGGTCTTGTTTGCTCAATACTGCTTGAAAAAATCATATCTCTGCGATGTTGATAATGAAGGTCAAAGCTGGAACATGTTGCGTTCAGTAGAATAATTGTTTGCTTTCGGTGTGGTTCCATTTTCTTGTTAACTATCGTCCTTCTATTCCAGACTTGACTTTGCATTGGGGTCAGCTACTGGTAGCAGAGTCTATAGGGACTCAGTCGGTAAGCAGGAACCATACTTAAATGAGCTAGGTCAGTTTGTTTATGCAAGAAGCGACGCGAACTGAAAGCTGTGATCTCATTTACACGGTTTGTTATTACAGTAGGCAATGTTTAATTGAAAAGCTAGAGACTTGGTCATCAAACATAGTGTATAGGTGCTGTCAAAGGTAAATAAGGGATGGCTGTGCCGAAAAAAAGTTTTTTTTTTTTTTTTTTTTTTTTTTTTTTTTTAGTACACAGCAGAATGGTCGAGATTGATTGGCGCACTGTGCAGTTACGCCGCATATATCCTTCAAGGCTTCATGAAAATAGGGCCGTTGACGTATTGCGCTTCAAAGTACTGAAAAACAATTCTTTCTATGACAGGAAAAATGTAGGTCTCTGCTGCAGCCTGCTATGAATATTTACCTTACATACCTTACATGTGCCACGTTGCATAAGGCAAGCTGAAGACGGCTAGTTTCTATGCAATTAGTGAGCAGCTTCAATCCACCGTGACGTTTTCTGCAATTACGATTTTTGAAGTCAAATCACACACATAGATGAAAAACTTGATATGATGAAGAAAGAAACTACATAGCCTTAAGAAACGGTATAGCTTACGCGAAATGAGATACAACGTAGCTCAGTGACTCGTTACATTAATGTAGTTTCTTGCGCATAAAGTGAGAATTTTTCCCGCTGTTTAACACGAAGGTCTTTACGAAACACTCACAGATTGCATGGAAAAAGAAGAAATAATTCTTCCTATGCTGTTATTTAGTACAGTTACCAGTTTCAACATCTGTGGATTTTAATCATACTATAGCACCGAACCTTGCCGTGTATGCTTTTCACCCAAATTTTCAGGATTTTCTACAGCAAAAGGAGCCTGCGGATTTCACAAGACGGCAATCGTGGAAGACCTTTCGAGAACCTTCAGCAGTTGTCACAGTGTTGCGCATGAGATAGGCCACTTGTGAGTTTTGGGCCATATCTTTTCAACTTCTTTTTGCATGCAGCGGCATGGAAAAAAAACTACCTACTATCTTTTGCAAGATTGCGATCAGCGAAAGAAATCACTTTGTTCTCATCGTCTGCATTACGCTACATATCATCGTTGGGAATGATTAATCAATATCCCTCTCAACACCCAAACTTCCTCCCCTAACCTTTTAGGTCTTTCTTTATTTTGGGTATTGAAACTGTAAGACCGGTTCAACTATGCCTGCACATTGCTCCATTCGACCTGTATGTATACAGTCGTGAAAAAAAAAAAAAAGTAGAGACGATGTCACCTGTGGATGAGGCGGCTACGTGGCCATACCCCGGCGCTGTTATGCATGAAGTCAACTGCTTTCTAGCAGCACGCGTCAGCTGCTGGTGTGCCTTGCCTCAAAGGAAAATTCACCCTCGCTCTTTTGCTGGTGCTTATGAAGCTCGATAAGTATCAGCCATCAAGCTGAACCTCGTCTTTCGTATGCAGCGCGTTTGCGATAAAAGGCAGCTAAATATCTTTGAGATGGAGAAAACTTGTAGGATTCTATAATTTAGTGGTTTGCGCTTGAAGCGTGTACTCCACTCGCGCGTATGTATTTATCACTGTAAAGTTAACAAATATTTCTAGAAATATAAACCTAAGCTCTCTATCTTTTTATTGAAATTTATTTCGCAGCTTTCCCGGTAGCTGTTGCCACGATATGCTTAAACATGTACCTTTAGCGCTCACCCGACATCTCAAGAAAGAGAGATTATCTTCTAAAAAAATGGGCAACATTTGGTAGTAGTACGCCCTGTTCCTGTTTTACTGCTTAAAGTTACAACTTATATTTTCGTTGAGTTCTCTTTCGTCCCTTTATCGCTGATCTGCGCGATGGCTTATATTAGGCATCCCGAAAGAACTCGTGATATCTTGAGTCCGTACATTAATTTCCGGTTCTGTGTGATGTCAAAGAACCCCAGGTGGTCGAAGTTACCGGAACGCTCGACTAGGGGCGTTAAGCCGCATCAACCAATTAGTAGACAAATGACACCCGCCTATAGGGAGCCCAAGCTCAAGTTTCGCCGCGCGATGGCAGCGCCGCATTCCTGGCATGGTGGCGAATTGTGAAACGATGGGGTTTCGCCTGAGCAGACGCTCCGCTAGATTCCTGTGCACGCGCGGCAATCGCGTTGCGTCTGGCGGTTATTTGGCGATACAAAAACGCTTCCGCTGATGCGGAACGGATGTACTAACTAGCATTGTGTCACGGGAAGCCACAATAGTAGGCGAAGCACCAAAATTCGGGGCTCACGTGTGAAACTTTGCAGATTCCTGTGGAAGCGTGTCCGCAAGACCTGTTTTCCAACACCATGACAGCGTTCTGAGAAGTCTCGCGTTCTTTGTGGAAACGAAAAGAGCCAATTTCCCCTTTCTTCGTAAACTCACAAATGTTGACAGTTGACAAAGACGGCTTGGAGAGCCATCAAAAAAGAACAGTGGTTAAACAGCATGCATAAAAAGTGAAGAGGATGGAAGATTATTCTGCTCGTCGCTCCCCGCGTGTCTAGTTTTGCCGATTTTTTGTGCTCTCTCCCTGCTTTGTGAGTGCTCTGAGAGCAACCAAATCAACAGATGTGACGTCCACAACCGAGACTGATGTGTGAATGTGCCCTAAGTGTCCACAGCTGCCTTTTCATTTTTAGATTGACCAAGAAAATATCTAGGAACGAGGCCTTTTTTTTTTTTTTTTTCGGGGGTGGGGGCGGCGTTGGAAAACATGCCTTGCTGAGACGCTTTTACAGATTTTCGCAAATTGGCCAATAAGTGAACCAGTTATTATTGTTATTATTATTATTATTATTATTATTATTATTATTATTATTATTATTATTATTATTATTATTATTATTATTATTATTATTATTATTATTATTATTATTATTATTATTATTATTAACGAAGATATGTCGGAAGTGCAGTACAAAAGTGATCCTAGCTATGGCTCGACTAACACTACTCGCACGGAGCATCCCGTTCGCGTCACAAAGTTCGTGAGTGCAAACCAAATATTATCATAAATGAAGCGCAACCATTTAATAAGAACCGAAATAAAACACTGTGTAGTACAAGCTTGGATTTCACCTGCCTTCCGAGCCAGCAAGCCGGTTATATCGCGTGTAGCGCACGGAGCACGCATGTGCTTATGAGATTGCTAGCGTTCTTGTCTTTGATGAAACACCTCCTTCGAACTATATAGTTATTCTTCTACTGCGAAATTTCCTTTGCTAACGTCGTAATAATAAAAAAACAAATCCGTATATAGGTCGCATGCTACAGGCCAAGACGATGGTCAACGAGCGGGCCACTTTATTCCACAGTACTGATGATACTTTAGCAGTTTTTAAAGATATTATGTACGACAATATAGTTACATAGCGGACTTACCTCGAGATGCATTCCTACCCTTTTGCTAACGTGGGACGCATTCACAATCAATATTTACTCATCCCCGTCTGTCGTCTGCTCTACAGTGCAGACGTGAATAAAAAGTTTCCCGCTTATATTAAAGTATCCTTCATGGAAGTACGCGTCAGGTTGCCCAATCAAGACGGAATGCGGTTTGCATGTCGCGGTGCACCTGCGGGGGCGCGTCAATGCGCGTGCTCGTGCGAGAGAAAGCGCACGGCGCACGCCGTGAAGGCAGCGAGCGAGCCGGCGACGTCCAGTAGGTGTTGGTCCAGTGAGTGTCCGCGCGACAAAGCAGCGCAAGACGTCGGCACGTGCGCAGAAGCGAGCGAGCGAAAGGAGAAAACTTGCACGGGATGCCTAGGTGGTGCCGCCGCGTTTATCCCCAGTTCAACGTGGCTATGAGGGAACTCCCCGAGCAATTGGCAAAGCTCGAAGGATTAAAATTTAGTATATATGCGGATGATATCACCCTTTGGGTCAACCGGGGAAGTGATTCGTACGTCGAAAACCTGCTCCAAGCCGCCACCGACATTATAGTCGATTACGCGGCAGAGAGAGGCCTAGCGTGCTCGCCGCAGAAATCAGAATTGTTTATATACAATCCGAAGCACTTAAGGTGCAAGGCACCGTCGGAGATCAAAATTAAAGTGGCTGGTAACGAGGTACCAATAGTCGAGCAAATCAAAATCTTGGGCTTCATTCTCCAGTCACACGGACATAATGGCGAGACCATCAAGAGGCTGGAGAATCACGCGATGCAGACCCTGAGCCTAATTAGGCGGGTGGCCAACAGAGGCCGAGGGTTAAAGGAAAAAAAATTGATGAAACTGATACAGGCCTACATCTTCAGCCGAGTGAGCTACGCAACGCCGTATCTAGATTTGAAAGCGGTGGAAAAAGAAAAAATTGAGTCTCTAATGAGAAAATGCGTAAAAAGAGCGCTGGGACTGCCCATATGCACATCCACAGAGAGACTGATGGCTCTAGGGGTACACAACACATGGGCAGAACTTGTGGAAGCGGTGCGAACCTCTCAAATTGAGAGACTTAGCACCACGAAGACAGGAAGAGTCATTTTGACGAAAGTTGGAATAAATCCGGATAGGGGTCCCACAGTCAAGGTGGAGGTAGCTGGAGAAGTCAGACAAAATTTGGTGATTCCCCCGCTGCCAAAAAACATGCACCCGGAATATAACAAAGACAGGAGGAAAAAACGAGCCGAAGCATTAGAACTTAGATTCGGCAAAATTTCGGAACATGAAGTGGCCTATGTAGACGCGGCGGGAGGTGGTGGCAGTTTCACGGTAGCAACGGTCGTCAGCGGCCGGGGCAATCCCGTGACAGCTGCCACTTTGCGCGGGCGGAGCATAGAAATAGCCGAGGAAACTGCGATCGCGTTAGCTTGCGTCGGAACGGAAGCGAAGTTTGTCATAAGTGACAGCAAAACTGCCATACAAAATTTTAGCAAGGGCAGGATCTCGCCCTTAGCAGCCAGAATCCTAGGCCAGTAAAAGTTGGATAGGAAAATTCAAATAATTTGGACTCCTGCGCACGAAGCCGTCCCCGGCAACGAGGCGGCCCACAAGCTGGCTCGAGATCTCTACCGCCGAGCCGCTACAGGGCCACTTGATGACCGAGGAAGCGGAGAGCGCTTGCTAAAATATGGGGAGATCACGCAGCACTACAGATTGGATCGTAGACTGGTACCCCCACCAGACCCGAAATTAAACAGCAGACAAGCAGTGGCGTGGAGGCGACTGCAAACTTATACATATCCGCACCCGGTTATGGCGAACCACATGTTCCCTGAGGCTAGGAGTGATAAGTGCAATCTTTGTGGGGCGAGAGGGACCCTCGACCACATAATATGGGAATGCCCGTATTCTCCCAGGAGGACGAACAATATAGGCTGTAGAGACACCTGGGAGACCCTGCTGTGCAGCTCGGACCCTGAGCTCCAGCTCCTACTCGTCCAACTGGCTGAAGAGGCTGCTGGGACCCAAGACCTCCCGGCCTGCCTCTGAGGCGGCGGCACCCGCCCCTTGACCTGCGTGTCGGGGGGTGGGTAGATCACCTTATCTGTTGGACATTAAAGTTTAGTCCATCCATCCATCCATCCCCAGTTTCTATTTTTCTGCCAGAGATGGCGCTCCCTGTCAGGAGCAGCAGCGCCGCTCGACGGTGCTTTGGAAGCCTATACTTTCCCGTTAATGATTAAATCAAGTCAATTGCGCAGTTGTAGCACCTAGTTAGGATCCCCTGCAGTCTCCGTCGTTCTCAACACGCAATATGATTCTTGCGTACAATGGGATGCAGGGATGCAGAAATATCGCCTCTCTGTTTTTAATGGCTCCGTTTACGGCGCTGAAGTTCGTCGCATGCAAGAGGAAAAACGAAGACGCACATACATACATACATACATACATACATACATACATACATACATACATACATACATACATACATACATACATACATACATACATACATACATACATACATACATACATACATACATACATACATACATACATACATACATACATACATACATACATGCACGCACGCACGCACGCACGCACGCACACACACACATACATACATACATACATACATACATACATACATACATACATACATACATACATACATACATACATACATACATACATGCATACATGCATGCACGCACGCACGCACGCACACATACATACATACATACATACATACATACATACATACATACATACATACATACATACATACATACATACATACATACATACATACATACATACATACATACATACATACATACATACATAATGTTCGTACGCCCGTACGTACTCGGGCGCCTACGGATAGCTTCGCGGGCCTTCTAACAGTGGATACGGTGCTCGACTGGCGAACCCAATGACACTTGTTCAATCCTAACCTCATTTAGATGAATGCGACAAGCAAGGCGCACATGTACTGTGGGATAACAGTACATGTGAACGAACTTCAAGTGGTAGAAATTTCCGGAGTCCACTACGGCGTACCTCTTAGCATGGGTGACTTGCGGAAATTACACTCTATAAACCAAACCGTATAGCTTCGCGGTTGATAGGCCTTTCCTACAACTTCAGTGGAACGGTCAGCAATCCTCTACAAACCATGCGGCCTATCGTATCAAGCGCATGGCGTGCTAAGTTGAATGACATATATAGTCACCTAACTGTTGTGTTTCTCCTATAGGCTTGGCTCGTACCATGATGGCGCTGTGGTTCCAGATAAGAAACCCCATGAAATTGACCCGAGCATATGCGCAGCCGACCTGAAGCACATTATGACACCAGAATTGGGTTCAAGAATGAAGCCTGATTTCTCCTACTGCAGTGCCGTTCAAGTGGCTACATTTGCAATGTAAGCGTCGATAATTAAAGAGCTAGAAAGTAGACCTTTAAAGCAATAACAAACAATTAAGCCAGCGTATAAATACGCTATGAAAAGGGGGATATCAGCTGCAGAGGATCAGATAACTACAGATTTGTTGAAGAACGGGGGGGATATCGTGCTAGAAAAACTGGCCACCCTGTATACGCACTGCCTGGTGTCACCGATGGTACCGAACCATGGAAGAATGCAAACATTATCCTCATTCATAAGAAAGGGGACGCTAAGGACCTTAAAAGTTACAGACCAATCAGCTTACTGTCTGTTACGTATAAGGTATTTACTAAGGTAATCGCTAATAGAATCAGGACAACCTTAGACTGCAATCAAGCAAAGGATCAAGCAGGTTTTCGGAAACGGTACTCTGCTATCGATCATATCCATACCATCAACCAGGTGATAGAAAAATGCTCGAAATATAACCAGCCCTTATACATAGCATTCATTGATTACGAAAAAGCATTTGACTTAGTAGAAACCTCGGCGGTAAGGCAGACATTGCGAAATCAAGGGGTAGACGAGCCGTACGTGAAAGTGTTGGAAGATATATATAGTGGCTGTACACCAACCATAGTTCTGCATAAAGAAAGTAACAAAATTCCTATAAGGAAAGGCGTTAGGCAAGGACATTAATCATTATTCGTAGTTCATCCCCCGAGTTGCTTAGCAAGGCAATGTCATCAGCAAATCGCAGATTACTGAGATATTCTCCACCTACCCTTAAAAAGCATTTGACTTAGTAGAAACCTCGGCGGTAAGGCAGACATTGTGAAATCAAGGGGTAGACGAGCCGTACGTGAAAGTGTTGGAAGATATATATAGTGGCTGTACACCAACCATAGTTCTGCATAAAGAAAGTAACAAAATTCCCATAAGGAAAGGTGTTAGGCAAGGGCATCAATCATTATTCGTAGTTCATCCCCCGAGTTGCTTAGCAAGGCAATGTCATCAGCAAATCGCAGATTACTGAGGTATTCTCCACCTACCCTTATCCCTAACTGCTCCCATTCCAAGTCTCTGAATACTTTCTCTAAGCATGCTGTGACTAGTACTGGGGAGACCCGATTTCCCCAGTACCGGGTAAGCAAACGCGACCATGCACGAATTTTAGGCAACACACATCAAAAATGCATGGTAAAGAAAAAAAATCTGCTGGTCAGTGGTAATCAAGCGGCAAATACGCGCGAGCAGATAATTCCTACAGCGTGCAGCATGCTTTTAACCCCCCCCCCCCCCCCCTCCTTCCCCCCATGTATGAAAAAAAAAATATATTCTACGGAAGCATTGATGGTCTTTTGCGGATTGTTTACTGGAGCTTTTCAATTAGCCTGGTGGTTTTGTACAATTGACAGCTCTCGCACACAGTTACATTTGCTCCATACACAGGGAGGGACCCGTCTATATACATCCGACAAATTTAATGTTGGAGTGCCGGCGCGCAAACGCATTCCAGAGAAATTGCTACCGTGCCATGGCACCTACCAAACACCACTTGTCAAGAGCATGATCCTGGAGTTGGTAGACTGTGAAGCTTCAGACGGAAAGAAGGCAAGGGTTCCGGTTATGCCTACTAGACGCCCAATACCACGTGTCGCAGCCATGTTCACGGCTGCGACACGTGCTATTGGGCGTCTAGTGATTTTTTATTAAGTGTCAAATATCCCCTGTCGCAGTCATTCTTGTGATTATACCCAGAAATGTGGCGCAACAAACACAATCACATGCGAAGAGACACAACACAACAATGATTGTGTTTGTTGCGCCGCATTTCTGGGTATTATGCAGCCCCAACTTGCCCCTCAAGCTGTTATTTTGGGATGATTGTGATTGTTTGAAGCTGGGAGTATTCAAATGGGAGGGGGGGGGGGGGGAGACTCCCGCTGTTTTGCGCTTACCAACTACCACCTCAAAATAACGGCTTGAGGGGCTAGTTGGTGCTTGTGTTCGCTTGTGTTTGTGTTTGTTGCGCCACATTTATGGGAACTACCACCTACCAGAAGGAGATTCGCATTTCTGGCATAAGAATACGAACAGAGTCCTATGCAGCATGACTGTGATATAAGGCGGCATGCTAGCGATATTTTGATGCTGCAAGGCTTCAGACGGTCGACGCCGACAGACCGCTTTTTCCACATGTGGGCTCTTACTCCTTCGCGTTAAAAGGGACGTGCAGTGTCCTACAGTAGACTGAGAAAGTTCACTGCATAGAGAGTGCGCAGTGGTAAAGAACACGAAGGGATTGAGGGTTTATTCCAAACCCAGTGTCCTCCAGATAACCACATAAAGAAAGTTAATCGCCAGTCTACGTTGCCATGTGGCAGGCTAAGGATTCTAATTTACAGTCGAGTGTTAGATTAATACTTGAGTAAATGATTGCACGAGATGTTCATAATTAGCACGTTTCTCAGTGTACACTGTACATTCTAAAAAAAAAATATGTTCCGCTGTTTCGATAAACTGCAGTTGTAGCAATGCTCGCTTTTGACTTGTCCATAACGAAATATAAGCAGTTTGTGAACGCGGCGTCTAGACTAAGTCCATGATAAAGAAAGTTCCAGTTAGCAAGGAAGGCTAGTTGACAGTCTCGATATCAGATGTGGGTCGATGGAGTGTGTAAATTGGTGATGATCTGCCGGCAAGCTCTTGAGCGGTTTCTTGTTTTCTTCGTGAGAACATTTTTTAACCATTAGGGACACCTCATACTTCGCGAAGTATGCCCTCTCGTAATTATGTTCTGATGACTCCTGAGGACCAGATTCCAGATGGAATGCACCGAAGTTTAATTGAGTACCCTGTTGCAAAGGCCTGGTGCTCTGGATAACGAATCTGAAGGCAAACATTTTGCTGAATAGCTTTTGCATACAGGTTGTACAGGTTCTAATTCTGTTTCACAGTGTGTAGTCTGTAAAGAAGCAAATGACTACGGCTTTCGTGCAGGATTTAGGAGTCTGTTTTGCCAACGCTCTGAGGCCCTGCTGTCAGGTAAAATGCCTTCCTCTGTAAGTGGTGTAAAAATGTTTTTTATGTGGTTGGTAAAATGGTCAAGAGCAGAAGCGCTGGTGCAGTGGCCACGAGAAAAGCTGAAATTGAGAATTACTTTGGATTCGACCGAAGGTCAGGAGTGTGTCGTCGGGGTTCGATGACGGATATTTTGGTCGGTAACTCTATTTTGTTTCTCATAAGCAAATGTCAGAAACCATCAGACAACAAGGTGGCATACAACCTTCAGAATGCAAGGAAGGCAGCTTGTGATAAAATTTCAAGTCACACAGCCCTCGTTTGTGGATGAAATCTTGTATAAGACCTTATGCTCATATAGAGACAAGGGTCCGTCAAAACGTTCTGCTTCCGGGTCTTCTCAGAACAGTTTCAGAGGTTTGGAGAACATTGTATCCATGATCCACGTCATAAATATTTCGCGAAAAAGCTATAAGTCATTTATTGAAGAAATCAGAGCTGGTCTTCCATATCTTTTTTTTTTTCGCGAAGATGTTGAAGCAGTGAGCGCGAGACGAAGACAGAAAGAAGTTTTTTGTTACAGCCTTCCTACCGAAAAATTGCAGTGCTAAAAAGTTGAGAAGTTTTCAGAATATAGTCACCGCTGGCATTCAATGCCTGTAAATAGCTTCTTCTATAGGCTGCCTCAAAAGGAACGGTTGCACATATAATCATTGTGTAGCTGATTCATTTACGCTGCGGTATCACAACCGTCATCACAGGAAACGAGTTGATAACCGAGATGGTGCGCACGCTAGTGTATTGAGATATATATTCGCATGACGATTTATATGCCAGCCGCCTGCGAAAAGCACACTTGCTACAATGATGAGAAATCGTCGATGTCCCTCTGATGAATTCTGGGGAAGAAAGCGAGCCCGTGAGGAAAGTGTTCCGGCAATAATAACGACTGTTTCATTGGTAGGATACCACTGCTTAGGTAAGTGTTACGTTGCGCTTCGAGAAGCCTATGTTAAAGGAAAATCTAGATATTGTTGATTATACTTTCACAGATTATCTCCAACAAGTGTAAGGTCCCTATAAATCGCGCTACACAATTGCCTTTGAATTTGTACTTTCTTTCCAAAATGATCCTTTGTCTCGGGATTGACTGCCTGAGCGGGATGCCTTCGGATATATGTCATCGTCTGCAAGGAATCTATGCGAGCCCTTCTTCAGCATGTACTCCAAAGAGAGAAGCGCTTCCTGCACCTGGCCTACAGAACCATCACTAAATTGGCTTTAGCCAAGCTGTTCAACTCCTGCTCTTACTGACTGCTGTCTTTCGTCCCTAGACATTCTTGACTCTTAACATGGAGCAGTGTGTACACGTTAGAAGAGTGAATAGCCGCATGCCAGAAGCAGCGTTACTACGAACTGCTCGTAGCTAGCGGATAATTATTCTCAGAACCCCCTTGTCTTTTGATCCCAAGGTCAAAAACTTGCCTATCGCCTGGAGCAGAAGGCATCCTTCACGATGCTAGACCTTCATGGCTATATAATAGAAGGTGCCTTCTATATCCCAAAGCAAATTCCTGGTCGTCGGCTATTTCTAACTGCCCAGCAACGCTGCATTCACTGTTAAAGCTGTTGAAGAAACCCGACCACCAGGCAGTTTGCTTGGGTATTGGTGACCTACACCAAATGGCGATTGCTGGACGTTGTTCTATAACAATTTACTGGATACAAGATCATTGAGACATACTGGTCCACGAATGTCAGGCGCAGTGGCCCTGAAGTGATCTGCATTGGAAATACAAGCGGGCTTTGACTAAGAAACTAAGAAACCTGTTGAGCCCTTAGTGGAAAAAAAGGTATGCTTACGAAAAAACAGAAAGGCCTCTGGAGCTTAGCGACGCATCACAACTTTTCCATCTACCCATAACTTGGATATAGATTATCACCCAGTATTTCTATCTCTATGAAGACTTTACTGAGTTCCTAAAGACGGGGTGTTCAGAAGCGGCTTGCGGCTTCGTTTATCAGAGGTGAACAGTACGCACTGCATAAGTTGCAGCTCAGTCGAAACGGTGCCGCATATTCTGCCCTGAGCAGGCTAACAAAAGAGTTACTTATGATTAATCCATGGACTCGTTTGCGTAAGGACCCCTAACGGGGGGCTATATGTTAAGGTTCGTAGCCTTTAACTGCCGATTCAGGCTACATTGTCCTCTTCCTCGTTTCTTTAGGCTACGCACTCTCCATGCTCTCAATTTTATCGCCCATTTGATGGTCATTGCTCCTAAACTCTTATTGTTTGATGACATGAAGCTTTGATGCATCAGACCGAAACATTTACAGTTATCTGCACCTGTTTCCCTCACCCCCCCCCCCCCCCCCCTCTCCTACTAAGTAGCAAATCAGGAAAAACACTGGCTAAGTTCTCTCTCTCTCTTTTTGCCATGTTGTTCATATCACTTCCTCCCGGACCAGTTTCTCACTGTAAATAAAGATGAATAAAGATTGAATTTTTAGCAGCACCTTCCTCAAAAGCGAAGCACGGTTAGTGTGTTCACGCCCAGCTGTACGGATGTTCCCGACATTTCCTCACTAAGAGGCAGGATAGAGCGATTTGCCGTCAGTCTTCTACAAGCTCTTTGCACTGACAAGGAAAATTTGCGCACTTCAGTAACAAATACCACTGAGCGGAAACTATTTGTAGAAATGCTCCGACACTATACCCGCATTTGCTGAGGACGACTCTTGGAGGGCACTTGGTCGCCGAAACGTTACTTTAGCAGTGTGTCAGGAACGAGGAAGTTGATCGTGTACCGGTATGGAAAGTGGCGGCACATAAGCGTGTGAGCGTTGTCAAACTGCTACAAAACAGTTAGTCTTGTATCAGGGCCGTGCGAGCACAAAAGTGCTCTTTAATTTGAACCGCAATTTTGAATGTCAGTGATATCAACATTAGAATGAGACAACTCACATTAGGAATTATTCAGGAAGTGATAATCTTTCGATAGCTGATGACCGACTGAAAAAATTGGCGGCAGTCAATTTTTATGCAGCTGAGCAAGCTAAGAAAGTGGCGAAAAGAAAAAAGAAGGCCCTGTGTAGTGGTTATCCCCTTAAGGTCTTGAACACGTGCTTTGAAGCTTCCCTAGTCCTATGTAGGTGGCAGCTATAGTTGATGTCGGAAGGCGCGGAGGGGAACTTCGTTCTCTATTTCCCCGCCATATTTTCGGAAGTACAGAAAATATTTCACGTATATAGAAAAATATACGCCTCATAATGTACTGAAATCGAAGTCTATTTTAGACAGCAGTTTATCTCAGTAAATGACTACATTTTAATAACCTCGTAATCTTTACTGCCTTATCACTAAAAAAAAAAACAGAATGCATACAACCGTATCTTTATTCCAATACAAATTTACGGTATATTGACATTTTATGTATATTTGAACAGCGCCTTCCTGCAACATCTGTTATGAAGAAAACATTGCCTCACATCACGTTGCTTCTTCTTCTGCAATGCTAGGAGTCCAGAAGGAATATGCTTGACGAATGATGCTTCAAAAAATGTTAGAAACCTCACTTTCGACGAGATTAACAGCACTCGATCCTCACCGGAGTTGTTTTGTGAACGCCAGCATCCCGAAACTCAAGGCGTTTATCACGACAAAGTAAGTTAAGCAGAAATTAATGTTCACACAAAGTAGTATTTGCGGATAGGGTCATTAGTGCAGTAAATGGTTATCATGCCCAGTTCAGTAGATTTTAAGGTCATTTCGCTCGATGAAGAGTAAAATTCTGTCAGGTCGCTTTTTCACATTCACATTGCATGTATAAAATATAAGAACGGAGATCTGATGGAACCTATCTCCGAAGCCAGGCATCATGTCAAAGTTGTAACATGCGGTATTTCTTAAAAAATTGACTGATTTGGTTTTCTTTTCACATAATGTTCTAGATATGAGTGCAGGCGCTTCTCGCGAACTCTTAACTTCTTAAGTTGCAGTTACGCGTTTTTACACCTAGTTTCATCGACGAAACTTTCATTTTTTACCAAACATAGGGATGTCACGTACCTGAAATCTTTCAAGTGGTTCTTATCGACGTGAAGAACGCCATGATTTCGGCGTTTTTAAATGTAATTACAGCGAGCTTTCAGAACGCTAAAACATAAATGAATTGACCACAGTTGTTTCCTATTTTCGAAAATATGCTTTGAACGAGCGCCAAACAGGCAGATCATGACCTCAAACTTAATGAGCATTTGTTTTGAAGTCCTACGCAGGACCGTCCGTATTGCGCTTTTGTAGAAGACACTCTAGCTCTGAATTAGAAATAAGCTTACTGCTTGGAAAGGTTAAGATGTAGAAGATACGCTAGGAGGAGACATGTAATTATATACAGGCATGGTTAACATATAGATGTTACGGTGCGGCAAGCCGCAGAACGGAGCGTAGATGACCGATCATGGTGTGATGGCTTCAGTAAATGACGGCGCGCCTAAAGCGAGAACTCCTGCCCGCACCACTACCCGCTTCTTCTTTATCCGTAAGCAGCGTGCTAAGCAGCGCACTAGAATAAGGGACCTATCACTTTAGACGTGGTTAAATCTCCTATTTTTGAGTTGCATGTAAGGTCAGAAATCCCCTGGTTCTGATGACAATACTAGCGAGTTAAAAAATACATTTTGGTCTTGTCCTGCATCAGTTTTGCTGGACGTTTTCCAAGCTTCGCACGATGCTAGTTTTTCTACATCTCACTTTGTATTCTGTGCGTACTATATATTCATACCAAAAAGCAAAGATAGCAGTCGCTTGATTGCTATTGAAGGGTATCGTTCAATTTCTCTTTGCAATGCAGATTACAAAGTGTTCGCTAAGGTTTTTTATGGCCGTATACAGCTGGTAGTAACACATTTAATAGAAATGCGCCAGATCGGTGGCATTAGCGGCCGCAGCATACAAACCCATATCCGCATTGCACTTTCGGTATTGGAGACAGTATCAGTGAGACTGACCAGGTAGCCCCGATTCAGATTGACCTTGCAAAAGCGTTTGATAAATCCGTCATGATTTCTTGTTCCCGATCTCGCAGCATGCAAATATTACATTATGCGAGAACGACCAGTCCAAACAATACACAAAATATTCGCAACTTTCGTATGGTGTTCTCAGTGGGAACCCATGCGTCGTGATAGCCTGTTTCTTCCAATAGAGCTAGTGGATTAGGTCTTGTTCATTTGCTGGAACACCAACTAATTCCACATTTTTTTCTTTTCCAAATTGGCAAACAATAACTTTTTAGCATCTGTGCTTCTTAGGCGTCTTGGATCTCTCTTCCCTTATCTATTCGCACCGACTCGACAGATGCATGAAAGGGCTTTACGAGGATGCCTTAAGGAGGTTGCGAACAACTTCAATTTCCTCACTGCGCGCTTTTCTATTGACTACGTTATAGCCTATCCAGAAGGCAGATGACCAACGTTCTTACTGACTATTTGTTCACTTACCTTTGTATCGGCAATCTTCTCAGTGGTTTCTTGACAATATAGTTTTAAAGCGTGTTGATTTCATGAGCATTCAGGCTGTTGTGAAACCATCCTTTTTTAAACTGCACACGTCAACACTCCCTGTTAAGGCATGGCTTCATGCCAAGCAGATGTTTGTAACAGGGCCGGTGATTTTCCGCCTGTGCAACACGCCAGGCATCATTGACCATTGCTTTATTCACAGCTGTGTTTTTCTGGGACATAATGCAGCGGACGTTATACGACCCTGAAATCATGCTATATAGTATTCGTGTTGCGCCCGTTCATGATTTGTTTATATTGATCAGGCTATTTAGTTAATGTAAAAGCCGTATGATGAGCCGTCGTGCTGAAACGCCATGATCATAGCAGTCTTTATTCCGAGAGCAGTGCGCTTTGGTGCGGGGAGTTTACGCTGCATTTCAAGAGCCGCCTAGTTGGCTACCACATCTCGATGCTTATATGTGCCTCCCTGAATTTTGACATGGGTTATGGTGGGGAATTAGTGGGTTTTAGCGGGCTTGTATTATGCAGCCCGGTGATTTGAGGCATGATCTGTTTTAGTTTCTATTCCTCAGAAGATATTTCATAAAAAAAAAGAAAAAGAAACTTTGTGGTCAAGTGGTTTGCGCTCTCGGTTGGGGATTCCCGGTGGAGATAGATATTTTTTCTTAGTTTCATTTCGTGCGCACATTTCTTGAGAAGTTTTCCGCAGCTCATGAACCTTGAAAAGCTTTCGGCTTAAAAGACCACCCCGAGCAACGAAGGCATGTATCTTTGGACAACAATGATTTTTCCTTCAAAATGACAGGCAGCTCTTAGCACATTAACCTCGAACGCTAAAACACAGCTGCTTCGTAAATTTTTGATCGAATTCTCTGCTTGATTAGAACTCAGTCGAGGGTCAACTCGTGCTTTCGCGTTTGAGTTACGTTTGTGGTAACAGGAAGTGCTCCGGCTCTCCGCGTCCCAATGAACTTAAAAACTTCCTCTTCCACAGCACGGCGACGGCCTCTGCGCCATAGAGAAGGAACTCTATGCTCTGCGCGGACCGCAAAACGCTATTCGAGTTGCAACACAGTGGAACAGCTAGTTTCGCTGTTTTTGCCAGCGGCGAATATTTGCTTCGTACATACTGTACTCTCGGTGCGAATCGAAACGTGACGAGCCGTCCGCTGCAAGCCCAGCTTTCCGCTTGAGAGCGGTGATGTAATGGCATCGCTTAGTGGTCGGCGCCGCTTCGTTGCAAGTTCGAGCATTCCAAAGCATTCATATGAGCCGCTCTGAGAGATGGCCTAGCCACGATAGCCACAGGCCTGCCGAAGTAAACCCTGATCTGGCAACGCATGCATGACGTAGGTGCCTGATGCATTGCGGAGTAGTTGCTCTGACGGCGATAACGGAGCCAAATCCACCAACTTAATCCGACATTTAAGTTTCGTTTGAGTAAATAAGGTTTCTTAAAGCCCTACCTAGCCTCGAAACGGAACTGCAATTAAGCGTGACATGCCCTCGCACATATATTTATTTTAAAGCAGCGCCAGAACACGGCCAGATTGAAACACACACTTTCTATCTGTCTTCTGTCTGTCTATATATCTGTACTATTGATCTGTCTGTCATCTGTTTTTCTATATCTGTTCTAACTCTGTTTTAAACTAATGCTCAACCAATTCGTCCAACGAGCCTCGTCGCACACAATTGGCATTTGATCTGCACTTGCATAAAAACCAGCTGCATTTTAAGGGCACTAGCAACATGTATTTAAAAACGCGTAGTTTGCAGATACACGCCGAAGTTCACCACAAATTGCGCTTAGTGCGAAGTTTTCGTTGATGACTTCAAGCCGGGTGCAAACAACGCGAAGTATGCACGCTTCCCGCCATTGGATGAAATGTTCGGTACAAAACAAGAGAAATTAGTTTTAGGAGTAACACTCTTTTTTTCATCTCCACTGCTGAGAAAATGGCAGATGCTAAGGAGCTCGGCATGTGAGCTAACATGAATCTCCAAGATTAGGAGTCTTTTTTATTTTTTTGAAATTCATGAACACCTGCGCTCGCTGCGGCTCATGCGAAAGGTAGCTGAAGCAGCTGAAACTGTACATATTTTGCTTCTTTTGCCGCTAGAAAGAGGCGATTTGCAGTTAGTCGCTTTGATAAAACTTATGCCAATGGAAAAATTTTGCCGTGTACCAGCCTTTTACAATAAATCGACAGAGAACGTTCATTTTCGATGTAAGACCGAAAGAAACATTCAACTACAACTCAGGTCTTCGCTATATTGCTGCATTTCCTTGGCTGCAGTAGAGGTGTGTCCCTGTTATGAATTCAGAAGCGGCATCATGATAGGGCGATGACTCCGTCCGCGCGACGGGGGCAACTGCGAATTCCTGTTCCCATGAGCAACTCAGTGCAGCGAGGAGTGAACACTTTCTTAAGGTCGGTCCTCACGAAGTGCTGCATGCATTTTTCGTGAATTGGAAGCCTTCCTGAAGTAAGCACATTACCGCAAAAATCGTTTTGTTGGTGACGATGAAAACTATTGTTGTCCCCGAAATAGGTGTGGGGCGAGGAAAGGGGGTATAAGGTGCAATGAGGAGAGAGTAGGTGGGCCTTCGCGGTCGCACTAGATCACCGCGAACCCTTAGGCACCAGCGACATCTGTGGCCTAGCGCCCTAGGCACATTTGAGCGGGTGAGCTGCGCATCGCACCTTCACACCGCTCCAAAAGTCGAGTTCCGCTCTATGGTGGCATGGGTTTGTTGGCGACCGTTGTATAGGTTGAACAAAGTCAGAATTGAGGTGGCCTTGTTAGCGGCTATTAGATGGTCCCTCGCTTGGGTGAATTAAAATTGTCTTGAGTATGCAGTTTTAATGAAAATGATTTTACATATTGCGTATGTAACCTGCACGTGCTCTGAGATTGTGTTGACTCTTATTTGTAAAGATGTTACCACGTTTCATTGCAGGCCGATGAAACTGCCCCGGAACACCTCCTGGAAAAGTGTATGGTAACATGCAGAGATCCCAAAAGGCCAAACTATGTGGCTGTCCACGACGCTCCCGATGGCATGCTGTGCACGGCAGGGAGGCGTAAGGTGGGCGATCCCAGATTTTAATGATGAGAATGCGAAGTACGAACGAATATAAAGGACAGCAGGGAAGTAACAGCAAAGAAATGCTAGGAAATGAGGAGCTCGCTCTGATATACATAGGAATGCAGCCAGCAGCCGGTAACAGCAAATAAAGCCCAAGGAATTGTTTTCTGTTGATCGATGTGAAATAATAATGTAACCGTGCAGAACATTTCTTAGAAAGTAGAAGAAAAAGCATGTGTGCGCTCTAAATTGAAACAGTTTTGCCGGCGATTTCATAATTATTTTACGTCAATCAAAAATAAAAACAAAAGTACCTAGGTTTTCCTTAGTGTCGGTGGCAATTAGCTCCATTCGTATGTAACAAAGTAGGTGAGACGAGGGTACTCGAAAAATAGTTTATTGAAACAGTACGTCCAGAGTAGGAGAACCGCGTATGCGTAGAAACTTTCCATTCATAAGCAGCCTGATTTTTGAAACTTCAAGGGGCGATGACAGTGTTGTTCGGTGTATTGCCGTTTTATACTTCTGTGAATATATTGTTATGAAGCGGCAAGCCGATGAAGACAGGAGACAGAACATGACCGATGACGATGGTAGATGACGTTTAATGAATGTTCGCTGGCCTAGCGCGAGCGTTCCTGCCCGCGCCACTGCCCGCTTCTTCTTCCTTGTCGTCTGTAACATGACCCGGGGCCACCGAGCGATCGTCCCGATCGTGGACGAGGAAGTTTAGCGATGTTAATGATTTTATGGCATGATGATGGGCGTGTCTGGATGCTTGAAGAAGAAGAGGAAGAAGGAGGAATAGAACGGCTTGCCGGTACGATGTCTGATGCGTGGGTGATCCACCTTCCTTGGAGCTGTCAACCATCCGTCACCAGAGTCCATGGGACCGATGGCTCGAGGTCACGTCGGGCAGTTTGGGCGGGGGGTTGCGTGTTCGTGTCCATCGGTTCCTTCGGGTCATTCGGGTCCTTCATCTCGGTTCTGATTGGTCTGTTCTCCTTGTCTTCAGGTCCGGGCTGGGGGCTGGGCGGTGGTAGTTGTTCAGGTCTGGGCTTTAAGGGCTGGGGTGAAGCTGCTCGGCGATGCCCCTGAGCCCTCGGTGATGGTCCCGGCTTGAAGATGGCGTCGATGCTCCAAGGCGAGGATGGGGATGCCGTACGCCGCACCCCAACCGAATGTTATGAAGCGGCAAGCCGATGAAGACAGAAGACAGAACATGACCGATGACGATGGTAGATGACGTTTAATGAATGTTCGCTGGCCTAGCGCGAGCGTTCCTGCCCGCGCCACTTCCCGCTTCTTCTTCCTTGTCGTCTGTAACAATATATACAAGTATGTGATTCTACTGGCACTATTTTAGTGCCTAGCGCGAGGCGCATATGAAAAAAAAAAAGAAAACGCGATAGAAATCGGAATCGGGAAACTCCTGCCACCGAGAGCGACCGCCATTTTGAAATGCTCCTGTGACGTCACAAGAGAATACACGACTCCCCGTCTTCCCCGGCACGCGTGCCGGGGGCGGGAAAGAGGTCGCCCATTTCCGATGGAAAATAAAAGTTGTGCAACCAATCAACAAACGGCGGAGCGTCGTCTGCAATGCAGGCTGCAGTATCAAAGGACAGTCCTCTTTTTCTTTCGTGGACGATTGACTCAGTGCTCATCCCTCACGCAGAATGCTTGATGAAAATGTTACTAAACAAAAACTATATGGAGTAAGGTATGTTTTTTTCGGCATAGTTAAGACGCCATCACTGTCATTGGGCTGCGCGGTTAAGTTCCTTATATAGCTTATCGACGCACTGATCTCTTGCATTACACCGGCGATAACGCCAGTACGACCACGCCCATCGCCGTAGTGTGAGCTTCTTGGCCCCGCGACGCCAACGGAACTGATCAGCGGACGGTCGCCGGATCTATTTTGGTCAGATATCAGGCCGAGCGATAACTTGACGCCCGATCGGTTAAAGCTTGATTAGCTGCGCTTATCTGCAGCTTAACCGTATTGGGAAAAGGAAAACAAGCAGCTACACTTTATATGTTCCCACTTCTCATCAACAATCGACTTGGCCAGAAATGTCAGTCGGCTACGAACTGCCGGCCTATTCCGCTACGAATAGGCCTGTAGCGTGAGTACGCGCACTTCCAGTCTAGAGTTTCTAGAGAGAGCTTTAGCGGTTGCATTGTGGTTCTGGCAGTAGGGACCCCAAATTGACGACTGCTTACATCACAAAGCGCGTGCACATTGAGCGGGAAGCGTCCCTGTATGACGAGCAATACTGAGGGCAGCCGGCAGCTGTCGGCGCCGCTTGTGGGTACCGGGTGTAGGTAAGGGACGTAGCATCTTCAGCGCTTCTTGCAGCGCTGTTGTAGTTGGTAAACAAATGAGGGGGCAGCTGGTGTGAAAAGAGAATATTTTTGGTATTGCTATCTCAGCTTGCATTTTATGCCGTGTGGACAACCAGCACACATCCAGTTATACAAAAGCTATGTAAACAAACGCTGCGGGCGCAGTCGTAATCCGCTAATCGGCGCATTCCTGCGGCAGTTCAGTGCTCACACACTGGATACATTTCACTAAGTGGTGTATGTTTATTGTATACTACCGATTACTCTTAAACCGAAAAGAGAATAGTACAGGGTGCGTTTCAACCAAAATAGAACCAAGTTTTAAATACTGCAATGGCAGCCGTGATAAGTTGGACTTCAGGCTATTGATGTAGGCCATTCATCGGAAATTGTTTCTATTCAGAAGTGACGTGACAACTTCAGGCACTTACTGGTCAGTCATATCATGATTCGGCGCTTTACAAAGCAGTGCAAAGCACAGATATTGTACAAATATTACGTACTGAGTCTAGCCATGCACCACAGTCATTGTGCACCGTACAGTCACTCAGTGTTTTTAAAGAGCAATGAAACGTTTCGAATTCTCACACACCAGCCATCTTAAGCGTCTTTGCCGATTTTTTTTTTTCCAATTTCCTGATTCACTTTGCAATAAACTATTTGTCACGTATATAATTTCTTGCAGGTGTGCTTGAATGGGGAGTGCACAAGATTAAAACAGAAACCGACTTGGACATTTGGCGAAGATGTGAAGGAATCGGCTCTGAAAGATTCTTAAAAGTGCTTTCTAGACTCACAAATAAGGCAGTAGTTAATAACCATCGCAATCATGGTCACTCTGAAAGTTCTGGCTCTTTAGATGGAGTGTACAAGCTTTGAACATAATCATCATTCTGGCCAGGGAATTAAACATAGGAATAAAGACCAATTTTATTTTAGAGTCACACTCGAGTTCTGCATCGGTTGTCTTTTTGCTTGCATAAGTACTATATAATTAACATTCTGCTTTGAAATAGGCTAATGCGAACAAGATTACGATGATGCTTTGAATACATTTGCTATAGTCGCATAAAAACGTCAGATACCTGCGAAAGCTGAGCTTTGTAGTCACCCATCGGATACGTGTGAGCGGTGAGCAATACGTCTTGCTTGGCGTGTTTTGTACGAAGTGAAAGCGCCTATCGCATCGTCTGCGCAGAATTCCTCTTCGGTGCGTATAGTTGAATACAGCAATCTACTCAGGGTGGTCTTTCACTCCGGGCCCCTTTTCCGAAACATTTTTCCGTATGCGACGAAGCTAAGCGGACAAACGCCTTGTGGACGAAGGCTTGTCGACAATTTATGAAGTCGAATGGAACACAACGCATATTAGCTCGTCATTTTTCAACAAGGCTTTAAATTCGTTGCTAGTTGAGAAAAGGTGTGGGAGTGTGTTGAAAAGTTAAGTTGCCTCGAACTTTCGTATTTAACGCCGATTGTTTCCAATAGCAGGTAATGGCTGCTACTAAAGATCAGGTACACCTGTATAATTGCAACCCAAGCCTTGCCACTAACAGCTAAAAATTCGTCTGATATGAATTTTGTTTACCACATAAATAATAGGAATAATATAGTTACGAGCCGGCAAGCCAATGAACAAAAAGAACGGAGAACAGAGACAGGATTTCTGATGACCATGAGGTGATTTTAATGAATCGCGGTGGGACTAGCACCAGCGCTCCTGCCCGCACCACTGCCTGCTTCTTCCTCGGTCGTAACACTACCCGGGGCGTATTGCCGTTCCCCGATAACTCCAGCAACGGAAGTGCCGGGTGCGTCACTAAAATGAAACACAACCTTACGTTTTGTTCGGGCATATAGCGCAGTACGGAAACTGAAGTGCTGTAATAATAATATAGTTTTCTGGAATAAAATTACTTACAGTGAAGAGCTTAATACATCGGTGGCGTTCGTCGCGCCATCAATGCTACGTTGAATAAATTAACTCGAATATCGGTGCGGCGTAATTTCGATAAAAGAGTTTAAACCGTGTTAAACGGCGATTGTTGCTGAGAGGTGGCTGAAAGCAATCTAAAGGTAACATACACTCAGTGAAGGCAGGGATTGATTACGGTGAAGGTAATTGTACAATGTAACCGTTGTCATACAGTCACATCCTGGCTGTGTGCGCGGCTGGTTTTACTGATATTAAAAAGAAAAAAAAAAACATCGCATTATGCAACCTAAAGTGGAAACCACTCCAGGAAATATGTTCGTAATTTATTTGAACATTGTGATTTAAAAAAAAAAGAAATTAAAAATTGCACATACAGAAATCGAACACATGTTTGAGAATCAGGTACGTGTTGTTAATCTATTGCGTCACAGAAGCTTTTTTTTTTTCCGATATGGTATTTATTACACGTGGTTATGTACAGAAAATGTTATGTACATAGACTATTTAAAAAGCACTCAGCCGTTGCTGAGCTGCACAACAGAAAACACAACTAAAAGGCAGGCAACGATAAACACCGTGTCAAAAGCGGAAACCAATCAGGTTGAAAGTGATTGTCATCATAAATGTCCTTCAGTTGCACCATCATTCTGCTAAAATGGAGTCTAGATGGAACAACGGGTTCAGCGTTGCGATCCAACATGCGTGTCTTCCACAAGCTATGAAGTCCAATAAGTAAAAACATGTCATATGGTTTGTAATCAGACTGTGTAACAGCAAGATACCGCACACTGTACGAATTTAGAACAAAGTCTTTTTTTAGAATTCTTTGCAGCCCGTGCCAAAAGAGAATTGCGTCTTTGCAATTAATGAAACAGTGCTCAATTGTTTCAGGCACATCACACAAACGGCAGTTTACAGAAGATACAAAAATATTTTTTCCTAGGGAGCCATGTGTTAACAGATAGAGCTTCGGTATGTAATTTAAAGAAAAATTTTTTCCTGCAAGGAGAAATCTGAGAGTTATGCTAATACATTTGTCCGCTATCGGCTCTGAATTTTCGTAGGGCTCAGGCCTGCAACATGTTTTTGGTGACAAAAATTTATTACGTGCTTCAGGTCCTCCACTGTGCTAGACATTACATCCAGCGTGTTCACCGAATATTTGCGACTTTTATTTGGTCATCAAATTCTGAACCGATTCGACGTGATAGCCTATTAAGACCTATTTGTGCTGGGGGCTCGGCTTAGTGCCTCTGTATGTAAGGCAGTTAGTTTCCCGTTTCTTATTTTTTCGTGATTGTTCACATCCGATTATTAGAGCATTCCTACAAGTTAATTTCATGAATCTGCGTCCGGACTTAGTGGTTTCTTCAGATTTTACTGATCGCCCACAGTTACTAGGAGGTATGCAGGAAGTTTTTACTTTGGTGAGGTTTCTCACAGTACGATTCTCAAATGAATACTTGTATTCTGTTTCGCGCAAGATACTATACAAGGAATTGATAGCAATGCTTTTTCCGCCACCACTGTATCGTTCTTTATACTTTGGTCGTAAGGGCCATGATGTGTTAAAGAGGGTGCGTAAAATTGCGCCACAGAAGCGACACGAAGTGCGGGCTTTAAATATGCTCTTATTCGTTTTGATTCAACGTACTGAAGATGGCGCGACGGACGCAACTGTAATAATCAGAGGATTAATGCAAGCAGTTTTAATCCAGCAAATTATTTTATTGCGCATGCATTTTAGTTTATGTGCTGCATTGTATACTGAACAAAACATATAGCTTTATTGACTTCCATTTTGTTGTGTTTTATTTTTTAGTGACGCACCCGGAACTTCCGTTGCTAGAGTTTTCGGGGAATGCCAATACGCAACGGCGATTGTGTGTTGATTCCCTTTTTCAAGGCAGATGCAGCGGGCAGGCTTTGCGCATTTGCGCGGGAGCACGCGCTCGCCTGTTGGAATTCTGGTCAGTTCGCGAACTCCCCCTTAAAATTCCGTAACCCGGACCTGAAGCTCCAGCTTCCACCCGGACTACCCCGACGTGAAGAAACTTTGCTGTGCCGCCTGTAGGTTTGTGTAGCGTTCACAAACTCTTATTCGTTTGTGATAGGCATGACAAATAGCCGTGCATGTGCAACCTGTGGCTGCGACGAGACTATAGGCCACATTTGTTGAGAGTGCCCCGCATAAAGTGCGGAAAGACAGTGTCTTTGCCGTGTGCTGGAGCGTCTAGATGAATGCCCACTGACTGATATCAAAAATCTAGGTCCCTGGCCGCGGCGATCGTCGGCGGTGAAGGCCTCCCAGGCACTGCTCCGCTTCATGAAAACCACGGGCCTGATCGATAGGCTGGGAGTTTGCTGTTATATGACGTGATGTGTCTGTGGCGTGATGTGATGTGACGTTATAAAGCTTTGATATGACTATACTGACTTCACCCATCCCTCTCTTACCCACCACTTATATCCACTCTCCCCCTTCCCGCAGTGCAGGGTAGCAAACCGGTTTATTTTTTTACCGGTTAACCTCCTTGCCTTTCGTCCTCCTCATCTTCCTCCTTCGAGTCACTCGAGATGTGAACAAAAGTTATTCAGCCATAACTTCAAAAGTGCGGCGCGATCGTAATTCTCAAAACATTATGGCTACCACTAATGGTCACACGCAACTGTATAATTGCAACAAGGTGGCTATCTATATTAGTTAAAGGGTGGCTATTTGATTTTCGTTCAGCGCCTTACTTTTTAAGGTACCTTTTTAAGGTATCTCCCAAATGGCATCATAAAGGTTTCCTTCCCATGTCTAGTAAATTCTAATTCGCAGTATCATCGCTTTGAGCTGCGCCATTTAGGCAATGCTTTACGATGCCGCCTAAAATAACAACATTTTAAAGTCCAAATGACACCACAAAGAGAATGATGGCACTCAAAATCTGGCAACGCATCCAGTGCGAGCACATTGGCGGAGCACGCTACGCGGCATTTAACGAAAGTATAGCTGTCAGGGTGCTACATGGAACCAGGTTGAAAAGCCTTAAACATAGTAAATGTTCACCCGATCTATAAATATGAGCTCCACTGCGACGGGAGGCTATGAATTCACGTAGCGCTAACTGAATACTGTGAAAATGCTGTGAATACCGTGAATTCTCTATTCTCGAATTCTCCAACAGAATTCAAGGAAAGCTACTGCTTACCCTATTCAATCATCTATTTCCGAATTAATAGAAAGCCTAGCAACGAATTCGCTTCATTTTAAATGATATAAAATATCTACTCTTTCATCCATCAAGGGAATCGGTACTCGATTCGCAGTTAAATGTTTTGGAATATTCGCACGCCCCTACACAAATAGTAATTCTCTATTGCTTCTTATTCACAACAAAAGTTGTCAAGCCAAGAATAACGTTCTCAACCTCTCCTTGCGTTCTCAAAGGAA
The DNA here is from genome assembly GCF_055883805.1 of Amblyomma maculatum. Classification (NCBI taxonomy): domain Eukaryota; kingdom Metazoa; phylum Arthropoda; class Arachnida; order Ixodida; family Ixodidae; genus Amblyomma; species Amblyomma maculatum. The sequence continues at coordinate 28,579,441 of NC_139349.1, read as the reverse complement.
AATATTCTGCCTGCTCACTGTTCAGGGTGACAGGGAAAGTGTTATCTTGTTGTTTTCAAATCGTCTGTATTCTCCTTTGAACTGCGAGCAGGTAGAAATGAACTCATTGGAATAAAATAAGCGGAATGAGGGTTAGAATATATTTTAGCTGTATTATTTGGATGTAAAATATAGTTTTCAATCGCAGAACATGTTGGGTAAGAAACGGTATTTTATTTTGCAGGAAGATATTAAGTACTTAATTATCAACAAGCAGGCAGCTTCGCGTACACTAAGATTACAATAAAGTTCAATGCAAAAATATAAAGAGGAGCAGATACCAACCATCATATTTATGTTCCTGACATGCTCCAGGTAAATTGGTCATGTTTGTAAGCAGTATACATATGCAGCACTGGCAGTGTATAACATGTTTATGCAACAGTAACACTCTCACTTGATAGGCGAATATCTACATAGGACAGGTAGTAACCGCAGATCCGGACCGTGAAAGTGAGATAGCTAGAAGTATAAGATTGTGGTGGAGCGCATTTGGCAAGTACCCGCCGATTACGACCAGCAGTGTTTATTATCGCTCAAAGGAAATATATATATATATAACTGTTGTATGTTACCTGTACTCACCTATAGGGCTGAAATGTGGAGGCTAAAGAAAAAGGCTCTACATATGCTGAGGACAACTCAGAGAGCTATGGAACGCAAAATAGTAGGTGTAACTTTAAGAGATAGGTAGCGTGCTACTGGGTCAGAGAAATAACTCGAAGTAATGGCATTCTAGTGAAAATCGAGAAGAAATGAGCAGGGCATATAGTGCGAAGAGAGGATCATTGATGGTCGAGAAGGGTAAAAAATTGGATACTAAGGGAAGGAAAATGTAGCAGGGGGCGGCAGAAAGTCAGATGGGCGGATGAGGTTAAGAATCTCACAAGTATCAAGTACATGCAGCTAGCACAGAACCGGGCTTATTGGAGGAATATGGGAGAGACCTTCGCCCTACAGTGGGTACAGTTCGGCTGTTGATAGTGAGCTTCTATGGAAATTTCGTGCCACTGGCTCAAACACGAAATTATGTGGCAAATCTATTTACTTTGCTGTTCAGATTTTGCGGGTATTGCTGTGACTTGGTGAATAGCATACATTGCGTCATAGGTTGTTTTCACAACGCAGTTACTGAGCGCAAAAATGTTAAAACTTGAAAAATTTGGAGAAAAAAAAAAAGCTTTTGGAGAATATATCGCGCTTCTCTCTAGCGGACTCGGCTATAATTGCAATTTATAAAAAACTCCATGGAATGTAATGGCTCTTGTCAGAAGACTGCAGCTGCTTAGTACTTTACGCCTACTTGTTTCAGTATTTCGTCAAGCATTTCAGCAAGAAGCGCAGAATCCTTGTGTGTCATCGCCGGACTTTCAAGGAGACCTGAAAGACAAAGAGAAACATAAAAGCAGAAGTAAACGTGCGCTACGACACTTTTTATGCGCATTGTGCGCAAAAGAAATAACCAAAATTAACTGTTTTGTTTTGAATATAATTTTTAAAGCAACGTGCGAAGGTTTGTCATGCATATTTTTTGGCTTTACATGTTCGCTTGGTTGAGTATATTTCGCAGGTTTCAAAAACGCATTTAGTGTCACCTCTCAAGGAAGCTATCTTCCTGATAGAGAATTTCTAGGGAAAACTGCAAGTTCATGAACGATGCAATTATTTACCCGTTAACTTGGAGAGTCAAGAGAGGGGAAGATATGTACTCAATGTTTTATTAGCAGCAAATTTAGTGCAAGAGATCCATCACTGATGACAGTAAATGAAACTCTCATACTGAACCGTTGGCTACCTGTGCAAATATAAGGACGATGAAGGGGGAAAACACCACGTGGATATATTTATTGACCGAAATTGGTGATTGGGTGCAAAACCAAAGTCAAACTGAAACCGTAAACGATGCCCTGAGCCACATAACTGACTTTACAAACGAAGTAGAGAATGAAGTGGGGTAGGGAGAAATATCTGGCGATATGCTAAAATTAGACAACTTGCTGTGATCAGATATTGCACAGGGCTCATCACCTAAAGCTCTATTACGGCTAATCGCAGCAGCTTCACTGTACAATAACGAACAGTAGATAATATATGAAAATAACAACCTTTAATAAAGTTATTACTCTAGCATACGATCACCCACTAGCCTCGGTGTACGCTGGCTGCTCACAAGCGCCTCTTTCTGGAAACTGCGCTTTGATGTTGGCTATTGTTCAGGTCTTGCTAACTTTCATAACGAACGAAGTGAGGAAGCTTTTGCGCGATAAAGCTAGAAGTTTGTAAAGTTCATAGGTGTTCTATGGAAGGGCCATTCTGATAAGAATGACATAGTAGTACTGATGCGTAAATGTTTGAAAATTAACGCACATCTAGTTTGGAAGTTTTTCTGAATTTATGGATCTTTGCTTTTGTTTGTGTGCACCTGGTATGATACCTTGTTGCTATCGGTGCAAATTAAGCAACGTCGTGCTTTTCTCCAAGGGAAACACATGTTTTAGTTGCATATTTTTATAATTTGGACAATCCTACGTGAATTCGAGATAACCTTGCAGTATATGTAGATTATAGAAGGCTAAAAGTTTGGAATAACTAAGAAAATACACAAATGAAATAAAGAAAGTTAGTCTATTGATTTATCAACAGCTGGTAGGATGGTAAATGCACTTCCTCAGATGAGATCTTCAGTGAGTGAATGGCGAATGTGTTCTACAAAACATTTGGTAAAATGCATCTTGGGCTCACATTTATCTTTTCACGCATCCTTTCTGTCATCATTTGCAAGGCTGGCATTGATACCATAGTAGGGAAACGTATAAAGTTTCCCAAAAATGAACTGATGGATGGATGGATATGGTTTGGTTAAAGCTGGCAAAATGGAGGGCTTTTATTTGCATGATACTTACGTTTGGGTTTCGTCATCGACAAAAAAAAAATAAATAAAAGGTGTCATTGCAGACTTCCCATAAATGATTGTTCAGAACAAATCCTCCTATAATGCTGCTATTCAACTGTAAAACTTAACTTGCAATCATGAATAACGGCCAGTTACAAACATGGCAGCTGCCAAATACTGCTCAGAACGTAACTATTACCAGTTGTAAGTATATTGCGGTTTCAGAATTGCCCAACAATTAGTCCAAAAATTAAAGCATTTCACGTTGAATTCTGTATGTAGGCTCAGTAAAGGATAGTTGCTTAGTTCAAGAGTGAGTTCATCAGAGCCTTGTTGCTTGTCACATGTCTAGCTTTCATGAAAATGTGGAATATTAACGCTATATTTATAAATATGTTGTTAAGGTGAAATAGGAATGTGGGTGCTTATTTTGCAGTGCTATGGCAGCGAGACAAGATCAGGCCTACAAGCTCCCCAAAAAACCAACTCCCCTGCCTCCTCTTCTGCCATCCAATCCTTCATCGTCGTCAGTAGCGTGACAATATTTAACTGAATTGTCCAGTCTATTGACGCATACAAAAATGCATATTTGAAATTTTGTACTTTGTTCGCAATTAGTAGTTAACACTGTCGTAGAAACCCAACGGCGAATGTTTGGTCATTGCAAAAACGTAAATACTAAAGCTCTACGATCCTCCTGAGGGTTCATAGGCCGAGGACCCGCACATCGATTGTTTTAGTAGAATTTCATGATATGCAAAATAACTGCGCTCATAAACAACTCTACGATGAAAAATGTGTCTGCCTATAACTTCCAGGCATGGAATATCGTGTGCAGGCTCTTCTAGGAACTAGCTTTCTCTGGTTTCAAAATTACATGCGGGTAGTACTGGGCAGGTGCTACTCGTTTGGCCTAGGTTGCAGATATAGCACTGCTCTTTTAGTTTATGTTGTTTATATATGCATTTACTTCAACGAAAAAATTCCTGCATAGCTTTATTGCGACAAAAAGAGAAAGTGCTGCCAGGAACCATACTTCATAAGGATTGTTTCCAATTCATGATCTATTGATCTTTCTGGAATAGGTTATTATTGCCTGAAATATCCGCAGCTTTAAAGCGTCCGCTGGTACCTACCGAACCATTGGCTCGGCTGCATGACGCTGCCAATATAGTTCGCCGATACCAGCGGCGAGCGGCGATGGCTGTCGCCGACGGCGGTTCTAGTTCGCTTACGGCCGCTGGATGCTTTTATCTGATATACTGCCGTCATGCTTGATACCCTATGAAATGGAAAATGACAGCTTATGAGATACGGCCCCATGGGTGTAACCTCCTCGAGAATTTTAGACGGCGTTGGTCTTTTCATTTTATAAATTTGCGCGTACACGCAAAGCGGAGGCACTATACGTTTACCTTCACGCAGACAGCGCCGAACTTCTTCGGCTTCGTACCGCATAGCGGCTGTGTTCGGAAAGTTGTGCGGCACGCTGGTAGGCGGAAGCTTCATCTCATATTTTCCTGCTGGAGTCTCCACACATGTGGTGGCGTGAAACGGAGGATGCAGCTGTGGGGAGAGGTGAGTGTTTAGAAACGAAGCCCAATCAAAATGGCTTCGACATGCGCTCTGCAGTATGCTCACTGCTCGCATTTATTGAGTCGTGCTGACTCGCAAAGTCGGCACTTCCCAGGCACAGCCTGTCCATGCGGTTTTAGATGTCAATGCAGCAGGTTTTGCATCAACTCATTCAAGATTACCACAGTATTTTAAATTTGGTTTTCTCCTATCTATGAAGACGCAGAAGAATCTCGGCAGCGCAAAATAATTAGCTGAAGTTACTGCACTGCTTGCAATAGCAGACTTATGCATTATACATCGCATCTGCACATTACACATGTCAATCGGTGGGCGCTGTTATAACGACGAGTTATCAGTCGTTAAAATAGACACCTCAATGTCATAGCAACACACATAGGTGTCTAGCGTTTCGCCGAATTTGTGTGGTGACAATTCAGTGGGTTCCCATAGTGCACGTATAAGCTCTTTGGATCCTTGATATGCGGTTCTCTCACCAAGATGGTGCCTTTCGTGCCGATGATCTCGCCTCTGCACGGTAACTTCACGATGCCCGACAGAGCAAACGTGGCTAGACGGCCTCCACTGAACTCCATTACCACAGCGACTGCCTGGTCAACGCCTGAAAAAAAAAAAAAGGGGGGGGGGGGAGATAATGAAGAGTCGTTCAGAAAAGTGCACTGTTAATTATTTGAAGACAGATACAGCGTTCACCTTACTTTTTCATCTCTAATTTATGTATAAAAACACTTAAAGATCTGCGCTTTCTTTTCTCTTATTGTGCATATTTAGGCACCTTTCATAATTGATGATATTTGCGTATTGTCGGGTGTTGCTGCTTGCGATATTGGTAAGGCTAATGCTTAGCGCTCGTTTTTTTCTCTTGGCATCTTCATGAATTGGGAAGTTCATAGCTTCCAGACATTCCTCTTCTTAGACCCCGCCTGTTTCCGAAGTACCAAAGGGTGCTCTAGTCGCAGCTGTTCGTTTCTAAATACCTACCTTCTGTGATCCTTACTAATGTGCGAATACAAGCTAATTACTGCGTAATCTACCATCCTATCGTTAACATTAACGCCTTTTTTGCTAATGCAAGATGGACTAAAATACAGTAGAGACTTGTACATGGCGAAGCATCATATGAGCGCGACTTAGGTTGCAACTGTGAGGTTCTAATAATTACTTGCCACATTGTACACCGAGGACAATATAGCTTGCGTTTAATGCACCGCTATAAGGCTGAATATCTTTACGCAATCAGAAAATATGTCAGCCTCGGCATGGTCTAGAATGTTTACAAAACTAGTGAGGGCAAACATTTGTAGAAAGGAAGGCCGACCTGCTTAAAAAACTTAGCTTCATTTTCAGTGTACTGGACCCAATTCAGGTCGCTGTGAAAGTGGGCTTTCTTGAGGCGGCCCTCGATGAGTTCGACGCGAGTATCTGTTCTTGCTGGCATTGCTGCAGAGACCACAACGCACAAATAAAGACTTCGCCGCATAGCAGCATCGCCGTACGACCAGCAATACGCTAGGCCGATGACTTTAATCAGGGCCATCGTTTAGTAAACTATTCGCGCTTTTAGTGATGATTTAGCGCTTTTGTTATCCATCGATATCAGCAGAACTACGATACCGTTCAGCGCACCAAGCGCTGCGCCACCCGGCCATGCCATTTTATCATGAGATCCTGCTTATAATTCGGTAAATAAAACGCCCGCAGAACAGAAAAGAGCATACTTGTATTGGACCATGTGCAGTCGTCCGGTTGTAAACCGAAATTTCAGTGGCCTAGACAAATGTGCGGAGACACAGCGAGCAATGAGCGAGCGAGGAGTAGCGGACCGGGCTCACCTAGAGGGCTGCTTGCTCTATTCCACAATGGAAGAGTTTTACTTAGTTGTAACGAGATATATCAGCTGCTGAATCTTCTAAGGGCTCTTTCAAAAAGAATACCTATACCTTTTCGCGCTCTGGAACCAGTGCTTCGGCTGGGTTTTCCTTGACGTTCGTAGACCGCCATTAATGAGTTAAACCAGTGAAAACCATGTCCGCTCACGCTCAATCGGGTTCTAAACTAGGTTCAGATTATGCTAGGCTAACCTGGCACAGCCGTAGAGAATAACCAAGGATCTAGTATGGCCGTGCTTAGGCGAGCTACGCCGTAAGCTTTTTTCCCACCAATGATTCATGATAACTATTCTATGCCTTTTTTAAACTTGGGTAATTTCGTCATGACATGCCGTTTAGGGGAATTCAACACATGGTGACAAATGCAAACAAGAGCAGACTGTATGCCTCTAGAAATAACCTTGTACAGAAAGACTTAAATTCTTATTATTTTGCTTCATAAAGGCCAGTGCTATATTGTAAACAAGTGAAACTAAACACCAAGGTGTATTAAACACATGCTTGGCGAGTCCCTCTACATACGCAATCGGAATGAATGTTGCCCTTAGTGCAGTCTCACTGGGCTATAACAGGGACTATTTCCATTCTGGGCAATGCTTCCGTCCCTTCCCAAGCTTTTCTGAAAGACGCCACGAAGCTTAAATTTTAAGCTATAGCTTCGAGTCACATCTTGCTTATAGGCACTTACAAATGCTGTCCACAGCAGCTTTCAAGAAACTTCAGACACGGGACGCTGCCACTTTAGCATTAAAACGCCATGGAATTCATTCGTTATCAAACTGAAAGAAGCATGCTGTTCACTTGCCGCATTTATGCTCAAGCTTCAACCAAAAAGGCAACACATACAGACCCCTCCCCAAACACACACCGTCTGGCGCAAGTTCACCGTACGCGCTGATCTTCAATGGTCTTTCTCCACCGAACACTTGCAGGACGAGGTTGGCAGTGTAGTTTCCCAGCGTGAGGAGCACAGACCCTCCATACTCCTTTAGGAAGACACGGCTCAAGCTGCCCATCGAGTAGCCAAAGGTTGAGTGCACGTAGCGCACATCCCCAATGACACCTTTCTTGATAGCTTCTTCCATGTGCTTGTACGATGGCAGGAAACGACTCCACAAAGCCTGCGTTATCATGTTGTACATAATTGTTGTACACCTTTTGTACACAATTTGTCGAAGTTCCAGCCTCCCCTCCCGTCCTCTCTTCCAAAAGAGGTGGCCGGGAGTTGGGGGGGGGGGGGGGTGCTGTTCTAAGCCGCGTAATAGGGCTGATTTAGCACTTCTGGAAGCCCTACACCCATCGCAAACGGCAGCCCCAAAACATTTTACTTTCAAGAAATTTGGAGCACTTGGTATTCATTACGAGCCAGACGCTTAATATAAAAACCATTTAGTTCTAAACTTTAGGCAAACTTGTAAAGGCAATGCTTCTCGCCTGTCTCCTTTTCGCCGTCAAATTTTAATAAAAATGCCACCTGGTGCTGAAGCCGGATGCGTCACTGTTACGAAATTACAGCTTTAAATCAGGACCACCTATGACAGGTACATCTACAAACCTGTCCATCACCCTTCAATTGCTTCTAATTACAGATCTGGACGAATACTGTGTCAGTAAAACAAAAAAAAAATGTTGCCGGCAATGTTGACGTTTGCCCAGCAGAGGAGTACGAATTTGCCACCCAGAAGTTCAGATTTCAAAATCTTCCCTCCGGTCGATTTAAGCTCGAGACGTCCGGAATGAAAACGATGGTTTACGGGAGCGTTGGAGGGAACGGCGCTGTAGCATAGAATTTGATATCCATGGAAAAAAAAATCTGCTGACAAACACATTTAACTTGCGAAATTGATGTGTGCATGGTGGCAGCCCTTATTGAGCATAGAGAAATTGTAAATTTAAGACGATGGTCTTTTGCGGTCAGAACTCTGCTCTCTGTCGACAATGACTAACTTATAATGGCCGCCAGTGGCCCATAAGCTTCCAAAGCTTTTAGACAAAATCACTGGCACATGACTCCCTCACACACCTCCATGAGGAAAAGCTTCTTTTCCTTGGCCAGCCGGCAGATGTCCTCCGTGTCCCGCCGGTTCATGGTGAGGGGTTTTTCGCAGAGGATATGCTTGCCATGTTCCAGCAGCATCTTCATCGTAGGGTAGTGGTCAGGGTGGAGCGAGCCCACGTACGCAACATCTGTACGAAACAGGTTGCCGCGGAACAAGGTCTAGAGAGATGCACAAATGAATGCAGGCACATCTATGGAAAATATTTATATTTTTCTACGCATTAAAACATGATTCTCGTTGCCTGCATCGCTAAGTATCGTGGGTTCAGCTATCGCGGCAGGCCAGGTTACGAATAATCACATCCGAGTCCTTACCTTCCTGCCTATCGCGACAGGCTACTACCATGTTTCGATACCTGTCGTCAAGTCGCCTTCAGCATGGTGTTTGCATTTTAAAACGTGCTGTGGGTTTCCTTGAGGTGCTTTTTGTCTTCTCAGCCATTTATAAGATGTGATGAAGAAAGGTCAAGGGTCCAGAAAAAGGTCAAAGTGATTTACTGAGCACTAGAGAGCATTTTCCACAAACACATCTTAGTTTTCAAGTCCAACTCTCGCTTCTTTAACTCTCATGAAATACGAGCAGATGGACAGTAGTCACCTTTTGTTGCAAGTTGCGTCAGCGTCTTGTTGCAATTGGCGTTCTAAGTATATGCGCGCGTTTACTGGAGTGAACTTGCCTTACAAGGGCTTAAAATTTCTTTTCTTACGCATAAAGTAACCTCCTTCCGGAAATATCACGTCTGAAGCAAATAGGCGACAGACAATCCCAATAATTCTTTACACATGAGTAAAACCCTGCAGAACATACGAATGTTGTCAATGTGGACGTTAGATATGGTAATATATTATGTTGAACAAGACATTTTGATATGGTAGTGTGAACAGACGTTCTCAAAGATTGAATTCTTTGGCACCATTACGGACAGCGCTAGCAAACGCAGGTGACGGCAAAACGCTACGTCTGTCCATTATAGGCAACATTTTACCTCTCCTCACACGACTGTATCTTCTTTTCTGTTTTAAAAAGAGAACAACCATTTATTCATGGCTCACCTTGTACAAAGCCAACTCATATACTGATCAGGATTCTTAACGAACAGGACGACGTCATGTGACCAGCCAGCAGCACTTATTATTAAATGTTCGCCTAATACATGCACCCAACTTATGTGGAGGCATAACTGATTGATCGTTTCTGACGTATCGACTTCAACCTCTGCCCATCTGATGTACTTGAACGCCAGAAAAATGTTCCTCGGGGGCTGTGTGCGATGGAGGACGTTTCAAAACAGCTCCGAAAAACAGAACTCATATGTACGCGGTAACGGTCCGGTACGTAATAATGTGCGCGCGCGATTTTTGATCATGTGTGCAACCCTCTGTCAATGCTTAATTATATGAAGTAGCCTTGCAGATGAATTACCAGGCTGAGTATTTCAGTTGTCAAAGACTGCTGTTTCGCTGTTCTGATTTCAGCAACCTGTTCTCTTTTTCTTACCAACGTCTGGGTCCCGCGCCAGCTCTTCATACGCCGGATAAACTTTGGGGATGCGGTGCAGTTCGGCGAACTTCTTGGCATTCTCGAAGTCCCTTCCAGCCACAGCCACAACCTGAAAGAGGTTAATAAGCAGTTGTAGTGCGGCTGGACGCACACCTCCGAGTTTCTCCTTAGAAACTCTGTTGGAAAACTGCCATTTGACAAACATATTGCATGCCACCTTATGTATAGTGAAATTGCGTCATATGACTGCTTAGAAAAATGTCATTACTGAGTATGCTTTCACGTGCCTGACTGGCCGCTTAGGGCGTAGAAGTTGAAATTCGATGATTTTAGTGTCCGAGGTAAATAATGCGTTTGCCGCTCAGATCGAACTTGATGAGAAAGGAAACAGTTCCGAACGAGGAGTATAGAAATTAGGCGGAAAATAAGACTCGTAGTCGGTATTTCCCCACAGCTCAACGGCGTCAGCGTAGCTTGCAAATTGAAGCCAATTGTCATGAGTTTGTGCCCAGCTAAATTACGTTGGCCACAAAAAATCATGTTGATAACAACAGTATGGATCACGGAGTTATGTACACTACAGCGTAATGCGAGCAGCGGAACTCTCTTTTTTTTTTTTTTTTTCGCATTCCTGTCGAATTATGCAGTAACCGAAAACTCTGCTCAGCTACCTGAAGGAAATAGGGACGTGAGAAATGAGGAGCAAGTGAGTAGGACACTGCTGCCAGACTAGAATTACGGGGTCTGTATGTACACAGGAGCGAGAGAACTTATGAAGTCGACAGGTGGTATGGCGTACAAGTCTGTTTTTTTTCGGTGGAGGAGCGCAGAAAGTCTGGGATGACGTTTCTTGCGTCGATGGTAATTGGTACATACGCTCTTTCGTAGAGACCAATGTTAACGAAACGTTAAAGAAAGGTGAAAAACTGTGATATTTAGCACACTGTCCTCCGACATACAGATTTGTGTTATTAACGGCAAGTGAAATGTGCTACAATCTGCAGTAATCATAGTTGTAGCAAACGACGGCTTCTGTCACCTTAATCCTTTGATTGTTTGAAACATTCGCATAAACTGTGCATCCGCGATGACAATATTTGACGAATGTATATGCATGGTTATGAGCTTAATTCTGCATTTCTGATCTCGTCTCCTAGTAGGCTTCACGAAATCCACCTTCCCTTCCCACGGCTGCAGTGTACTACTCGCAATGAAGACACCTGGAATTGATATTCAGTAATGGATGGAAACAATATAGCAGGTTTCGAGAGTCATTCTCAGCACCTCTGATCTTAATTGGATCAGCTTGCCCAGGCCACGTGAACAGTGGCTTAGGGCTATATGAGCTTCAGCAGAGCGAGAGTTAGTGTTGAGAAGTGAAAACATTTATTTAGAACAAAAATTAGGCGTCCAAAAGTTCAAAAGCTTGTTACATCAAGATGAAATAGTCACGGCCAGCGTGAATGATGGTGTTTATGCGTGACTGTAGGCAGCGTTATTAGACTCATTCCTCAAGAGCATCGAAAAATGGCGGCGTCGCTTATCTACCATTCCCCGCCATGTGCTAGCAAGCACACATTCGGGCAACTACAGCCGTTGTCTGCTGTTACAAGGCGACGAAACCAAAAACAGCGACAAATTAAAAATATATTCAGGTGAAGCAAGGCAGCATTGTTTAGTGAGTTTGTTCTGGGGGTAACTGAATGTGCACGCAAGGAGTGCCATACCCCAGCCGCCCTGACACCCGACGGAGTGCCAAAAGAGCGTTGAGTTTATCTATAGGCAATGGACATTCGGACTGAGTAGCATGGCGCGACATCGAAAGAAAGCTCGAAAGAAGAAAGAAGAAAAAAAGAAAGCTCGGGCAGCGACTGGCGGCGACTACTTTTTAGGTGTTTCAATTGTCACTTGTTTTATTTTGAAGAGGCAATTTAAATATGAAGCGCGCTTTTTTGAAGCAGACCTCACGTATGAACTGACCGATCGGTGATGTACGGCTCATCGGGAAACAGCAAAATGCACGATCAACGCGTAGCTGCACCTCCTCCTATTAAAGCCAGCATTAGGTGACTGGCAGTTCTGGCTATTTTTAGGGAGTGTTAGCGCGCGGCTAGCACGGCCAGCGCCGTGAACGCGTGTCAGTTGTTATCGCATAGCGACGCGGCATAATTCGATGTTTCAACGGTATGGTATCCGAACATCTGCATATGCACGGCCATCTGTTCGCATTTCAAACAGTGATTTTGACTGAAACATGTATCTCAATGATGCCTAAACTGTGTTTCTCCTGAGTAGGAAGCTCTGGTATGGTACTAATGAGTTGATGACGCCTATTCAGCACATTTATAGCACGAAAATTCTAGGACACTTTGACGACACCACAACTCTCGACGTCTTGAGACTGACTGCCGTACAAAACAAAACATTGCACGAGTTTAACGTAGTTAAACTGATCGAGTAGCACTGGCGGAAGCATTTCCTCAAAGATGAAAGTTGATGTAGACGACGACATGCAATGAAGAGCGCTAGAGTTGATACTCTGTACGTGGGATAATCGGCTGCGGAGATAGCTGCTGGACTTCGTCCGCTACCCACGAGACATTCCTGGGTTAGAATCCGCTCAGTTCGGACAGCTTCTTAAACCGTGTGCTCTGTGTGCAGAGGCTTCACGCAAAATTCATGGTTGGATTTGACTGTGGTGATTATTGTGCACTAAAAATATTAACATCATTAGCTGTCCTGCTATTCATACTAGACACGAAATTTTGATCACGAACCAACCGAGTCTATCGCGTTTATGCTGATATAGAAAATGTTCATCGTGGGATTTTTGGACATAAAAAAGAAGAAGCAGCTGCTAAATAACCTCTGGCTCAGGCGAAATAAAATATTCCAAGCAGGCGCTCAGCTGATTCCAGCGGTTATAATAATTTTCTTTCACGCTTCCAGAACTGAAGATATTTTCACCTTTGAGAAGACGAGTGATATCCTTTGGGACAAGATCTGTAATTATCTTTTAGTAGATAAAATAGCTATGCTCTTTTAAACAAGGTGAAGTAAGCTGGTATACTGAGAAAATGTTCGTAAACTAATTCTTTTTTTTTTTTCGAAATTTCCCAGAGTACCCCAAAACTTTACCAGCTGTTAATTTAGAGCAGGTACAACGGACTCAATAGCATGCTTCAGGTAAAATCTGGTTTTCCAGCAGACAGTCTTCCCCGCGTGAGAAACCCAAAACCCAAGCCTCGGCAGCTCTGGAGGGCCAAACCCCTGTCTTTCTGGGAAGCCCGACGCCGCTTAGGGGTAAAGGCCCCTCTCCTTGCATCCCTGCAGCGCAGTTGCGTGGGTCAAGACCGCAGTGCCCTTCCGCCCTCCTTTGGCCGGCGTGCACTCTTTTTATCCTTCGGCGTTCTCCACGACGCATTCTAGCTGCGTCGTCCCTATTCTAGTCGGTATTTTGTCACCCTTGTTCAGTTTCACGCCAGTAACATTTATGATTCTTCCCAAGTGAAATGCATAGCCCTGCCGACTGCTCCACCTGCCTACGTAAAAACAATTACTGCTATTTTTTAAGAATGCGCTAATGCGCAAAAAGGGGGATAAAATCGGAAACCTGCGAAGAAGGTTGTATTTACTTTTCCAAGCTTTCACGATATGTTGTAGTTCACTTGGTGTCTTCATTAGACAATAGAATACCTGACGAGAACTGCAGATAGCGCCGAGGGACGACTTTTTCTTTTTTATTACGTTTCAGCTCATTTGATCATTTTTTTATTTGTTTGTAAGCACTGTTAGTGTAGAATACTTTTTTATCTTTTTATCTTCACGTTAAGTACACCCATAACCAAAAGCGACGAACATTCGAAACAAACGGACTCCGATGTCCTTGACTTCATGTATCTGAAATGCAACGCGAGGAAGTTGCACGACGACACAAGAATGATACACCACTTCAGCTTTATCGCATATCGTACTTTGTTATTTCCTGCTACTTGAAGCCGATGTGAAATGGACTAAATCTACACTGCTTGTACTCTAGCAGCCAGGCGTAGCAATGCAACTAAAACAGGTGTGGGCCGATACCCAACGAGGGATCGTTTTCCTTTTGATTTCTTGCTCTTATAAGTAGCTAGCCCTTCTAGAACACGCACAGAATGGAAGTACCAGGGGCAAACAGAAATCAACCAGGATTCAATTAGCGAAACCTGATAGATTGATATAACCCGAGTCGAAGAAACTACAGAAAATTTTCTAACAAAGTAAATCTATTGTGAGAACAGATAGTTCTGTAGTAACGTCAGAAATCTCTGTAGTTGCAGCAGAAGAGTACGACACTACTACAGGAAACTGATATGCTTCGAAAGTTCTACGGAATATTGTGTAGTATTCTTGACATGGCTTTGCAGTTTCTTTCTACTGAATTTCATTTATTGAGCACATGCACTATTGAACACATGTATTTTACCTTTCCGCCTGACCTTTTACACTAGGCTGGAGAATTTTGTGTTCAAAAATGTCTCTATTTGCAGATTCATTTGGTGTAAAGGCTACTCTGCCCATACTAAACTCACCTGGTGTTCTTCGCGCGGCATGTTGTTGATACAGTCGGCGAAATCGTTGGAAATGCGGCCGGCAGCCACTATTCCCCATCGAGTCGGAGCCATGGTGAACGGCACGAAGCTTGGCTTCGGAAATCTGTTAGAGCACGGCCGCACGCTCCCACACCGTCGACAAAAGGGACGCTACTATAAGCGCAGATAAGAGTCGGCGGCTTGTTTATGTCACGTTGCTTCCGGAAAGCCGGCCAGTTGTTGCTAGTGCGAGCCCGTTGCCAGCGTTTCGCTCTCCCCCATTTCCCCTCCCCCCTCTCCCTTCTCTCTCTCTGGTGTGGAAGCAGAGTGCGACAAGGTAAACACGCCGGTGAGTCCGTTCTTGGCAGCTGTTGCAGGTATTTTGCTTCTGCAGATCCCACCCACTGCCGTCACGGCCACCCTCCCCCCTAGTCGGGAGTTCCATCGGCGGCGCTCGTCCCGCTCGAAGCGGTGGCCCTGAGAGGAGTTGTGCAGGCAGTGGCACTAATTTCCGTTTGCTCATGTAGATTTAAAATAGCAGGCTCGGCATCAGCCTATTGTCAAACCGGCATTTCCTCGTTCAGGTTTCTCACTCACAATGCACTGTGATACGACCCCGGGAATGTTGTTTTGGAACGCAGGCCAACTGATGTTCACTTCCGCAACAGCTTTCTTTCGGAACGCCTATGTCAGTGGAAAAAGGCTGCCTTTTTGTGTGCGGGAATACTGTTGCTAATCGAATGCTCTGCATTTGCAAGTCGCAAGATCCTGGGTTAGTGCACCGCCTGTTCGCCGTTTGCGTTGAGGGAAATCTCTCTACGTCGGTTTTCAAAAAACTCTCACCAAAGGGTGCTGCACTGACGCAGCGTTCTTTTGACGCTAGCGGTTTTATACATTTCGTATGAAGCGTGTCGTAATACTGACCTATATGTGTCAACGCAACACTACGTTTGATCAAAATCACTCTTTGGGCCAGTTGGTTCATACTAGCTCATAAAAAGACCAGCGCAAAACACGGGGACAAAGGAACAGAAAACGACAGGATGGGCGCTCGTCCTGTCGTTTTCTGTTGCTTTGTCGCCGTGTTTTGCGGTGGTATTGTTATGAGCAACACTACGCTGTTAATTTTGATCAACCTGGATATTTTACATTAGCCGAATTGTTCGTGCTTGCGTGATTGCGCAGCTACTAGGGCCAAGTTCAAGCCTGTGAAATCGTGCTCAGCATCTAATAGCTATATGCTGTGACACCCTGTTTTGTCCCTAGGACGCTGAGTTGGGCGAGTTGGTCGAAGTTCATTTTGGATGGGAAAACAGTGCAGAAGGACGAAGGACAGAGTAACAAGAGCACACAGACGAGCGCTCACTCGCAACTAAATTTTTTTTTATTCAGAAAGCAAAAACATGTATATATAGCATCACATGTTGCGAGTCAGCGCTCGTCTGTGTGCTCTTGTTATTTTGTCCTTCATCCTTTTGCGCTGTTTTTCCTGTTTTTGGTTAGATCCTAATTCATGGGAGTTGCTGGGAACAACTTCTGAACCCGTAGCTTGGCTTTGTTAAATAGGTCATACTAAGGAGCCGTGACATTCTTTTTGCTTTCATTTATATATGTCCATTATATATGTCCATTATTTGCACTACTTGGAAATATTCAGGAAAGCGAAGAAAGCTAGCTATTACATTACTATGTGAATTTACTTTTTTTATGATAGTGGCAAGTATAAAACGTTTTCTTAACTAAGCAGTTTAGGCAATAGCAATCTTTTTCTAATAAGCACGATCCTGGTCTCAACAACAAAAGAGGGTCCACATAGCAGGGAATGAAAAAAAAATAAAAAAAATAAAATAAACATGTATTGTTTCTTTGTGCATATCTCGTTGGAAATAAGTAAACGAGTCCTGCGAAAAGTAGATAATGTTCAGTGGGTCACATTTGTAGCATGTACCGAAACGTTAATCTACAGGACAGATTCGAGAGAAGCGTGCCGTAACTACATGAACGGCCACATAGGTCGCGCCGCGCTCAGGCTCCTCCAGAGCGCGACGCTCTGGAGGAGCCTGAACCTCTGGAGGAGGAACCGCTATCCGCCGCCTCATCGGGATCTAAAACAACAAGAGGCAGTGTACTGGCGAAGACTGCAAACAGGAACATTCCCTAACCTGCATGTCCCAAGAAAACATTTGCCCGTCACAATGTCGGGACACCTACCTGCCCATGGTGTGGTAGCAAACCTTCGCTATACCACATCACGTGGGAATGTAGAAATGACGATAGCTTTCGTAAAGACCAGAGTGCGGGACAGTGGGAGAGCGGGCTCTCCAGCGGCGATCTGGGTTGCCAACTAGGTCTAATCCAGCACGCCCAGCGAGCAGCGAAGCTCAGCGGAGCCCTGGAATAGGGGCACCGAACCTGTGAGAAGACGGAAGATGGACCTCTTCTGCTACTAGCACAAGACCTTCCTAGAGAAACTAACGTATTTCTTATTCTATTCTATCCTACAGGACCTAGCACAAGACTCTAATGCTGTGAATTTTTCTCCGACAGGCGTTCGCTTGCAAGAATCAGCGGTGCACCAAGCAGTATATTCAAGGACAATTATAGGCGGCATTGTTATGGATATCACGAACCTTATCGCCGGTACATGTCCCTAATAAACGACTATTGCTTTAAGGGCAGGTATAAAGCAGCAGTCTTAGATTGCTCAACGACTTATCTGCATCTATAAATAACGTCACAGCTCGCAACACTCTAATGCGAGGTCAGTTGTGCCCGTCATCTTAAACACCACAATAAAAATGGAGGAAACGGGGGCCGGCCTTAATATACAAAGCTCAGTCGCCAATAACTTGCACATAACGTTAACGACTTTTTAGACAGCGAAGTCTAATAAAAGCATGGAGCGCTTTCGGTTCCTGCACTTCATTATATATACTTTTTTCATCCGTGACAAGTGACATAATAGCGAACCGCGGATTCATTTAAAGAGTCTGCTCGCAATTTACGTGCGGAGTAATGCTCAACTACACCAGCCTTATTTTTTAATTAGATATAGGTACATATTTCTGCGTGTTGAGTTGTCGGTGAAAATAAAGCCCGCCGTCCTCTCGCAATCGTTCTACTAAAAACAACGAAAGGAGAGACCGTGCTTTACTCCGTTCGTCAGAGTATTGCGCTTGTAGGCCCAGTTCACCAGAAGTGAGTCACGCGTCTTTTAGTGCCAGAGCAAAATGTTAGGGGAAAAAACATGCTGGCGCCAGCGTTCTCATGCAGTTGCCTTGGATGCTGTTTTAGAAGGTGTTATCTGTAGAGGATAGCTTATCAACGAGAATTCAAACGGTTGTGGCAGGTTCATTCTGATATCACCCTTACATATGAAAGTAGCGACCTGAGTTGGCAGCTCTTGCCCGTGACATAGGAGTAACGTGTATTCAAATGTCATGGCAGGCTGATTTTTTTTATGAGGAGACCGTAGCTACGCCTGTTCACGGCGTAGCTACGCCTCTTCACGGCGGCCACCCGAGGTCTCGCTTTGGCTACCAGTTTTTTTTTTGCTTTCGCAAAAAAAAAAAAAAAAATGATACAAGAAAAGAGATTGCACTGCTATCACAGCGGCGGCCTTCTGAAAACGACTGCCCGAAAACACACATGTAATTTGCTTTCATATCTGTTTTTGGTTAAAGTAGATCCAGTTATACGAACGCTGTAGTATATCGACACAGGCCAACTTAAACTTGTTCTCAGCGCCCCCTGAAGACCGTCTATATTCTGTTGTGTTAATCTCTTGGACGGAAATAGAGGTTGAAAACGCAAACCGTCGGGAGTGAGTTCTCCGCATGCGCTGATCGTAACCGGCCGCTCGAAGCCGAACACCTGGAGGGCGAGGCTGACGCAATAGTTGCCCAGGGTGAGCAGCACCGATCCTCCAAGCTCCTTGCGAAGGAAGCGCTTCGGCCGGGGCACGAAGCAGCCGAAAGTGGTGTGCACGTAACGCGCTTCCCCGACGACGCAATTCTTGATAGCTTCTTCCATGTGTTTGTACGAAGGCAGGAAACGACTCCACAGAGCCTACGCCACACGGGAATGCAATACTCAGCAAGAAATACGCCTTATTAGTGCCGCACTGTCAACTGCTTCGGCCGCACCGTATGAAATGATCGGCAACAGTTTGTGCACAATAAGGCTGAAACGCGCACATCTAAAGGCGTCGAAAACTCACAGCGTTTCGTGTAATCGGGTTACATTTAGCAACGGCTAGCAATAATTTATTTATTTCTAACGAGCTTAGCACTATTTTATCGCGTGGTAAATGATTTACTGCGTTACCTAGGAAATGCAGGTTATAATCGTTTAGACATGGGCGACCTCCGCGAGGTACTTTTTTTCTTTTTGTTTTCTTTATTGCCTTACTTTTGCAAGACAACACAAACACACACAAGGCATTGGTAGACGTACCCACATAAAGAGAATTGAAACCTGTGACGCTCAATTTTTTCTTGTTTTTTAGTGTTACGCGCCATATCAAAGGCAGAACAATTTAATGATACAAATTTATAAAGAAAGAACGCGAAATTTTACGAATTTTATGTGGGATGCGGATAATTGAGATTTGACATTACCTTTCACTTTTGTACAGTGCTGGGACTCTCAGACCATACACATGTTTACTCAATAGTTGGGGCCGTTAAGTGGCAATATCTTTTTCTCCTTTAACCAAGCAATATTTCTCAGCGTGCTATAAACTTTTTACCACGCCTGCAAAAGCGAGCATTCAATACGTTTTATTGTAAAACTTTGCTTTCTTCAGGCTTGAATAAGCTGCAATATAACCTCGACTATGGCGCACTTCTTGATGCGGAAGCGTCAATCTGCAAGGTAAATCCGCGTATCATCGTTTGTGCAACTATCATGAACATTGGGCAGGCAGGCGGTAGCTGGTAGCTGACATGGCCGAACACTAATTGGATATAGGGTTGCCTGACATTACGTTTAGCAGGAGTTGCCAACTGGGGTCTCTCATTTCACATCGGAGGATCATATCAGAATCAGCCTGCCAGGGCTCTTGCGTTCACTTTACCCCTAGCCACGCAGGCCCGTTCATATATAAAGCTTAGTTAAAGTGAGGCTTTATGTGTCGGGTGGTAGCCTACGCTATTGCATCACTCTTAAAGGCGGTGCTTAAGTGTCCATATTTTTTTCCTCTCTTTATAGGCCCAGCCCTCACGCAAAACCAGCAGTTATCGGTGACTTTTTTTTACTTTATTCTAGGAAAATCTCTTTGCAGCCACTTAAAGTATTGCGCTTTATCTAGAACCTTGGTGGAGATAGGAACAATGTCACCAATCGCTATTGCTACTGCTGTTCCCTGAACCGGGCTCTTTCCACTCTTCTTAAAATGAATCTTCGATAGAATCTGTCACATTCTAGGTTCCTGTAGCTTTAAAATTTCATGGCAAAAGCCTTGCTTGTCTGATGAGTGACGTCATGAGGGAGTGAACAGAGCCTGCCATCAGAATGTCATCAGCAGAGCGTGTTCACACCAACTAATACTTAAAAAAGAAACATTGCTATGATTGGGCTTTAGACCCGAGTCAGAAAAAACAGAGACAGAGAGTTTCCGTGGCCAATACAGGAAATCACTATGCTATCCCCGCAGCCGCTGACGCCTTTTTTAAAACCGTAACACGCTCTCACTCTGTGAAGTAGACGACATCGCCGTCTTCATCAAGCTCTAACTCCAAAGCGACCTCTTGCTGTACAGTGATCACCGTTGTCTTCGTGAACATCAATCTGCACCACTGCTTCACTCAACCAATCGGTAAATACGCCGTACATATATGCCATATGGGTCAATGCGAGGGAGGTCTGCGAGTGTAGTTTTAGGTGAGTCCACTCGCGGCGTGACAGAAAAAAAAAGCAAAGCGCCCACGCGTGTAATGTCTCAACAGCAGCAAAGCTGAGACTTTTTCATTTCCCCTGTGCATGATCTGCCGTGGTCTTAAGTTTTTAACAATATCCGGGCACACCCAAAGCCACAGAATAAAAATATGAAATCGTCAGAGCTGACTTGCTTCTCTTAGCCTGAAACAGGCATCAGGGGATTTAGCCGCCGGTATTCATTTCGAGCGGAGGCATTTTAGCTCTGCTCTTTATGGTAAAAGCTGCCGAGCGAGGAATGTAGAATTGTGGTAATGATGATATGAGCCGGCAGCCGTCATCACTTGGCGACTGCGTGTGAACTATGCCGAGCAGGGAAATTAATTCAGACGCGGAACATTTTCGCTTTGTGAAGATTTGCTTTTTCACAATTATCGGCTCACAAACTTAGCCTAAGAGAAGCCCATAAACAAGCCCTTCCGTTAGTGTGGGCTGCAGTATTTCGGCGAAAAGAAATTTATTTTGAACTAAAAAGATAAGCGACCACTGAAACGATGAGGCTCAATGGCTTAGAGAGAGGCGCATGTTAGTTTCCTTCGCTTTCTGGAGCTGCAGTGCGCCTCGTCATCGCGAACACAAAAATTCACACACTCACACATGTTCACTTGTAGTGCGCGTAAGGAGACGCTCACAGGTAAAAAGAAAAAAAAAAGCTTTTTTTCTTTTGGTTATCTTATTTCCACTTTCATCTTTTTAAAAATTATTTAAAAATTCCCACGGTGCAAGGACAAAGTCGTGTTAATTCCTCTCATTCAAAGCGTCATTATTTGATTGGTTTTAGCGAGCGCACCTCCATGAGGAAGAGCTTCTTCTCTTTGGCCAACCGGCAGATGTCCTCCGTGTCTACACGGTTCATGGTGAGTGGTTTTTCGCAGAGAATATGCTTGCCATGCTCCAGCATCATTTTCGTCGTACGGTAGTGGTCCGGGTAGAGGGAGCCCACGTACGCAACATCTGTACGAAACAGGTTGTCGCTAAGTACGACCTCAGCAGATACACGAAAGATTGTATACCACAGACACAGCTATGAGCGACATTCTTATATTTCTGAGCATTTATATGAGCTGATTATTGACGCCTGCGTCATTTAGTATTGTCGGATCGGCTATCGTGGCAGGCCAAGTTACGGCTATTCTCATCTAGGCCCTAGGCTGCTACCTTACTGCCTATCGTGACAGGCTACTCTCGTTTTACACATTTCGCCCACTCGCCTTCAGCACGATGTTTGCTGTGAGATTGGTTTGGACTAAGGATTATTGGTATTTGCGTCGTGAGCCATTCATATTATGGGATCAAAAAGTTTAATTTAAATTGATTTGCTATATTTTAGGTCGCATTTACATAAGAACGTCACAGTGTTTAAACCCAGCACTCTCACTTCTTTATTTCTAATTGAAAAAAAAAAAAGCAGGAACACCGTGGTTGTAACTGTCAGAGTCTTTAATCCAAGATTTTCATGATGACACCGGCCAATTTTCCGGCATTCAATCTTTATCTTCTCAGAGATCAGTTTCGAAACGTTGCTCAAACGCTCCGTGCCTTCGATTATTTGTACCTGACACTGTACGTGTGCGCGTGGTTTGTTTAAATTACTGAAGTAAAATTCTCTTAGAAAACACTACAGTTCTTTTTAATTCCTACGTGCATCATAAACCTCTTTCGGAAATACTATGACATTTGATACAATTGCCTGACCATCTATCTACCTGAAAAATTCAGAGCAGAGGAGTAAAACTTGCGAAAAGTAACGGGGATTGTTAATGTGATGGTTACGTATGGCAATATATAGCGCTTACAAAATATTTTTGTTGGTAATAAGAATAGACTTTCTCCAAGATCGGATTGTTCGGCTACATTAAGGGCAATGCAAATAAATGCAGGTCAAGACGAAACACTTATATTTGAATATAGGTGAAATTCTTGCTTCCGCTAACTCGACTCTATGCACGCGTCTTAATTTCGGCTGTTCGCAAGACAGATCCACATGCTCTTCCCGACGCACTCTGTACAAAAAGCGAACTCATTGATCAAGCTTCTCAACGAGCTGGCCAACATGATGTGACGGGCTAGCAGTATTTACTATTAAAAGTTCATCTAATAAATGAACACAACTGATGGGGTAATATGACTCAATAAACGATTTATGAACATCAACCTCAACCAGGTTGCTAACCTGAATGCCGGAGCAGTGTTTCTCCATCGCCGAGAGCGATGGAGGTGAGGGGGGGGGGGGGAGGTAAAATTTCTCAGAGCGGCATAACTCATATGCATGCGGTAACAGTGTAAATGTGTGCGCGGGATTTTTTAGCTTAGCGCGCGTTTATCACTCTATCCTTACGATGCTTATCTAAGGTTGCCTAGAAGGAGAATCACTAGGCAGAAATTTTCAGCTTCAAAGAGGGCTGTTTCACTTTCTTAATCTCTATAACCCGCTTCCTCTTTCTTACCGACGTCTGGATCCAGCGCTAGCTCCTCATATGTAGGGTAAATCTTGGCGATGTGGTGCACTTCAGCGAACTGTTTGGCGTTATCGAAGTCCCTTCCAGCCACAGCCACAACCTGAAAGAAGTTAATAAACAGATCCAGTGCTGCTAGATGCAAACATTCAAGCAGAAACTCGGTGAATGGCCACAGTTTGACAAATTGATTGCATAGTCGACTTACGTACAGAAAAATTGTATAATATGACTGTCTATCAAAATATGGATGTAATAAGTGAGCACGCTTCCTCATGTCTGACTGTGGCCACTCAGGGAGTCGAAGTTGAAAGTCGATGATTTGAGGTCCGAGGTGAAGAGTATTTAGATCAAACATGGTGAGATAGAAAACCATTATTAAGGAAGAGTATAAAAATTAAGCGCCAAATAAAACTCGTATCCGTTATTTTCCCACAGCTCATCGCTGCCAGCGTAGCTTGCGTATTAGACCCTGTGGCCACGTGTTTTTGCACAGCTAAACTACGCTGCCTGGAAGTAAATGTATTGAGAAGAAAGCATGTGCAAGCACGCCTTCTTTTTGAACCATTTTCTGCTTTAAAGTACTGTGTCAAAGGGGGAGTTTTCGTACAACAGTTTTAATCAAAGCGTTATATGCACCAGAGCGCAAAAAGGAACACCCTAACGCGCTAACTCTTGCGCATTGGTGCCGAATTATGGTAGTAGTCGAAAACTCTTCGAAACACATTGAAGGAAATGTGGACATGAATAATAAAAAGCAAGTGAGTCGGAAACTGGAGCTTAGGGCAGCGTGCAGGCTGGAATCATGCGGTCTAGATGTGCACAGAAGCCAGAAAACAAATGAGGTCGGGAGATGCTGTGGGGCAGAGCAGTGCACCAAGCCTAGAATAATGTTTTTGCACCGACGGTATTTGGTAAATCAGAGAACAACGTTAACTAGAAGTTAAATAAACGTAATAACTGTGATTTTTAGCATTCTGTGTTGTGTAAGTCTGTTTTTGGTTATCAACTGCAAGTTATATAATGTACAATAGCAGTGACTACGTGGTAAACCCAGCAAACGGCTGCTAATGAAATATTTCTTATTTGATTGTTTATAGCATTCGCGAAAACTGTATTTCCACGATGAGAATTTTAGTTAATTGTATATGTATGGTTATGAGCTTAATTCTTAATCTATATTCTCGCCTTCGGGTATGCTTTATGAAGCCCACTCTCAATTCCGACGGTTTTAGTGTACTACTTACTAAAGACGCCAGGAAATGGGCACCTGTCATAGACGAAAACAATAAAGCAGACAACGAGAGTCTCTGATCTCCGCATCCCTTATATTTATTGGCTCAGTTTGGCCAAGTCGCTTTATATCGGGCTAGGCCTGTGTGTTTGGGCAGATCGCGAGTAAGGGCTAAGGAGTAAAAACCTTTCTTGAGGACAAATATTAGGCGTTTAGTAGGTCAGACGCGTCTTATAGCAACACTAATTATTCATGGCCAGAGGGAACGCTCATGCTTACGCATTATAATAGGTGGTGTTATGGAAATTATATACGTGCAAGACAACTCTCGAATTAAAATCTCAGTGTTGCTTCCTTTACTCACATTCCTGCATTTTATGGGGCTGATATCAATATAAGAAGCTCCACCTCAGAGCTATTTATATTACCGCAGCTTTAATACAACATTGCTTATACACATGTTGTAACAACTCTAAAGACGAAGCGGTAAAACGATGAGAGGAAAATGAAAACGACGTTAGAAAGACTCTCGTGCCGGCAAGCGGAGCTGTTTAGCCAGCTCAGCTCTGCCTTGCCCATCAGTTCGTTACTCCGGCAATACACCGCGTCCGTAACACATTTCGCGATGCATCTAATCAGGTCCCAGTCTGGTCGTTACGATTAGACTGAAGGAAAAATGGAGCTTACTCCGAAAATAAAGACGAGCAAGTGCATCAGCGAGGTTTAGGATACCGATAATTGACTGAAAATAGTAGTTGATATTTGTTTTTTCGATTTTATTCTGTTTCGCGCCACTGCATGTCCCTTGTAATTCTTACCAATTGAGATGCATAGTGCTGCCGGCTGCTTTTAACAGTGCCAAACTCTGAAATGAAGCGCATCTCATTTGTGTGCTCTAAATTCGTTAGCGTCGCGCCTGCCTATACAAAAAAAAAAAAATTGCGGTTTGTTCAATAATGATACCCGAGCGCTATAGTGAGGACAAAGTCGGAAACCTATGCAGAAGGTTGTGTTTATTTTTCCAAGCTTTCATGATATGTTGTAGTTGGCTCGGTTTCGTCATTGGACACCAGAATGATTAAGGTTGCCTGCAGATACCGCCGAGTAAAGCATATTGTTTCGAGTTTAGACTCATTTGTTTGTTTTTCAGCCGGTCATCGCTGAATAACACATATTCATGTTTTGTGCACCCGCAACCTCAAGAGGCGAACATTCCAAAGCAACGGACCCTAATGTCCTTGGTTTCATGTCAAAAGAGGAGGAGGAGGAAACAACTTTACTGTCTGGGTCAGGTGAAGGGAGAAGGGGGGGGGGGGGGGAGGCCCGGATTTGGGAAAGTGGAAGGTGGTGGGCTCTCAAGCCGCTCTAGGTGGCCGAAAATCTTTGGTCTTCGACGACCCCCATTTCGCATCGCACGATCCGATGTTGGTCTTTCGGTCGCGAGCTGCGCAGAGCAGCCTCCCATATCGCTTCTGTTGCTCAGCCCTATCAAAAGGGGGGTAGGGGGGGGGGGGGGGGGATAGGTGTGTTTGGAAAGTTCCGATACATGTGACAAAGCCTGTCTGCGGACTCGATCACTGACGAGAATCGAGTGAATTGTCCCCTGAATGAATTAAATAATTTAGATAATGGGACTGCAAAGAGCTTATAGTCAGCACCGAACAACTTGCTCGGCCTGGGACAGGGATTTATGATGTGGAGGGTAGCTCAGACGCGAATTGCGGTAGTTTAAGGTACTTTGGTGATAGGTGAGTAAGGCATTTCCGCACGCTGCGAGAGCAAGGCAGACCCTTCACTACCCGGCTGACGAGTTTCCGGGCGTGTTCATGGGCGGCTGTGTTCCCGGGATGTCCACAGTGCGCTGGAACACATAGGTTCGTGATTATGTGAGGGGCAGGAGGGATAAGTTTGAGGATACGGTAAGGAAGTGATTAAGATGCACGACAATACAAGAGGGATATACGATCTCTTGAACTTCATTGTGTATCGTACTTCTGTTACTACGTTGTGCTTGAAGCCGATGAGAAATCAACCAACCATAACGCTCTTTTTACTCTTGTAGCCTGGTAACAATCCAACAGAAGTAGGTGAGCTCCGGGAGCAACGAGGTATAGCTTTGCCGGCAATCTTTTGCTCACATAGGGCTAAGCATGCTGTATAACCCCCCTTAAACACGCATAGAATGGAAGCCCGTGGTACTGATGAAGACGAACAGAAATGAGAAAGGAATCAGTGATCGAAAAATGATGGGTTAATTTAATCACAGTCCAAGAAATTACAGAAAAGTGTATATAGTCGCAACAGAAGGTTTGTGCGGCGTTTGCCCGTGAATCCGTTGTGACAACAGACATTTCACTAGTAACATCAGAATTTTCTGCAGTTACAAAAGAAAAGTACTACACAACAGAAGACTGATACTATGATACAAGTGCAGAATTTTCTGCCGTGTTCTTGACACGCTTCTACAGTTTTTTAAGACTGAAAATTAATCTATCGAGCAAG
>NC_139349.1:27870895-27952664 GCF_055883805.1 Amblyomma maculatum | reverse complement strand
GGGCTATATGTTCTTTAGCTAAGGACGTACTTTATTATCCGAATTTCTACTTTTTTGTCATGATCCTTGATGGCAACATACTGTCTAGAACAAGATTAAAGCGACAGTTTCTGACACGATCAAGTCATTGAAACTAGCGCTGAGGAATGGACGTCTGCTAATGTTTTTTTCTATAGTCTGCAGTTTAATGTAATTATTGTCTACAAGCAATCAACTGCACCCAACGTTTGAGTGTGCGCTTTGACGTAGGAACCAAGTAAGAGTCATTCGCTTTCAATAATGTTCATTTTTCTCCTCAGAAGGGTGCAACCGTCGCGCTCTTAGCGCCACACAAACAGTTTCGCTTCCCTCCTCTAGGACGTGCCTCTCAATAACTTGAGTGCACTTGCAAAACTTTCTGATGCGTCCAGCAATAGTGCACTACCATATCGCATGGACATCTGCATGGGAGGTGAGATCATCTATTTGGCGAGTCTTTCTACAAAATCAAGCTGCAATATCACCTACTAACAAACAGCGCAATGTATTTCTAGAAAGCGAAGAACAAATTTAGGACCGGCACAATATTTGTGAAAGATGCTGCTCTCGACTCCAGTTGAGAAAGAAACTGAGATAGGCAAGGCTGATTCAAGCACATCGCACTATTCCGTCGCCCTGTGCTTCTTTTTGAATCTATTTCGTGACTGTCCCTCGGTCTGGGCATGCACCTAAAGTTGGACAAAACCTCCGACTCTTTTTTTTCATAAACCCTTCCTCTTCATATGAGATGACTCCTCTCTTAAAAAACAAAACAGAGAATGCGACAGGGCTGGCACGCACGTGCATGTGAGTCTTCCTCCCCTATCTTCGTCGCTTCTACACGCCTTTCTCTAATATTTTTGTTGCTAAACTACCCACCGCTACCCTAAGTATCCCGCCAACATTGAGTAATTAACATAAATTCTATACCAGCATGATTTCTGTTCCATTCTTTTCATGCCCAATATACCTTCATCGTATCATGTTTGGCCATGTGATTACGGCACCAAGGTGCCTTATCATCTCGGAGTGTTTCAGTGAACACAGGCGTTCGGCTCGAAAA
This sequence comes from Amblyomma maculatum, assembly GCF_055883805.1. Classification (NCBI taxonomy): domain Eukaryota; kingdom Metazoa; phylum Arthropoda; class Arachnida; order Ixodida; family Ixodidae; genus Amblyomma; species Amblyomma maculatum. The sequence continues at coordinate 27,951,583 of NC_139349.1, read as the reverse complement.
AGAGAACTCACTTGAAGAGACGACCGACCACGGATACATTGCGTGCGCCCATAGTATTTCTTAAGGCAGAATGCGAAGCTCCACAATCAAATTTAGCAAAGCCAATCTTAAGCCTTCATGCAAACTGACTGCAGCAGAGTACGCTATCAGAGCGAAGTTCAACGATCGTCGCTATTTGTAGGTAGAGCCTAGTTGGAATATAAACGCCGATTATATGACTAATGCCTCCTTGAGATTGCTTATTGATTATGGCGTTCTGCTCTTGAACCGAAGGACGCGGAGCTGAATCCAAAATGCGGCAACCAGGTTTCGATGGAGGCAAAACTCAAAACACCCTGAGTGTTGAGCAGTGTCACTCCATGCATGCCCGAGAACATCAGGTAGGTAAAATTAACCATTCTGCCTAACAATTCTGTATTTCTAAGCTAGTCCTAATATCATAACTCGTATGACATTTCGTTTAACAGGTTGAGCAATATAGTTCCAGTAGTACAGCAGACTTCATAAAATCAGCTCAACTCTTTCCATTGATTCATAATATCTTCGTCCTTCTTCACGCGTACATGTGATGCCCGTGGGTAATAAATATCGTTCATAAAAAGTGATATAATAAAATGGTTGGAGTGTTGGGCCCTCCCTACATGTTTATTCAGCGAGCCAGGTAGTGCCTAATGTACAGCTCTTGCTCCGGATATTTTTAATGAGCGCATATATTTTCTTGCAGTTAGCAGAACCTTTCGAACCCTCAAACGGACATCCTATGCGTGAACTTCGAGTAGATATACCACAAACGTCATTGCAACATTTATAAAGGTCACATTTGATGTTAGTAGAAAATATTTATCCGACGACTTCGGTTTAGAAATTAACGGTGGGTTGGTCAGTCCCTCTAAGAGCGCGGGACTCAGTTGACTGAAACCGCTGTCTGAGCTCTCCCCAATCATCAGGGTGGAAGCTGCTCTTTGCCGCCTTCCGATGTACCCATGTTGCTTTCACATTAAGAGATATGGCTTGTCTGTGTCGGCAAGTGCACACCATGGGATCAGGGTAGATGTTTTTTTGGCCGAGGAACTCTCATTGTCCTGAAAGGAATCTGAGCCAGCGTCTTGTCCAGCTGGGTCGTTGTGGTATATATAATATTTTAAGCGCTGAGAGGAACTCCCTTAATGAATCACTATCTTGGCGGGCCTCTGGGGCGTTTTTCGCGCTAAGAGTACGTATAAGAGTAATTAACAATATGCACCGAGGGCATAATAAGGGAGAGGATACATAATGAATACCAAAGGAAGGAAGGCGTACAAGGCGGTAACAGAAAGCCAAGTGGGCGGATGAGGTTAATAAGTTCTCTGGGGCCAAGCGGATGAAGCTAGCATAGGACCAGGCTGATTGGAACAAAATGAGACAGGCCTTCACCCCGCAGAGGGTATTGTCCGGCTGCTGATGATGTTGTGCGGGGAATGATTAGGGATCCCTGGAGAAAATGCATTGGAAGCGGTGCGTGTCAACGTTTGTTTCATTCTAACTCTTGATGTCCGGCTACACAAAATATTGATTTTCTATGAGACCTGGGGCCTAGCTTGAGTGACGATTTTGCAGGCGACAGGAGATACCATGTCTCGCATGCACATTCTATAGGCAGTATAATAGGCGGTAATGATGTCCGTGGATTCGGTTTTGTTGAACGCGTAATTCTGATCTCTAAGCGATAGTGCTCACAACCTGTCCTTGGCCGCTTTCGGGCGAGTTGGTTCAATTTTGCTGATTTTGAAAGCGCAAAGAAAGTCATCGACTAAAACAAATGACACACACGAGCATCTTCTCTCTCCCTTTCTCCTCCCGGGACTTCTATCAGCAAGTAACGCGGTCATTTAGGCTCAAAATATTTTCTGAATACAACTCTAAAATTTCGACACATCCTTGGAAGGTTGTATGTGATTTTGGCACAGTTAAAGATATTGTGGCATCGCCGCCCTACGCTAACATTTGATGCGCCTCCTTTGCGTTTGTCAACGATTTTGCGGCTGTTTAGAATAAAAGCATTGCATAATGGTACCAAAAGGGGAACACATCACCGTCATTATGGTAGTAATTTAGATGCGTCTTGAAAAAAAATGGGAATAAAGAGAAGAGTACGAAAAATCAAACAGACGGGGTTCCAAGTTATTTTAAAAGTACAATGATAATCCACTGTGCCAGAGAAGTGAGCCTCTGGCACCGGGAACGGGTACTTTTATTTAGGCTGCTATTCGCGTTCATAAATGTCTCTCTTAGTGACGCTTCCCAGAAATCCCGAGCCACTGTCTAAACAGAGAGACGGGCCACTGCATAAATCCTCTACATCCCGAATAGATAAATATGGCAATTATATAGTGCAATAGACAGGGCGTTCAAGAAGAAAATAACCTGAGTCGGTTATGGCATAAAACAGCTTTAAATTACTACGCCTCATTAAATATTGACAATACTGCTTTAGCAAAAAAACACTTAACAAGCCTGTTTGTATGCAAGATAGGGAACATTTTGTTTGCAAGCATGTAGGTTTTCTTTTTTTTTTTTCCTGTCACGCGCTACCACGCTATTTCTGTTTTCGTTCATTTTAACTTGTATTTTGGATCTTATTTTTATTTTTGATACGCATTTTATGTGTTTCAACTTATTCATTTCAGTATTCATTTGTTGCACCTTATGTAGAGTGCAGTGTATAAAAATGCTTGTCACCTTACAATAATATTCTTTGAGCTAACTTTTTATTATATTTATGACAAGTGCGTTATGAGCATTTTAATTTTTCATTCAAACACACCTGCGACTTTTTATTTCTGCATGCTCATGTGCTCTTGTACTCTTGTACGGGTGTGTAATATATATCGTTTGTTTCTAATTTACTAATGTAATACGTTTCCGCTGCTGAAGGGGGGCTGGAGCGCAGTCAAGCTGCAATGATGCAGCTTTTTCTCCGGCCACCTTATTCGCCTGTAAAGTTGCGAAATAAAAATACTTTGATTGATTGATTGATTGATTGAGTGATTGATTGATTGCATACAATTTGCGAGGCCCTTCCGAAAAAGCTAATATAATACCCGCGGCGGAGACCTGAAGGGCTTTGTTATGTGTTTGTTCTCTTTATTTGCTTTTTTTTTTTTTATAGGAGATGAGGATGGGAGGAAGCGTTTTCTTGCGCTTTACTACGAGCGAAGGAAAACTGTCGAGCACGTTGAGGCAAACACGTACTGGATGAAGACACATCAAGCGTGAAAATAATGAGCCCATTCCATATGTCCCAATCTATACCACGGAAAAATAAACGAAGTGTTCCAGTGGGCATTGTTTCACATAATCCTCGACTCTGTGCGCTGAAAGATGCGTTCCAGCATTTTTAAAGAAGCGAGATAACATCCACACCTCGCTTGTTTACTCTTCATCCCCGCGCTATAAAGTTGCAACCGAGGAACCCTGAGAGCGATGGCTCGCTGCGAAACTTCGCTCAGTATGTGGAAGTACACTTTCCGATTCCGGCAGCCAAAATTAACGATGATATTGAATCCGCGTGTGCAAGATAGAAAATTACTCATTCACAGCCAGCGAAGCGAAATGCAATGCCCTCGGGGACCACTTCAGACCGTACATAAGCGAGAAGAGCACGGATAAGATGTTGGTCCATATTTAGGCGACTAGAACAAAAACTTGTTACACCAAACTTAAGTGCTTACAAGAACCCCTGACTACTTCTTTACAAAAGGCGAAAGGTAAAATAGTAGAGTCGTTTTAACTAAACAAGTGCTGATAGAAGTAGGACCAGAATGTTCAAAACGAGACTTCATTGGTCCAGGTAGACGGCTTGCAAGTGTAACGGATGCTTTTGAGAAGGTGAGCCATACTTTTTGAACGTATTTTTTTGAGATGTCAAAATGGCTTCATAGATGTTTCAACGCCAGTTCTGGCTGTCATCAGAAGCAGGTGTATAAATAAAACTAGTAAACAGGTTAATTAAATTCTTTAAATTATTTGTGGTTTAGCTCTGGGAAAGTCTAGTTGAACTGCGAAAGCAACGGCGGAAGCTTTTTTTGCCTGCTGCATTATTCCCCTATCACGCCCTATCAGTGTAAGGTGCTACATTATTGGGGACACTTAAGCTCATCCTTTAAGCGTATGACACGAGAGCGTATGCTACCAGCCCACAAATAAAGTCAAACTTCAACAAAGCCGTATGGACGTCCCTGCGTGTCGTATGGGTAACGAGCATGCAAACGGTTCTGGCAGGCTGATTCTGATATCACCCTCCCATATGGAACGAGCGACCAGAATTGGCAACTCCTGCTCGTGGCATAGACGTAACGGGAATTCAAATGTCATGGCAGGCTGATTTTTTTATAAGGAGACCATAGCTACGCTTCTTCACGGCGTAGCTGAAGCCACGTGAGCTCTCGCTTTGGCTGTCGGAGTGTTCCTTTCACAACAAAAATATGCAACGACTACTTTTTTTCCACAATTCATTAGCAACATCGCTTAGGATGCTAGGTGAAAAGAGGCCGGCCTTTAAAGCGGCTACACCGAACCGACAATCTTTGGTGCCTGAATTGCTCTTAAACCTACCTTGTGCACTTCTATGCTAGTTCCTTCTCCAGAGGAGCGCATTGGGATTTGCAACTGCGGCTATTCTTGCATGTAAGCTAAAGAATAATTGTTCCTTCAGTGTCTTATTTAGCTGATTGCCCTATGTCATCTAGAATACTTAGATTTTTTCAATCACATGATCTCTTCATAATTCCTTAAATAAACATGACACTTAACCATCGCGGTAATGTTAAATTAGGGCGGACGGTAAGGCCATGGGGCTGCTAGCTTCCACTATTCCAAGCAAATTAAAAACAGCTCTGCCTAGGCAAGGGCTTATAGAGCTGCATATATAGTCAGATGGTGCATGCTGTCCTGTGGAAAATTTAATCGTGATTGACCTTTAACAAATCAGGAATTATAGCAGTGTGCTTCAGACACTGCTGGCCACCACTGGCACTTTCCACTTGTTCACGGCTCCTTTTAGCCTACGTAGGAATAGTTATAGGTGATCAATTGCACGCTTGGTTTATCTATGCGCGTACCTTCACTGCTGCACCACTGTGATGAAGTCCCTCGTTGCCTACTTTAAAAGTCATCTAAGTAGACCAATGCATCTGTAAACATTTTCTTTGTGTAATGCCACACACTAATATCTCATTGAATATTGGCAAACAACCGTGCCGCCTACCGCTTAAATCAGTTTACACGCTACGTGCGGAAATAGTAATGAGCTCAAGAACCAACCCCCCCCCCCCCCCCCCCCCCCTCATACACACATCTTTTTCTCTCTCTTTTGACTGTTTATACTTATAACAAACTTATTCGTTTCATAATGCACTAATGCCTGTGATATGGTTTTGTATTTGCAATACGCTTCTCAGGCTTATTGTGTGCCAGGATACAACGGGAATACTGGCGCTGACATGGCAGAATGACATCAGAAGATTGCGTGTTCGAATCATGTCTGGGTCACCACATTTGTGGAGATGAACCACAGACACTCGGCATCGGGTCTCCACAAATATATTTTGGCAGGACCCGCTGTGCCAGGCGGCAACGGGACAGCGAACCGTCGGCATTCAGTCCTGTAGCCACCTAGAACAAACTGCGCGTGCTTGGCAGGCGTGCTGAGGCTGTCGTCCTGTTCTTCGCCGAGACGACGATGGCATGCCACAGAGGTATTTTGTTTTTTGTCATAAATATTTCGCTAGCCGCCAAACAAATATCGGTTTGTAGGTTTGATAAAGTCCGCCTTAGGGCAGGCAGTTAACGGAGAATACGTGTGTTAAGAAATTATTCTGTCTCATTGTTTCGTTATCGTTTTTTCATCAGAAACACAATGCGCCCTACATGAAGCAAATAAGCGAAAATAGAAGTTATGCCACCCGCGCTCTCTTGGTCGCATACAACGCACGTCATCATCTCTAGATGGAGGAAGTTTTCTGTTGCACCAACGTCAAGGGTGCAGCTTTATTGGTGCCCTTGCATTGTACAGCAAGGGCGTTTCTCATCCGTGGTTTACGGTCTCTTGAAAAAAAAAAGGGGGGGGGGGAGGGGGGGAAGAACGGAACACTTTCAGACATTAGATATAAGATGCGATGTTTTAGAAGACACACACATTTTATATTCGCAGATATTCGTAGAACCCTCGTCCTTGTCGGTGCCTAGAAATTTCGCAAAGCCCGAATTTAGTCTCTTTCGCATGAGGCGAACTATTTATCTTCCACAGACGACAGATAAATTTAAACTGAGCCTGCTACAAACAATATTCTCGACTTGCACATCAGCCGTAGGCGTACCCTTAAAAAAATAAACTATTAATGCTGCCGTTATTTGGCAATTTTAGGCCCGGCTTCCCATAAAAAGACTTGATAAATACGACGAAATGATTAAAGTACCGGCAGTCTGTCCTACTTTAGTTGGATTTGAGGCTTGTGAAACAATGACGCTATTCCCTTTATCATTTCCGTGGCGCAAGTTTTAGTATTTCTTATGCTGCATCTCAGCAATTCCTTGTGAACCAAAGTTTTCTGGGAACAGCAGATGGAGATGTAGATACCAAAAAAAAAAAAAAGAAGACAGGCCTTTCTAAACTTGTGCGTTTTGTTTATCTCGCTGTTCTCTCTTTGTATTATTCTCCCGCCAACTTTACAACGCCCACTCTCGCTTTACTTTCGATTTATCATCAGCCTTGCGATCTGTTTTCTTACGTGCAGCCAAGTACCGTGTGTATCGCTGAACAACTAGCCCAAAAATGTCTGGGTCTGTGTCGACCCATTTCATATGGCAACGCATTTTTGTTTTGGTAGAGCGAAAGGCAACCAACGGAATCAAACTACCTAACGTTTAAAGCAGTGCTGTTGTGCCTATTTGAGGGCATGGTTATTGATTATTACAAACGTATATATCTACTTACTAGCGCTATCTGAATTACCTAAGCCAATACTAACGCTTGTGAACGTTAGCGCTTAATATCAGCAGTTGGCACAGATGCACCTGAACATGTGCGAAACTCAATTTGGTACCTCTCAGCTTACCGATGTTGATTGAGAAACTTTGATGTCCAAACAGCAGCCGAATACAGCCGCCTACCACTATTCAGTCGACGGCTGAGCAATTAGTCCAAACTGCGAATTTCTCTTGGCATGCCCATACCACAATTTCACTTATATATTTAAATCATTCCTTCTGACACAATTGTTATTGTACAACAGGGCAGAACGGAGATGCCCTGTGTTTGACGAGGGCCCTGTCACCCATAGACTGGTAGACAAAAGCAAGTGATTTAATAAATTGTTATGCAAATGTATTAAAACAGACAATATTAAAAGTATTAAAAACACAATTGCGCATTGTTTTGAACGCGTATAATGTTTGCCATGAAAAAAGAAAGTACCCATGGCATCAAAAACGACAAGATGCGAGTTTTGATCTAGGAGCGCCTTTCATTGGAAAATCTGGCGTTTTTTTTTTTTCCCTGAAACATTCTGCGCACGTTGTCCGGGGTGTAAACGTATTATTAGAGGTCTGTGTGAGTCACTGCAGCAAATAGTGGACAGGAAAAATGTCTTTGTTCTAGTTCGTGACGTTGCAGTAAGTGGCTATGCGCAATCAGCATGTGATTGTTACCTCAACGGAATTAGAATAAGAAACCCGAGGAAAACATTCTCCGACGATATTATGTGCACAGCTACTCCCCTCCCCCCTCCCTGGTCGACCAGGCAGTCATAGTGGATGTTCGATTTCGGTTTAGTTTGGTTTGTGTGGTTTAACGCCCCAAAGCGACTCAGGCTATGAGAGACGCCGTAGTGGATAACTCCGGAAATTTCGACCACCTGAGGTTATTTAACGTGCTTTGACATCACACAGCACACGGGTATCTTACTTTTCGCCTCCATCGAAAAGCGGCCGCTGAGGCCAGGATTTGATCCCCGTCGTCGAGAACATAGTCGAGCGCAGTTAACCGCTGCGCTACTCCCGCGAGGTGTTTGATTTCCGTTATGTGCTTAGACTTTTCGACGCTACGCGCTGCCAGCAGAGTAATCATCCCTTTAACATGGTTTTGGATGTCTGTTTTTGAATCAGTGACCATGTCATTATCATCATTACCATCATCATTAGCCGATCTATACCCACTATAGAGCGAAGGCCTGTCTCATACTCTTCCACTCAACCCGGTCCTGTGCTAGCTGCATCCACTTGACCCCTGCGAACGTCTTAACATCATCCGCCCCTGCTACACTTTTGTTCCCGTGGAATCCAAGTTGTTACCCTAAGCGATCATCGGTTGTCCTCTCTACGCACTATGCCCTGTCCATGCCCATTTCTTTTTGATTTCCACTGAAATGTCATACTCTCGAGTTATTTCTCTGACCCACTCTGCGCGCTTCCTATCTCTTAACATTATACGTACCTACCATTTGTCGTTCCTTCGCCCTCTGCGTTGTTCTCGTTAGTCTCCACGTTTCAGCACCATAGGTAACTACAGATAAAATGCAACTCTTTCATTCTTTCCTCTTGAGCGATACCGGTAAGGTGCTGGTTATAATCTGCGAATACTTGCCAAGTGCGCTCCATCCAAATCTTATTCGCTTTTAGTTATTTCCCTTTCATGGCATGTATCAGCGGTTAATACCTGTCCTAAGTAGACATACTCCCCTGTCACTTCCAGTGCTTCGCTACCAATTGGAAACTGCTGTTCCTTCCCGAGGGTGTTTAACATCACCTTAGTCTTCTGCATAATGATTTTCAAGCCTACTTTTCTGCGATTACTGTCTAGGTCATCAATCATTGTTTGCAGTTCATTCCTTAAGTTACTTAGCCATGCAATGTCATCAACGAATCACAGATTACTGAGGTATTCTTCATTCACCCTTATCCATAACTGTTCCCATTCTGATTCTCTAAATACTTCCCATTGGCATGTGGTGAATAGTACTGGGGAGATCGTGTTTTCTTGCCTAACACTTTTCTTCATTAAATTTTGTTACTTTCTTAATGAAGAACTATAGTCGTAGTGCAGGCAATATAGATATCTTCCAATACTTTCACATACGGCTCGTCTACACCCTGATTTCGCAATGCCTGTGTGACTTCCGAGGTTTCTATTAAGTCAGGTGCTTTTTTGTAATAAATGAATGCTACGTATAAGTGCTGGCTTTAGTCCGAGCATTTTTCTATGACCATGACTATGTATTGTGAGGTTACTAAGGTTAACTCGAAGACTATATAAACTGACTCTGCTTTTGTGGTAGTAGAGACGGCCGTATACGAACATATCTCACAGAGTGTGGTATTCTGGTGAAGAGTAATATCGGCGCTTTGCTTCTGCCGGTTTCAGAACATGATAGCTAACGCAGGAATGGTGAAAGCTTTCACAATATTGGTGGTGTGTTATCTCACGAAATTTTATGGAAATGCATAAGTTTGGTTTGGTAAAACTTTATTTCCCACAGTAGGGATCCTGGAGGGCACTCGGCTAGGCACCAGGTGTAGAGGGCAGCTCCCACGTCGGCACAGAGAGCCCGAAGCTCTCCGCCGCCGCGCGGGCCTCCTGGACAGCCCGAAGCTGATCATGTAGGGAAGCACTTTTTAAACTTTGTCCCAACTTTCCTTGTTCTAATGCCTAATGCCTAAGTCATTCTAAGTGTTAATGCTATGACAACCGAAGCAATTCTACTGCTATAGGTTTCTTCAATAACATCCCGACGGGTTCAGTGTCGCATATCTTTATTTTGTTTCCTATTGCTTGCAGAGTAAGTTGTAGAGCCAATATACCACTATTTATATCGGCCAATTCATGTGATCACCTTATTTGTTATCTCCCAGCGCTGAACCATACTCAGTAATGTCAAGTGGTATGACGTCGTCGCAAACCCAAGGAGCAAGGAAATCATGGCCATGTGAGCTGCGAACCGGCATTTTTAAGAGCACCTGTCAACTCGGTCATGTCCCGTCGTCTCGTGACGGTACAAAACACGGCAACCAATCAGCGCTAAATTATGTTACCTCTTCTTAAGACGTTATAAGCCGGACGATCAATCAAGGAATTTAGGTCCAGTTCACGGAATACAAACCCACTGAAAGAAGCTCTGCCGAAACAGGCAGTCCCAGCACAGAGTTAAACTTTTGTCAGACACTCGGAGGGCTGGTTATAGAGCAGTGGTAAGATGTGAAAAGACCCTGTAGTCTCTGTATCTATACTTAAAAATATTGAACGAGGACTTAAAAAGGACAATCTAAAAATGTGAGCACCCATCTGGAATTCTATGTTTTAACCCGAGGACGTGAAAGGAACCGTTCTCTATAAAATTCGTTGTTGGCACTGTGAGCGCGCCCGCGCTGTCAGCCAAATAACACGAGAATACCTGTGGCAGGAGGAGCTTTCAGGTGACAATGCCGGGCATTGATTTCAATACCAATTGTGCAACGTCACGAGAGCATATTACCTGGCGAATTGACAACAGAGGTAAAACTATGGCAGCTCCCTTGAAAATGCATGCGATCCAACTGACCGGGGCCCTGGGTATTGAGACAGGAACGCTAATCCCAGGACGCAGTGAACCATTCGCACAGCTTCGTTAAAGAGGGATTAATGTATATAGCCTGGTGATATTTTTATAATTAAATAAGCCGCGCTAATGTAGCTAAAATAACAGAGGGACAAATTAACCATTCATTCAGCAAAATGCAAAGTATGTGATTGAACAGTGACCCCTAAGTAAGCCGTAGATAAGGGCCATTTTAAGGTGCAAGCTATATGCGGATGCTCCTCAGTCTGGAGTTCCTACAGGTATTGTAGGGGTTGTCAACAGATCCCGGTGCCCATAGGGATGGCGCGGCAAAAGAATCACTAACGAATTGCCGCATACCGCCGGGTGTACTGTCTTTGGTATAGAATTCGGACGCAACCTTTCTTTGGACAGCGGTCCAGGTGTTACCACGCATTTGACTTCTCATTTTGCATACACCTGCTAGTCAAGCTGGGATCTTGTTTGCAATAAAGATTCGAAACGATGACATATCTACCCCGAGTATTATTTAACCATTTCAACTCACCACGTTATAGAGTGAAGCGGGAGCAGTCAGAGCCAGTTCCCCCTGCTGTTTTAATTGGAGTGAAAGCTCGACATGTGGCATGCAAAGCCAAAAATGATATTGATTTTAAAAGCATGCTCCTAACAGCCTGACTTCCTCGCTGGGAAAGTGCACCTAACCACGTGACTAGCAACTGTCTCGCAGCCGTCGGTGGCTTCGCATTGCTGTTAGCCATTACCAGGTGAGTTGCCGTTCGCTCCATATAGGAAGTATGCACTTCCCTCATAGCAGCGGCGAATTTGTGTTACACGGAGCATGGTGAAAGGCTGGAGGCATAGCTAATCGTCTAAACGTAATTTCTTTAGGCTTGCACCGCTGAAGCCATGATGTCCTTTCAATAGTTCTCGTACTCACGGGCGCTGCAAGGGGATTCGCAACGTTATGGAAGAACTGATTGCATATACAAGTCGCTAGGCAGTGAATTGAAGTCTCCAAGGCGAATCTGACCACCCTGCGATGTGCGTTGTTTAATGTTTGACATATTCGAGAACCTTGTGGAGTAAATAGGTGATGTAATATTGACCTAATTAAGTGTATGTGTCCATCTAAAAGTGGCGAAATACTGCGCCTTCCTTTCCCTGACAACTAACACAGAGAAAAAATATCAAAACTTGTTGAATGAACATCAGTGCTACAGGAGCTATTGCGTCTACTCTCGAGGTGAAGCTTGAGAGTCTCCGTAATACAAACCGTAAAAGCATGCATAACCTTTCTAAACTATGCGCAGCCATGCTTAACACTGCTTTCATCGATGCTCTCAAGGCATGCTTAAACCTCCAACCCTCACAATTTTGCTTCTGCTTTCATAACCTCATTAGCGATCCGATTAAAACTTTTGTCCATTATCTCCATCTTATGAAACAAGAACGTCCCAATAGGCAACCTGCAGTGGCCAGGCGGCGCTAGTGGAGCGCAGTGTTCAGCGCCGCCAACGGCGGCGCCGAGTAATCTGAGTAGGCTGGCGCGGTCGGGTTGCGTTCGCGTTGTACGGCTAAGCATCTCGGCTCTCATTTTCTGCAGTTTTAAGGCAATCGAATGTCTTGAGAGCTACTTCCGAAAACCAATACTGACGAAAGGACACCGCCTGTTCGAGAATGCTCATGTGGTGTCGACGTCACCGCGAAGTGCGCGCCGCTCGCGACGGAACACCCGCGCGCACAGCTTTGAATGTCGCGTGAGTAGACGGAATTTTTTTTAACGAAATTTATTCTCTCAGGGCATTAGTCGGATATGTGATGATGAATTAAGAAATAATTAAATGAATGAAAAATGTTGTAAACTAGCTTTTCATTCACCTATTGCGTTCACACCTCATACCCAAACATTGAAAGTGCAGAGAGAACCTGAGAAGAGATTGATCGCCGTTTCTTCTTTTTTTTTTGTTCTTGGTGTTTGATTACAGCAGCATAATAATTTCCTCGCGGTTTTGCTTTAAAGTTTAATACCATGACGAACACTTTTGTTCGTGGTGCACCTTTCGACAGTGCCGCGGAAGTTACAGGAGGCATGGTGCGGTACCCGCTACGGATGTCGTGGCGATTGCAAGCACTGTGCGGTTGTAGCGTGCGTCATCAACGAAAACTGTGCGTGCCGGGGGCGGGGAGTAGGGGGCCTCCTACACCGTTGGAAAAATAAAGCCCTGAACAACAACAATAACTGGCATGCATTTTGTATCTCCGTACCTCAAGCTTGGGGAAAGCCGGCGGGAAATGCTGGCTCAACGGCAAAGCTTTCGTAACGGAGGTAGTTAAGAGTTAGAATTTTTTACTGTTGTTACTAATGATGAAATATTCTATCGTCTGAGACAAGATACTCTTGAGTAGCTTAAGCAGTCGGTGAAAGAAAAATTTGGCGCGGAACAATAGAACGAAGTTCCATTCTCAGCGTACACAGTATCACGGGCCTCTACACTCCGCCACTTCAACTTTTTCAGCACCTTAAGAACTAATTTACAGATAAATATGCTTATTGAAATCTGTAATTGGAAGTTTTGAAGATATTTTGGCTTTGTGGTTCCGAATAGACACCGCATTAGAAATCCGGTTCACAGATCCACGAACATTTTTTTTTTTTTATTTCGCCTCCGTTGAAATGCGGCTGGAATACGATGCTGCGGCTGCACGGCTTTGTTGATTTTCTGGACGTATGCCACTCGATCTTGCACAGCGTATACCAGTACACGCCAAATTTTACAGCGCGTACTGAGTAGTGTGCCCCAACCAGCGTGCGACTCCCCGAGTCAGAAGTTTATACCGTTTCCTCCGCTCACGGGCAATCGTCTTATTTTAGCTTCTTGGCGTCTGTACGCCAATGGCCCCATAACAAAACAAATTTCAGTTACATTACTCTCTCGCAGCCAATATCTCCTTCTCTCATCATTCAACCCAGGTTCTCCCAGCAAGCGGTACGCTTAGGTCTCCTTCGTGATTGTGGTAATCTTTCTCGCCGCCCTTGGCTTATTTTTATTCTTGTTCACATCCGTAGTAGTCGAAGCATCGCACGAGACCACTGAAGTCACTAAATGAGTAAATCACACTCACTGGGATAACAAAACGCGAACGCAGAAAGAACACAGCGGCCGCAACATATACGGCGTCAGCTCCTGCGCCGACTCAGTATTAGCTCCCGTCGGCCGCCAGGTGGCGCCACATGTCTCAGCAAACTCCATTGCAGGTTGCCTATAGTCGAGCGTTCCGATTGTTTTGTAGCAAAACTTCTTGTATGCTAGTTACGCTCGAACATTCAGGCGCATTAGAATAGACTGGCTAAAACGGGTCATGTCTCTTGTTCCAATACGACCAGCCACTAAATAATGTTGTAGCTTAAGACTGGATGAGCAGAGTTCGTGAGTTGCCACAAGCAAGAGGTTAAGGATCGGTAACTGAACAAGCTGAAACTACATGTACGCGAACAAGCAGGTGCTAGGGGATCCAATAATGCTATCGGGTCACGTCCTTAAAGGCGGAGCAACAGTGTCCCGCACAGTTTTAGAGAAATAGCTTCGCCGAAACAGCTAAAAGGAATTAGGTTGAGATGGACGAACGTTGGGCTAAAAACATCGAGCTACATCTCGTCAAACAGGGTTTATACGTAAGTAAAACCTTGGTACCCCTCAAAACACCATCCACCGCCTGTCAGCATAGGCAGGTAGAGCCTTCGTATAGACGCCGCCGGCGCCGAAGGCGCACCGAGCAGATCTTACTTACATGGCACAACAAGGTCTACTGCCTTCAAATAGAGCACCTCGACGGTAGAGGTGGGGTTGTCAAGTCCCTTCGCGTTAGAAGGAACTGAGAAGCGACGTACCGACAATGGTCGCAGGTCAGCTGCTGGTAGAAGGCCAACTACCAAGTGGCGCTAATTTTGCCCGGAATCGCAAATTCGAGTAACTCTGGTCAACAAGCAAAGATTCTCTGTGGCAGCAATGAGACGTCAATTTTAATCAATATTACGCCTTATTTAATGAAAGAAAACTCATTTCTATTGCGTTCACTGCATTAATGCTACAACAGGTGATATGACATCCTTCAATTTCGAACTCCCCTCCCCCCCCCCCCCCCCCCCCTTGCGTTAGTGACTAATGTCTCTGATTGGCTGAGAGGAGGATGACGTCGCGCGGTCTAGCGACTGCTAAAAACAAAGAAACCACGTAATCGAGGAAGCGAAAAGCAAGCAGGCCTCTTAAGAAAGTGTATATGGCCATATATTCATGACGCACAGTCATGAGCAAAAGTGGTATACAACATCAGCTGGTGAGGAAGCTCGAGAAAATTGCATTGTAAAGCCATCTAGAAAAAGCTATCTGGGATCGAAACAATAGTGGTGGTGCCCCGCTTTATTCACATGTATGTATCACTGTCGCTGTCCCTGTCACTGTCTATGTGGCTAGATGGCATTTAAATGCAATTTTCCCGAGCACGTCACCGGCTGAGTGTTGCATACCGCTTTCGTTTACCACTGTAAATATGCAACATTTATAGATTGACAGTAGGCACAGTAAAGGTGGCACATAATATGAAGAAGGTCACTAACAAATACGGTGTCAGAATGGTCTTCTCCGCCCCCAAAAAGTTGGCTGGCATGTGCGGACGAGTCATGAGCAATGCCGGTCGAAAACAAGGTTGCACAAAAAAGCATGTGAAGCCCTTTGTCAAATGCGCCACAGGGGTTATTTACCAAATACCCTTAACATGTGGAAAGGTATGCATTGGGAAAACTGGACGTTGTGCCAACGATAGGGGGCGGAACATATGCGCTCTCTAAAAAATAATCGAAATTTACATATACCTGTTCTTTGCAAGTCGTGCGAGTTCAAGACAAAATGTGAACCGAAGTTCAAAGAAATTAAGATTGTAGGCAGGAGCAGGGATGATCTTCCAGTGAGATGCTAGAAACTTCGTTTATATAAAGACTTGGTTCAAAATGTATTAGGGAACCATCTCTCTCACTGTATAGTAGTGAAGATCTACTGTTAAATGTTGGTAGGTAGGGTTGGCCAAAATTGCTATGATGACTTTGTTGCTGACTTTGCGGGAGCATTTGGATGTTGAAGAAGTTTGTCTGCGATGTTCTGAGAAAGAAGTTGGAGTCAGCGCCCGTTCTGGGTGCCTATTTGTGCCTATTTGTGAGTGTCGTTTTGCGCTAATAACCTTTTCTTTATGTCACCTGAACATGTTCGTTACCTTCCTCGTAGTAGTGCAGTTTGTACTTGTGCAAACGCTCGTGATCTATGGAAATGCTTACTAGAGTCACTGGTGTTTCTGAGCCCACTTTCGAACATACTGCCCTCCTTTAGTCAACGAACGACTGAACGAAAAGTTCAGTCATGTGCGATCATGATAGGGCTTCAGCCGAACCACGTGCACGACTTCAGGACGCTGTGGCCTTCGGGATGGAGCTGAAGCTATGGGGACCACGGCGTAGGTGACGTCACTGATACGGCGAACAATCTCGTAAGGGCCGAAGTATCGGCGTAGTAACTTTTTAGATAGGCCGCGATGACGAACAGGTGTCCACACCCAGACGAAGTCGCCCGGCTCGTAAGTGACGATTCTTCGGCTGAGGTTATATACCGAGCAGCCTCATTGGCCTGTTGTCGGTGGATTCTGAGGCGTGCTAGTTGCCGCGCTTCCTCAGCACGCTGAACAAAGACGTCGGCGTCAAGTTCGGCGTCAGAGCCGCAAGAAGGACCAACTGGCATCATGGCATCCAACGGCGTGCTCACTTGGCGACCGAAGACCAGTTGGAACGGCGTCAGTTGCGTCGTCTCTTGAGTGGCGGTATTGTACGCGAAAGTTATATAGGGCGAAATCGCATCCCAGGTGCGATGTTCTGCGTCCACATACATAGAAATCATGTCGGTGAGGGTGCGATTGAGGCGCTCCACTAGCCCGTTCATGACCAACCGGATTAGGCAAGCCGTAAAAGCCGTTTCACGGTCAGTGATTACTACGATGGGGGCGCCATGACATAGGACAATGTTATGAACGAAAAATTGAGCAACTTCGGCTGCAGTACCTTTAACAAAAGACGCGGTCTCTGCGTACCGTGTTAGGTAGTCTGTCGCGACGACTACTCAACGGTTGCCAGACGAGGAATTCGGAAAAGGGCCGAGAAGATCCATGACCACTTGATGGAAAGGGGTCTTCGGCGGAGCAATAGGCTGAAGAATTCCAGCGGGTTTCAATGGCGGAGACTTCCGACGTTGGCAGTCACGACATGAGCGTACATAAGCCCGCACCGATGGGAGTAACCTGGGCCAATAATACTTTTTACAAATTCGTGCAAGTGTACGGCTCGCCCCTAGGTGGCCGGCGGTGGGTTCATCATGATAGGCACTCAATACATCTCGGCGCAACTCGGAGGGTACTACAAGGAGAAAAATCTCTTCACTGTTAGCAAAATTTCGCTTGTAGAGCACGTTACCGCGCAAAGTGAACGTTTGAAGCCCACGATGAAAAACACGGGGAATACGGGCGTCGACGCCCTGCAGATAGTCGACGAGTGACGCTAACTCTGGGTCCATTCTCTGCAGCTGCGCCATTTGGGTTGTATCAATAGCCCCAGAAAGGGAGAATCATCGGCCGTTTCTTCTGGACATATGGCGATGGGCGAGCGCGACAGACAGTCAGCATCTTGATGCTTCCGTCCTGACTTGTCTACGACTCTTACGTCATACTCTTGTAATATAAGGCTCCATCTAGCCAGCATAATGAATGGTGGTCGCTTATAACGCGGAAAAGTCAGCCGTAGAGTTATGGATGGTCGGAACTTGGTGAGGGCCCATAATATCGCCAGACATTTTTTCTCAGTTGTTGAATAGTTGGTTTCGGAGCGGGTAAGTGTTCGGCTCGCGTAAGCAATGACCCGTTCTGCACCGTCGTACTGCCACTGAATTAGTACTGCGCCAACCCGAACGTTGCTGGCATCAGTGTGAACGTCAGTTGCGGCGTTTTCGTCAAAATGGCCTAGTATCGAGGGATTCTGTAGGCGGCTGCGAAGCTCAAGGAAAGCGGCCTCTTGTTCACTTCCCCACAGGAACGGCGCGTCATCTCGAGTCAGCGTGGTTAGCGGTTCTGCGATGTGCGGAAAGTCTCGTACAAAGCGTCCGTAATAGGAGCAAAAACCTAAGAACCGTCGAACAGCTGTCTTGTCAGTAGAATATGCTCTACCGTGCAATGGCGGGCACAATCGGAGAGAGCAAAAATTGAAAATAAAAATTACGATGAAATTACCGGCATAATCGGCGGCTGTTTAGAATGGCCTAAAG
The DNA here is from genome assembly GCF_055883805.1 of Amblyomma maculatum. Taxonomy (NCBI): domain Eukaryota; kingdom Metazoa; phylum Arthropoda; class Arachnida; order Ixodida; family Ixodidae; genus Amblyomma; species Amblyomma maculatum. The sequence continues at coordinate 27,933,660 of NC_139349.1, read as the reverse complement.
AAAAACTAACATCTGGACAATTTAAAACATCTTCGTATCATGCCACATATGCTATTAGTAGAATGCTATACAGAATTGCTGCTATCACTGGTCCGATCAGTCGAGGCTCATGAAAGCATGAAACCTTTAAAAGCCAGGTTTCTAAACAAAGCCTAATTTATAAATAAATACTTGCTTATATATTAGCACACTGCAGAAAACTGTGCTGTGCACACGACACTTTTGTGAAAACTAAAATGTGGCTTATTAGCGTCGTATGGTGAAAGGCGACTGTGCACTATACCCGAATGTGGAACTTACGCATACAATGCTACTTCTAGCAGCTGAACAGAGTGAGTACACGTTAGAGCGGGACATCTCGTCGGACGTCAGGTGAAAATTCATATAGCCGGGTAGGCCTGCGATATAATTATGTGTTTTGAAACTAATTCAGGAAAATGTTCACATCCAACAGCTTTGCGCAGCATAGCGACAGAACCGATATTGTGCTGCCCACATTTAATGACTGGAAGGTAATTAGCTGGTATCGTGCTCTTATACACTAAAGTAGCTGATTTTATTGGCTTTCGTGCGTACAATTGAGCTCCCTAGCTTTTGCAATATCTATGTAGCTTTCCTCTCTAAGCCCTACTTCGGGATAGCGTCTCTTCTGCATTCCAAGCTAGTGAAGGTCTACTTGCCCAGCTTAAAAAACCCTTACAGAAGGACCAGAATAAAAAACTAATCCAGCCACATCGCAGATGACCCTTGAATACCCAGTTGCAGGGTTGTGCAAATACATTAGCCTCTATAAGTTGCATATGTGCCTCATGCCTGTCCGTCGTATCCGTTCGTATCCCTCTCGCTCTCCATTAATTCCCTTCACTTTCTTTGCGCGGCATGGGAATCCTGCACTAAAAGGTTCTAAAGTGCTTCATTTCCCGCCTGCGTGTCCGCTATATCACGAGCTAGTTCGCCTAAAAAGCTGTCAACACAAAATGTTATTCTTAGTCACGTCCCCTGCATAAACTCCAACTGCGTCGGTAATGACCCCATTTCCTGCTTCTCGGAACAGTGGACTGATACCCTATGGAGCCACTCCGAACATTTTATTTCGGCTTGTTTCTGCACAAATTACTGCCGCCGAAATTCCATCTCCGGGTTCCTATCAGACAGCGGTTAATGTCAGGCAGCTTACTAGCCTGCGCAGAAAGCGTGTTCCCATCCCGTCTAATGATACACTTATCAAATGCACAGTAGAGAGAAACGTTTCTACAGATGTCCGTACACTGTGCGGTGCAGTATTCTGAGCTGGAGGCTGCTCCTTTGATCGGCCTTATACTGAACCAAAAAATACATCAAAGTAAAGCCTTAATGAATGGTCCCCGCGGAGTGCTATTCTATACGATTAAAAGATTCGCTGTTCGAAGCCGCTTCTTCCAAAAACTGTTGACTAATTTCTAGCGATCACATTGTGCCCAACGGCACATTCGTTAGTCTGTGGGCTGGGTGGAACAAGGCTTTAACGAGAAATGAAAAATAATTTGGGCACATGAGCTCCGCTTTTGAAAGTATGACGTGATAGTGCTAATGGCTTCAGCCGGTGGCTCCCCTTGCAGATTATTTGTCCCATAGATGCCCTTCCTACTCGCCTAAGTGCTAATTACTTTATTTTTGCCTTAATTATCTTGCACACGTGCGTTAGGATGTAGTTGTAGGCTTCCCTATTAATTAATGTGCCCCCCCCCCCCCCCCCCGTGTATGAATAAAACAAGCTTTACCTAGCCTTATTATTGTGATTACTCGCCTAAGAGTAGCTTGTCTGACTCGGAATCAGGATGACCAGTGAATGAAGTTTTGACGTCCAAGGTAAGCCCAGTTAGCAAGGCTTGCCTAATTGCCATGCTATGTATTCTCCGCACGTCACACTACACAAAGAATAATTAGCTTCCGGTCATACCACCTGCAAAAGACAACTTGCAAAGTTTCTTCAACAGCATTAAAGGCCCCGTTCTGCAGAAGATTCCGCCTCGGATATTAAACGGAGCAGCACGCACGAGCGACGGATGAGAAAAGGACAGACGACCAGAAAAGAAAAATCACGAACATGCCCCTGGTAGGGTGCATGGGCGTACTCTCTGTCAAAAGAAAAACCTCATGACATGGCAGAGTTAAAGAAGCTGCTGGCTAAAAACGGCATTTTTTGAGAAAAGACGGCGAAGTGGGATTCAAATGCATACTCTTGGGTCAATATATTGTCATCCTAGCCATACATGGCACCCTCAATCGACCCAAGAACGTTCTTGTGGCTTGGCTTCAGCTGAGCTTTATGTTATAGGGTGGTCTTTCACATAATGCGGTTCCTTATACCACTGCATGGTAACGGCTATGCGTAAGGTAACACAGACACACATTAAGGGATAATTGAGTAAGCCATTACCAAAGAGCATTACACAAACGAAGATTTGTAATGCGGCATCCATAAAATCTGCCGAGACATTCCCTTAGAGGCGCAGATTAGGTATTCTCATGTTTTGTCTAACCACACCAGATCTTTGTCCTGATAAGCGTTGTTACTCTATTTTATTAGAAATTAATTTGATGAATAGCTCATATCTGCTTCTGCAACGTTTCTAAAACAAGTATTTACTGTTAAGAAAGTAGCCAGTCGCGTGATTGTAGCTTGATTCCAATATAAGACCAATATTCGGCCATGATCTTATCATGAGAGAATCTTTCTTTAGCAGATTTTGTTTTTTAAAAAATGTTCAATTGATTGTTTTATGTTTGCAATGCAACAACTTATCACAGAAAGCCATTTGAGCTTTAGCGCATTTTTACCTACTAAGGAAATATAATTAGCTGTTTAAAATCCAGGACCTAGCAATCATGATTAATTCTAATAGGTGCTCATATATGTGTGTATCCTCATACATGTGCTCTCCACAATAAAATTTCAGTTGATAGTTAGCGCTCCTGTGTCTCGTATCGTTTTCTACTTCTGTTTTTTATAACCGGAATGATGTTTGAACATGAATAATTCCATTCTTCATAGTTTTATTCATTCCTAAAATACTGCAGCCTGAGAGGGGGAATAAATAGATGAAGTCCATGATATGGGAAAGTAGAAAAAGACCAAGAAGTGCAATCAGTAATACAAAATATACAGTAATTTGTAACGAAAGTGGCAAGGCATGAATTATTTTTCATACTGCATTCATCGAAATGCGCCTACCAAAGTTATACAGCGGCAGGGTGGCGCAGGACCAATTTCTCTGGGGCGTTTCGTTAGAGGTGAGGTACAGGAATTGCCTCATGCCTTGTGGCGCATCCGCACTTCGAAGAACTTCAAGTTATCAGTTAATGCGTAGGTAATTCACCACACTGTTTCTCATATAAAGTGAGATTAGAGGGCTTTGTAGCTCGCCGACCAATTGCCAACAATCGATAGGAATGTGGTGGTTGCATTAGCCTGCATGTAAAATTGGTATCTGACGGGCTTTGCGGACAACACTGACTCTGCAGACCTACCGGAACAATAGCTTTAGTCCCCAACCTTTAAAGGGGAGAGAGTGGTAGGTCCAAATGTGCATATCGTAATGTTACCTGACGGGATAACTTGCTACGAAATTGTTTTGTGGAGTTCATATGCGCCACACGCAAAAACAGTTTGAAAAAAGGAAAATCAAAACAAAAAACCCGCACAGGTGTGAAACAGCATGCTGATAAAAATCACTTGTGAAGAAACGGCACTTATAAAAAAGAACAGACAAAATAAGCATGGCGAAAGACTTGCTGAAGTTGCAATCCCGAGCTGACAAAACAGGGCAGAGCAGTAAGCTGCAGCGTTGCTCAAAGCGTGAGCATGGTTGATGTATATACTAGTTATGCAGTCTACGTATGCTCAGTTTTAGTGGCGCAGTTTTATCTGTAATTCGAATCAGAACCTGGGCAATTCCATGTTACCTGTTTTGTTGCATAAGATACTGGTAAATATATACTTGAGACAGTAGGTCTAGTTGAAATAAATCTTCGGGCTGGAGGAGGTGTCTTCGTACTTCAATACAGTAAAGGGCATCTGAAGTACTGTTGCTCCTAACGATGGAGAGGAAAAGACACGTTCGGAGAACAAATGTGTGTTCCGCCGGCTTAATCTGGTGGCTCATAACGCAGGTATCCACTAACCTACCCTAACCTAACCTGATGCCACTGCTGCATCACGAATAGGCTCGAGATCAGCCAGCTTGCTATTCTCTTGAGACATGAAACCATTAATCTGGTCCTCTTAATGTGCAACGAAAAGTGCAGAGCTTGCTGAACAGCTTCAAACTCGCCAGCCTTACATTCTGTTGAGACGTTAAATTATCACCTTTCTCCTTTAAACAATTAAAACCGTAATCTACAACTACGGTCTACTACTGTTCCCAAAGACGCGGGATCGCATCCCGGCCTAGGCGGCCGCTTTTCAATGGAGGCGAAAAACAAGGCGCTCATGTGCTGTGCACGTTAAATAATCCCAGGTGGTCGAAATTTCTGTTGTCCTCCACTACGGCGTCTCTCATAGCCTGAGTCGCTTTGGGACGATGAACCCCACAAACAAAACAATCTAGAACTACGAAATCTACTGCCAGTTGTCACTTTTGCCCCACTGTGGTGGTGCAGTAGTTAGGGCATTCAACTGCTGCGCCCAGGGTTCCGGGATCAAATCCCGGCCGCGGCGGCCGCATTTGGATGAAGGAGCTTTGCGATGTCAATGCCAGTTAAAGAACCCCAGGTGGCCTAAATTTCCGGAATACTCAACTACGGCGTCACTCATAGCCTTAGTCTCTTTGGGGCGTTAAAATCCCTAAAAGAATCCATCAAAACAGTTGTCATTTAGCCAGGCGGGTATGGCTATGACAATTAACCACTCCTGTAGTCCTGCTACGTACTATGCTGCGCTGTTTTGTTGTCTTGCTGTTTCTTCCGCCTCGTGTTCTATCCCTGTGCTGTTATAAGCAGCGTGCTCTATTACACACGTGCTGTTTTCTGACCATATAGCCTTTTTTTTGTGCTGCTGCGATCGTTGTGGTGACGAATGCTGAATTTTCGTGTAATATTTTTCCATGTTCCCAAAATGCGCAACACCAATTGCAGTAAACTTAGAAGCATGCGCTTTCTTTAGATTGGGTTCTATTATCGTATGTGCAGGAATAATGACAAATATCCGTCATTATGGGACGATGTTTAACCTGTTGTGCGACTGCTATTCTTGATGAACGACTGCCATGTGCTTGAAAAAGCGCACGGCGCCAAATGAATATTGGTTCAAAATTTTATTCAGGAGATGATTTCATTCCCTGGTTACTTTCCCTTGTTCTTGTTGCCTTGCTCATTGTTATTAGTATAATCACTTTACATAGTTTACCGTTAAACGAATTTAAAGGATTTAGAAGTCATGTAAGCAAGTAATTCCGTATCTCAGTGCGTGAATTACGTTTAAGTCCTTGGCCTCTTAACGAAGGTGTTAGATGAATATGTGGATTTCACGAAGACAGCATGCCTAAAACAAGTACGGCGCCCGTACAAGATGACGCGAAAATGTGTTTCAAAACTTGTTATGCATAGCCTTTTTATCGTTTTTATATGCGAGGGGCACTGGGGATAGGGGCATACCAAAATTTCCTGTCTTCGACGTAATGCGACAAATGAAATCCCGAGTTAATGGGTAAGTGCAAAGACATAGGCATTAGTCTCAGCACTTAGTGTGATTTTTGTTGCACATATGACATTATGAGACCACTCCAGAAGATTGCCAGATTTACAACTTCGAGGTAATACCTCAAATACTGCGCATCCTACGAGCTCCCACTATCGCAGAACCTTTTTTATATGCTGCTCCCATTTACGACACACCAGCTCGCCTCCACAGACCTTTTTCTTACTTACTTTGGACACCGGTACACGCGCTGCCGTGAGTACACGCTGTCGACAACGAAGAAGCTGTGGTTACCGAGCTTGTTGCGAAAAGAATACAAAACAAGCACAAATGCGCACACAGATAACACAACAATGTGACGCTCCCCAGAAGCGCTCAAACTGAGGACCTTTTCTACGCAACCTACGCTTGGCAGACAGATCTCGAAGCTAACTTTTATTTGCTCCGCGGTTTCAGGGAAAGGCACTTAAAGTTGACAGCCAGCAGCTGGAATGTAAACGAAAGGCATTCCAGTACATTCCAGTATGCTCGGCCTGCTACACCTCCGCACACGTCAGGCTTGCTTCTTTGATTGATTGGGAGCAACACAACTGCTTGTTGCATGCCCTGGTTCCATAGGGCTCCCACAGCAGAAGCAAGGCCCAAGCGGAGCCAGGGGACTTACACCCTACAGAGGCCGAGTTGAAGAAACTCCTTTTTAATGGGCAGACACTCGCTCGTTCAATCCCCCTTCCCCGCGGAAAGCAATACGAATAAGTCTTAGTGAAGCGCATACGTGGCATATCTCGGCGAGTGTCAGCGTGGACATGAAATGTTGCTTTCAAAAACTTTCTTAAACTAGTTCAGGGATTGTGCAAGCTGCGTTCTTCAAACAGGTTCCGGAGAGGTCGTATACTCGTACATTTCAGTTCGGTATTTTGCTGGTTTGGTTCGACCTTACTACGAGTTGCCGCAATCTCACAGCAGCATACGGCTGCATAGAACAGATATATATATATATATATATACCAACCAATCGAAGGCGGCGTTTTGATGTCAAGCACGCCAGTCGTTCTAGATCTTCAACGCCCTTCGCGATGCTTGCAGTTATTGAGCTCTATCATGCAGCTGTAGCACTACCGCCACCGCAGAGTGAATGCACTAAATGCAGAGCGTGATGATAATGTTCATAATAATTAGCACTACTCAGTCACGTTCCAATACGGCCGACGACGACACAAATTTATTATCACGGAGCTGATATTCGCAACCTGAAAGGAGCGCCGATTTAAGTCTGGTGTCGAGAGTGCGACACCAGACTTTCTATTTCGCTGGAGCGGGCCGCACAGCCGATACAACAAAACTGTCAGTGCACGTTAAAGAACCCCAGGTGGTCGAAATTTTGGGAGTCCTCCACTACGCCGCCTCTCATAGCCTGAGTTGCTTTGGGACGTTAAACTCCACGAACCAAACCAAATCAAAACTCATGGCGCTTCAGAGAGGCTTAAATGTCCTTACGTAAAAGAATATAAGTACTAAATATTTCCATTTCTGCCTACCTAGACGTGGGTATTGAGATATCCTTATGTTTAGTCAGAGGTTATGTGCGCCCTTATTTACTTTTCCGCGCACCTATGAACTGTACGGCAAAGTTTTGCGCGAACGTTCAAAGCAAAATGGAGTGTAACAGGCGACCTTAACTGGTCATTTTGCTCAGTTACCAATTGTCTCAGGACAACTTATTTAAGAAATTATATTTTGAAGGCTTGAAGCCTCCGAAGCTTACTCGGTCGATTTAAAGAAAAGGATCAGATATGAATATGCCGCTCGCTCAAAACATAATTATCATAAAATAGTTCAGCAAAATCGTCTGAGAGCTGAAACGCAGTTCAGTTACAGCTTAACGAGCTGAACAAATGACGTCTTGTTTCCATGTAACTTCAGTGAGCGCATAATACATGCGCACAATACGAAGTCTTCACGCGCCCGTGAAAAGTGAAATATAATATGTTTGAAAGCTGCAAGCTCTCCTCGACGATAACAGTTATAATTGCAAAGAGACGTGGCATCAATACGTACCGGCAAAGGCATGTCTCTATACAAAACCAGCAGCTCTATGCAAAAGCGAGTCGATGATCAATGTAAGAACTTAAAATGCATCACAGATGCTGGCAGAGGTCATGTTCACTTTTTTGTTTCTGAATTTCATCATTCACTTCATTTTTCCTAAAGCTGGTGCTTACTGCACTTGTAGTTTTGTCGTACAGAAGTACATAGAATATATTTTATTGAAATATACTGCGCAATAATATTTCCATGTGTAACCTCAAGCAAAGAAAATACGTTGCAGCAGAGGGGCTTCGAGCCGTAGGCATTTTTATGGCTCCTCGTTTAGTCCCCTAGTGCCTGTATTTTGAATACGTAATTCAGATATGAGGAACCGGGAAAAATGTTCATTTATGCTCCTACGGCTATGTGAATTGCTAGCATAATTCAAGTAATGATCTCATCTAACATACTCAGCAGTGTAAAGCAATGGTGTGCGTTGTTAGAGGTGCAGAATGACAGGAAAAATGTAATATGTGCAAAACCCAGTCCTAATCAGAACATGTTTTTATGTTTATTCGGCCATATTCAGTTATTATGAAGCATCCATTATAATTTTCTTCCTATGGTACATACAGCTATCATAAAGCTGGGATGAAGTTCGCTCTACATTTTCTCTATTCCCCTGAATATTTGCGCATAAATTTGGGGTTCTTTCACTCTAAAAATTCCAAATGGCTAACATTAGTTAGCATCTAATTATCACTTCATTATAAGGCTCGTACTTATTTACATTTTTGTAACGCTGATGCCATTAGTGATCAAATACTATAAGGTAATATTGTTTATTGGCTTCTTCTTTATATCAACCTTGAAGTGTAAAACAATCGCATTAGCCGTAGCTTGGGAATCGGGACACCCACTCAGGCGTCGTTTGAATCGGAGATTCTAAACTAGCCATAGTAGATCACAGCCACTAAAAATTATAGATATTGCCACGCCGTTCAACTCCTTTGCCCAAAGATGCGGGGTCGAATCCCGGCCACGGCGGCCGCTTTTCGTTGCAGATGTAAGCAAGGCACCCGGGTGCTGTTCGATGTAAGTGTGCGTTAATAAACCCCAGGTGGTCGAAATTTCCGGAGTCATCCACTACGGCGCCTCTCATAGCCGGAGTCGCTTTCGGGCGTTAAACCCCACAAGCCAAACCAAACATTTCGAGATAGCGGCTGTTCTGTATTAATCCTCTTTCCTTACATATAACCTCATCAGCGAGTGCACATTGTTTTCTTAATTAGGCGTTGTTTTTTCAATTTTCTTATTCTTGCCTCCAAGCATTAGCGCTGCAATGTCGTTATTTTCGTTTTTTGCCTATTCCTTTCTGCCAGTCTATGCAGAGTCCCCTAGAGAGAAATAGCCAGAGAAATCATCGGGAATGTTAAAATGACTAACATTCTTGAGCACTTGTTTATGTATGCGCGATTTTTAAGAACCTACGTTGCTCGTTTCTCACGAAGAATTCAATCATGAATGCAACCTCGTTGCTATCCTCGTATTTTGTCTAAGGCCTTGTTGCCAATTCACTCAACGTGTGCTAATTTTCAACGAGGCCGCTAAAGAGCGTTTCTCTAAAGCTCCATGAGTTGTGCGGCGTTGATGCACGTTTACTGCTACTCTTGTTCACCTGATGTTTTAGTTACGAGGACGTTTAACCACCACGTGTTTTCCGGGTCGTAAAAGACGGCTAATGGCTGAATTTTATGATGAGAGAACGTTAAGTGTAAGTGCCTCGACTGCAGTGCCAACGGTATGGGAGCTGCCACGGAATTAAGTTTATGTTTTCACATACTCGTAAGTTCGCTAGCTTTAGTGAGCAGATTAGTCAGACCTTTTGACCTTTTTCAATTTCTTCCTGTCACCGCCTGAACACTTATCTCGTTGGAAATATATTCTGCCTGACTCGCCCGCAAGAAAGCAAGCGGCAAAATTGGTGATGCGTGACCTTGCACGTGCTTCATAAAACGATCGTCACTCTATGTACCAAATTTATAACCGCTCGTATGAACCCCCGAGAAAAGTTATTAGGTCTTTCATCTAGTTTTCAGCATGGAGGGAAAAAAAAGACGATGCTTTTTACAAAACGGCGTGACCAAGATAAACTAACCATTTTAGGATATGAAGCACGAATTATTGGACCAGTGAACACCCTACTAGTAAATGTTTTGACCATACATTTAAAACGAATGATAAAAACAACGCTGTCGTACGTTGATGCTGAAACCATAAACACACGTGTGGCATCCATCCACCTCTCTGAATTTACCATTTCATGGTGGCGCGACGAGCGGGCAAGAACACAAGAAGGAAATGACCAAGGATGTACTTGGATCCCATTTTACTGCAGTTGTGCGCAGAATTAAGTCCAGAAAAAGAGCACTCACTTACACATCCCCACGCACGGCAAGTAGCTCAATGCTGATACCTCAGAGCTTTAAAAGAATCTGCCCTCTGTGGGAACAAAGGTTGAAAAAAAAAAACAAATAAAAAAGGAAAGATAATAATGCAAGCCGAAAAGAACCTCGATCTACGTTGACGCATCCACCACGCTGAAACACAGACAAAAGCGATTCTCCTCGAAACACTTTCGAGCAGTCAGGCATCTCCATTGGCTTTCATTGAAACTACCTAGAATTGGATTTGTGATTTGTAATAACACTTACTTAGCAGAGCAATTAAATGATGCGCTATTCCGTCTTTCTGTATCAAAAGTTCTTCGAGGTAACAATCCATCCAAATAGAACACTATAAAACTGTATTCACCGTATGCCATCGTTATTCGATATGCTGACATATCCAAGAATCGTAAAGATTTATTCAAGCCCCATTAGTGTTTCTAGAACAGTTCAGCGAGATTTATTGAATTTCCGCATTTCGAGCTCAGTTTGCAATAGTGGAAAGCTTTACATGAAAGAGACAGCATTTTGCTCTGGAGTCAAATGCTGGAATGCTGGTTCTCCCACTAAATAAGGTCGGCCCGTATCTACCATTTACGACCTGCGGAAAGGTCCAACAACACACTTCGTCACTAAGCCTGCGGAATGAAATTCAGGCCATCCATAATGTTAACAGAAAAGGTAGACGACGCCTACAAGGAACGCTGCAATGATACGTACAGCCTTTGTCAAAACTGCATAGCCCAAGGAGTTCACTCTAAACCCTTCAATTCAGCTCCTGCAATCAATACTGGAGCATATAGGTAAGCTAGAGAAGGGTTTTGGACGATGTTTGTTATATACGAGAGATTTTGATCGCCGGACATACGCAACGAGCCCTTCTACAAGGCTTCATCATCATCATCATCAAGCAAAACAGTTGGGCCGCATATTTTTGAAAAACACTGAACGTCAATGACTTTAAGGAGGCATGACGTTTCAAAGTTATGCAGTTTTTTTGTGGAGGCAACGCTGATACTACCGACAGTGCGCAAAATATGCTGTTTTTATTCGCTTTCATAAGATCCATACGGGCAGTTCATTCCCTTTCTCGCGACTGCTACATCAGCATGATAATCGCATAAACAAGACATTCATCCACTTGACCATTTCGTGGCATCAATAAGAGTGAAATCGGTAAAACAAGAAATTGTTCGCATTGTATTCGTCTTACTAGGATCAGTGCCTGAGATTAAAAAAATCAACCCGGACCGGCAGCGGCAAAAGGGAGGGCACATATTTTGCAGAGTGCGCGACTGTGATTTTCGCAGCAGATGGGAGGCGGTGCTTATAAAATAAGGGGTAATTACAGGATTTAACCCAATCAGCTAATTACATTTTTGACACAATTCGAACAGTGGGCCCTGAAAACGGAGGAGCCATGCACACGGTGGCAGGGTCTGCCTCATCCATGTCTCATTAGCGTGGTGTCAACTATGATCTCTCACGAAGTCGCACAATCTTCATACGCGAATTTGTTTCTCATATTGTTGTAATTATTGTTGGGGCGCCGTGGCAGTAACTTATGTGTATGATTCCCCTGTATCAACGTGATTCCACACTTTCTCATAGTTCTTCTAAATAAGTATTTTCATGGTGCCACGTGTAAGACGGCCTAGCAAAAATAAATGTGGTTTCTTTTTCTGGCCCGTTTAGTAAAGGATGACCATTGAACATACAGAACTTTATAGGATTCGGTAAAACGTGTTCATGCAAGAAGTAACTCATGACTGCCACATAGACACGAAGACATGAAGAGCACACTCGCGCTCTAATTGCCCACGTTTTTCTCCGTTCTACAACGTTAGACTGATTTATTGATTTGCATGCGCTCCGCACAGCTCTTTCTAGTTTACAACATCTTGTCTGACCACTCAAGCATAAAGAGGCTGCAGCGGCGACTGGTGTTCTTCAAATGCTTTGTTTGCGGTATCGTTTTTTTTTATTTACTTCTTTCACATGGTTGTATAATTCCTTCGACTGAAAAATGACTAAGATGAGCGATTTATTCTATAATGAAAGTGTGCAAACGGCGAGACAAGCGAGCGAGGTATATACGACTATCAGCCGATGAGCCAGCAGCGTTTCACTGACGCAAAATCGTCTATTCCCACGCCCCAAAAAACTGTGCGCGGTGGATCTGTGCGAGATAGAAAGCTTTATGGCAGTAAACGAAAGAGGCGCATGCGTCCAGCATCAGTCTGTCCATCGTAGAGACAGAGACGACCACGCGTCGTCTTTCCAACTTCAGTCCATTACCTTTCCACCCACACAAACCCTCATGCCGTCTATAAACTTAATTCTGCGGGTTCACAGCAGCATAACTTCAGCATATTGGCTTGTGCAAGTACGAGGAGGTTCTGTAGCGCAGGGCTACACCGGCTCTTCTGCGACGAGGGGACAATACGCTCTCACCTAAAGGCTCGTTGAAGACCAGACGCACTCGATAAGCGTCTGTCTTTCTACGCAAATTCCCAGGACCTGGAGAAGCTTCCGTCGATAATCTAAAATAACCGCCGTGAAGTGGAAATGGATGCTTGTAGGTATGTTTCACTTAGAGATATGGCACAGAAGCTATTGACATCTCCTGTCATTAAAACGTTTGACTCTGACAGGCTGCTATTTCATTCGCAAACAATGGACACACAATGGGCGCTGTAAACTAATGTGACCCTAATCGCAAGCATATCAGTATAGAAATCCTTTTCGAGTCTTTCAGACTTTCTCCAATTTGAGACTTTTCCGAATATTCTGTATAATGACCTATAACCTATGGCCGCTAACAAGGAATATCAGATTACATAAATGTTTCTTGCAGACTTTGATGACCCTTGTCAATATCCACCACGAATTGGCCAGATGTTGTTCCTCTCTTTCAGTCCGCCATCTAGGAGTAGTGCTACTCTGGTTTAATGTCTACCTGGTTTACTCTTTACTTCCACACACATTCATTTAAAACTAATGAAGTTTCCTCAAAATAACATTTTGACAGGGCTGATTTACATTGTAGTGTTCCATAAGCTGGGCAGTCCAATCAGAATGTCACACCTATGCATGTCTTTTTAAATGACGTGTCAGTTGCAAACATTTGTGGCCTGCTTCGAGCGGTCGGACTGAATGGCTTTATGAACGAAAAGGAGCGCTAAGAAACATGAAAAAAAGCAAAACAACGCAAACGTAATGTGAACGATAGATGAACTCCGCTAAGATTTGAATTCTATTTAAGAAGATGACAAATAAAGGGTAAGAAGCAAGAAAATCAAGTTGGGGAGAATATTTCCCCGAGCTGCAGTAAGCCGCGAAGAATACAGACAATAGATCCGAAGCTAATGTGTAACTTTAATATATGCTATGGGCTTGGCAGAAAAAACAAACAAACTGCTATTGATATGAGTATTCAGCCAACACGGGTAGGTGAAGGCAGCTTTGACCAGCTACTATAAAAGGAGGCCAAATATTAGGAGCAACTTTAAGCTACACATTAGGAGCAGATGCAATAGCACGTTTTAAACCGTCTTTCATTCCGCAGAATTCCAGCAGATGGTTGCTGAAAGGAAAGTGAAGGGAAGTGGTGTGACACTAACGTTAATGTCACGCAAAGAACGGTTGCGTCTGAATTTCGACATAAAACAACATGCATAATTTTTCCGACATATTTTTGTTTCCTAATTCGAGCCGAGCGACCACGATATTACTGCATTTTCGACCCAATGCGCTGTATACGCTACTCATAAAAATACTAATATAAAGAACCCAGGAACCACCTACGCCACTCTGGTTACAGACTGAGAACTCCAACTGTTGCTACAGCCTCCTATGATTTTCCATAAAATGTTTTAAGTGAGCACATTTTCCCGAATGAACTGGCGAGTCAAGCGTGAGATCAGAGCTTCTTCCACGGAGAGAGGACAGCCGGATCACAGTGTCAAACAATGAGTGAGCGCTGAGAAGCCAACGCTGCTCCAGCATGCAGCCCAGCCAAGCTCTTGCGATGTAAGGTGTTCTGACCCGTCGAGATGTTTCCCTTGGAAGCCGACCCCAATTAGTTGGTTGCCTGCATAGGCGACGCCGCGAAAGACACACACAAGGAAAATAAATCCAGAAGGCGTTCTTTATTGACCCCCCTCCACACGTATGCTTCAAAAAAAAAAAAAAAAAATCGCGCACAATTTCCTGCTGTGGGGTATTGCAGACGCAGTACCCATTACACCGTTTTTTTTTTTTTTTTTTCATGCCCAGCTGTTTTCTGCGCCTGCTTGAAGGACCAAGAATATATTAGCGCAAAAAGTGGTCACGGAATTCAAGCTGTCAGCATGTATTAATTTTTCCTGCCTCTAACTATGCCGGCAATAAATTTGACGTGTTGAGGGCTGCTCTAATTATTACGTTATCCTTGTCTCTCTCGCTTTATCAAGGCTTCATAGAAAGTGACAGTGCGTGAAGCAAACTCAAACTCACACTCGTCTCTCTTGTCGATATCAGTCGGATGAAGCGTCCGTCTAAAAAGCACCAAGGAAAACGGAGGAGCCGTACGTGTTACATAAGGCGTGTTCCGTGTGATGCACAAGCCGCCAGCAGCGTCCTTCCAAAACATCTTTCGCTTTCTGTCTTCCTTTTACCTTGAAATTGCACGAATGCAGCAAAGCAGGTTTCTTTCATGCCACGAAGATTAAGCTTTTTCAAAGTTTATAATCCCCAAATTAAATGACAATATTAGCTCATCAAGGACGGTTAGATGCCTTTGTTGATGGAAACTATCCTTTGTGTTGACGCTCCGGAAAACCCGGTAGGCAAAGCAAAATCACTCGCTAGCCCGTAGCCTTCGGCCGGTACGTGTTCGCCGTTAATTAAAATTGGAAAGAGATTTCCGTAAGAGTCCTGGGTGTACGCCTGTGTGTAGGGCTTCAGAAGAAAGAAAACTATAAGAAAGTGAACTTTAAGAAAGAAAAATGCTTGAACATAAGTTCAAGACGCTTAGGGCATGCAACCATAACAAAACCTCATCGGTGAGAGCTTTCAGGTGGTGCCGGAAAAGTTTTTACAACCACGAAACAAGAAATCCTGCTACAAACACAAACACATGAAGTACTTTGCTTTCTAGCCTCCGCCTTTATTTTTATAACAACAACTGGGGCTAAATTTGGTGCCCCTTCTTGCTGTCCTTTTGCAACAGTTTCCCTTCACACAAGTGAACAACAAAAGACATTACTCACGTTGTCGTATCTTGTCTTCATTGCCTGTGCTAGAGTCGTCCTTGTAATTATGAATCAACTAGAGGAAATAGCCACTCTCCGTGAGTTCTCTTTTTAGCTATTTGCAGCAGTACAAGTGAAACAGTAAGCTAAGCGCTGCTCTGCAAGCGATAAAGTGAGAATACTTTTTTCCTTTAGCGTTTCAGTTTTTCTCTCGACAAAACGCTATTAAAAGCCGATAATACATTTTTGCTGTCATCTACTTACACTTCTCCAAGTTCTGTATTCGGTACTTTCAGCCCCGATTTCTTTCGTTTTTTTTTTTAGTTTGTTTTTCCATTTCTGTCCTGTTAATTTGAAGACGCACACATGAAATGCAAATAAACGTGGATAGCAAAAGATTATGAATGTTGTAACTGCTACAGGTGTCAGTTTCTTTTTCTGCTAATGCCATACTCAATGACAAAAATTTCCAACATAATGTTAGTAGGTCACTCAATTATTTTCCGGCCAGCCTTGCTTTCCTGATTAAAAAAATTAAAATACTATTCGTGTTTTTACATTCGCTCAGCTGTTGCTCAATTTGTTTTCACCTATATAAGCTAGAAGCGCCTATACGCCGCGATTACTATCAAGCTCGCTGAACAGCTGGTCGGTAATCTCTTCAACCCCAAAACGTCCTCTGCTGTATTTTGAATGCTCTTTGTGCTTCTACAAATATTTTTTTCAGACTCGCGATCACTTACAACTATAAGCATTTTAGTTAATTGCGGCACGTGGAAAGACAAAGCTTACTCTCAGTTTTCCTGGGAAAGCTGAGTGCCGTTTGAAGGAATAATCGACGACGCTCAGTGAAAAGAGCCTTTGTGCCAAATGCACAATATTTCCCCTATAATAAAAGTACCCGCAAACCCAACCGTTCTATGGTATACGATTATGATATGTGTAAAAGAGAAACCGATTTCTACTTCATAAAATCAGCCAACCTTTTTCCATTCATTTAATCATTCATTCATCCTTCATCTCATATCCTACTGATGCCCTGAGGCAATAAATATCGACTAAAAAAAAAAGAAACCGATTTCTTCAAGGTCATTCTGCCACTGCTCTGGTTTGATTGCGGCCGCACGCTAGCACTATTCAACGCGTCTCTCAGCCTATGTATTGCATAAGCGAGTGCCAGGAGACCATAAATTTCAAACGGAAAAAATGAAACACTTAGTCGATGCCATTAAGATACCGTAGCTTCATACTGCCTGGTAGCGGTTTCAATATGAATAAATATTATTCTGTTTTTGCTAAATTTATTTTTATCGTAGTGATGTCACAATAAAAAACTGAATCCGCTACATATGAAACGCGATACCGTTTGTGGACTCCTCTGAGTTCAATTCTCTAGTACTCTAATGGCTTCTCCAGGCGAAGGAAAGCTATGATCTTAGTGGGAGTTCAATAACAGAGTGTTACTTCACAAAACGACTACTTTTCACGTTAATACATAACCGTTCTTTGGTCAACGTTCACCTAAATTATGAAAAAAAGTTCGTTTTGTGTTCGCACAAAAAGAAATAAATTGTTCTGGGGTCCGATAGCGCTGCTAAAGTGATGGATTCAGATTTGGATAAAAATTGGGGCACTATGGTGCGATGAGAAAGGCACACATCGTTAAAGGCACGTCATAAAAGCAGCGAAAGGCGCTAAGCACGTATTTGCTTCTCTTCTGCATAATTAACTCTGCACTGAAATGCGTACCCCAGGAGAAAGAAAATGATTTTGAAAGAAAATGATGAAAGAAAGTGAGAAAGAATTTTTTTTCCTGGGAAAGAAAATGCTATGTTTAAGACAGAAGTTCCTTGCGTGTCTTACTCACAAGCGTCTCTTGCTTGCGAATTAAGAGCCGTGTTACCAAGTCGCACACGAGGTCCGAAATTTGTGATGTTTTGCTACTGAAAATCCTCATGTTGAAGGCCGAAACGTATGCTGTTATTTATTATAGGTCATAATGGCGGTATTCGCTATACAAAGCTATTAATCACATGAGTCATGTAAAAAAGCGGGGTGACTGAGGAACGGGGAATTACAAAAAGGGGGCGATGTTCATACGACTAAATTCGCATGGTCACTGATAGGTATACCTATACAAAACTAACAAATTGAAACGCTTAAACCAGGACGAAACGCCGCCCATGTCTTGTTTCGAAATGCTGTTCTTCAGATTCTGAGCTGAGCACGTTAACCATCAATCCGCGTCGAGCTCTGAGGCGTCTTCTATTATTTTCTTGTACATTTAAAAATGCTCATTTTCGTACTTAGTGCGTATTTGCCAAGCATTGACAACCAATTCCCAGCTAACAAATTGCTTTTAAGTGAGCTGAGTCATCTTACTGCCTGACAAATTGATATCCTGTCTCTGGATTAGGCATCGTGTGTGGCAGAATCATTTAGGATGGTTATAAGTTTTCACTGTTGGTTATCGCACCATTCTATCAAAACGTATGCATTTTTGCTACACAAAAAAAACTATCTGGCTCAATTCCTTGCATAGTGCTTGGGTTAGTTTCCCGTGCCGTTGTACAATAGCAACTGAGGACTTGTACACGTGCAAGCACACAAGAACGAACCACCGATCGGTACAAACATCAATGTTGCGGAACTCTTTATTGTGTACATGTAGATGTCTCTGTGTGAGTTCTACAATATTTAAATATTAGACCAAGTCGAGTATATAGGTTGGGTTAATCTAAACTGGTAAGATATAGACATATAGGACATATGGACACTATATGGCCCATATGTCTCATACGGTTCATATCATTGTAAATGTGAGTCTTATGTGCCTTATAAGGGCTGGACGTACATGCCCGGAAGCAGTGGATATGAGTACAATATGGTGCCCATGTGGCTTCATATCACTCACCATAAGAACTACACTTGCTCTTATAAAGCCTGCGAGAAAAGATAGTGGTCGTATAATATTTCCTACGTGTACCGTAAGACATATAAGGCTGTTTTTAATAGGGGCTAATTTAAGCGATATTAATATTTAGTAAGCTAAAACCGTTTCGAATATTCGGCGAATTTTATTTCACAAAACATACGATGTTTTATTCACTTTTGTTCCACGAGTGTCGCCACTTAGCGCGTGAGCATTTGAGGTTGTTTTTAATTTCTTCAACAGGTCATGTGGCTGTGATGTCATGAGCATGTCGAACTAATAGAACTTTTGCGGCAGAACACCCGACGCTGCTGGGACAACTCCGGGCTTTTTTCTGGATGGGAGCTCTAAGACTACCGGTTTAAAGAGCGGAATAGCGAAATGTATCATTTTAACACGTTTTGCGATGCTTAATACCTCCACTCTCACGTAAACGCTCGCGCAAGCTATCCTTTAGGGCTGGCAGAAAAAGGTACTTTATGTTTAGTTCAGCCTTTTGTTTAGACTGCTTCTGTATTGAGTGTTCCTTATTGAAGTAAATAAATATAATGTTCGCGAATAAGTCTGTAATAATTACTAAAGTTTGGCTAATAATATACTAAAACTAAGTCACGCAACACTCTATAGACACTAATAAGATTTTATTAGGCTAAGAGATATTGCCTCTTATAAAACATTCCTTATATTTACCAGGAAGGAGTTGGCCATCAATCTGGTTTCGTTAGTAAAGCTACAGGCAGACATGTGGTGCTTCTGGTTCAATCTCCACAATAAGATGAGCAGCTCTTCAATTTCTAAGTTGATGTGCACGCGTTAGAAGCTTCCGTGATAGGCGTAGGTCGGTACTTATGTGGACACTAATGAGTACCCTCTCCCTAACTAATTTAGAACTTCCCCCTTCTTTTTTAATTACTGAGCAGCTCAAAATCGGCAGCAATTTTATATATCTTAAATATTAAAGTAGGGGGTTCTGCAGAGTAACCACTTGCCTACGTAATATCTTTAAAATGAACAATACCCACCAAATTACTGTTTTATGTCATCACGAAGCAAGATAGGAAACTACTTCTTTGACAAAAGCACGGGTCAGATAACGGGGTTTTGTTAGTTCGTGCACAGATAAAAAAGACCTCACTATAGCTGCAACGTAGGCCCCAAAGGAAATATTTGACAGGGCAGCGTTACAGATTCCGTTCATCAGAAAATTGGCCATTGGCTTTTTTGTCAGCGTCGGTTCTCTGAGCAAAGTTTGACGAGCGCGCAGATGACAAGCGCTAGCTGGCTGACGTGGTCGTGTACTGACTGGTCCGAGGGTTGCTAACGTTAAGTTTAGCAGGTGCTGACAACTAGGTCCTCTCCTCTTATATGGGAGGGTGATATCAGAACAAGCCTGGTAGGAACCTTGCATTCACGTTACCTCTAGGCCACGCAGGTACGTTCAGATGGCTTGGTTAAAGCGGTGTTTTATATTTCAGGTGAAAGCATATGCTACTCCGTCATGATTTTTTATATGCAGCCTGGAAAGACTGACGCTGAAATGCTCTCTTGCCGAACGCCCAAAAAATCGCGTGAAATTTGTGTGTAAGCTCACACAGGCTTCTCTTACTAGTCGAAGCACTTATTCCTTCCCCAACTGTGATATTTGTCTCAAAGATCAGGAATATCAGAACAGGGTCATAGATAATGCGTACAAGGCAGATCTCGGAATGCCTTAATTTGCAGACAGAACATCATTCCGGGATTGGAGTATGCAATACTCTATGTGAACTTATTGATATCCAACAAACCTCTAAAATTGAAAGGCGTTCTCGTGCTGAGGCGAGGAGGTACACACAAGGCAAAGGTAACATTAATTCTGTGAGGAAAGGATGAATGACGCTTCTGGCCATCCTTAGACGTAAAGTAATTTTCAAAGCAATTGTCTAAAAGTATGCTTCTAGCAGAGACGATGACAGACGAACAGTGAGAACTGATACGTCGAAAAGCTAGTATGACTAAATCCCCAATGCAGTATATGTATACGATGCTAAGGAAGCCCACTACAAATTCACAATATGTGAATAGAGTGAGGCAGGGAGAATACATAACCCGGCTCTGGTTAGAACAGCTTCAGTTGTTGGAGCCTGAGTGGCTTTTGTGCAAGTAGCTATCACGAACGCTTCGACTGGCATATTCTTAATTACTCTTAGCGAGGATACGAATTTATCTAAAAGCACGTTAGACAAATTGGCAGCTCGCATATTGCGGGATTGCGTTCCAGAGCATCCGACAGGACTGATGAGTCCTAACTGGTTCACCTTATCCGGAGAACGAGGAGATAGGTCGCTCAGTCCGAGTTTTTATTATTCGGGTGATCAGGCTTAGACCCTCCAAATTGGAGCACTACTCACGTACCGTGAAGCAGCTGACTACTATAAGAAAAGCAGATTAATTTATCAACCTCCACATTAGCAAAATATAGGTCTAGGTCAAAATGCTATAAAGGAACCAGACTATCCATTCTAAGCCAGGACAAGTTATCATTTATTGCGGAAGGGGAATTTTACACAGGAATACACCAACTGCCAGGACTTGGCACCGCAAGACCATATGTCATGTTGATGTGAGGTTAGGCCTTCACCAAGCTCGTATGTTCCTGTCCACTCCCTCCAAAAAGAGTGGAATGCCCTACTGCTAGGGCAGGAGAGGACAATACAAGAGACTCATGTTCTCAGGGCTTTGCAGGTCCCCCTTATACTGGAGTCATACAGAGGTTCGGTCGTCCACAATCTAAAAACTCTTGGCAGCAAATCTGTTTCTGGCTCTCTTCTTCGTGCGGTACTTTCTTGCTCTGCTACATCTTCATCTTGTGCATTGGCATATATATCACGAATATCCATGATCCTAGTTAAATGCTCACACTGTACACTTACAATAAAAAAAAATTATTTCTTGTTATGAATGTCATCTTCTACCTGGACCTTCATTCGAGTAAGCACTGTAGTGCGGATGCAAAGGTAGCTGAAAATTATTAATGGGGCGCCTAAGATTCCCCTTCTAGGCCCGACGTGATAGCGGCTTGTCCAGTTGCTAATTGGATCAGCTTTAATCGCTCCCATTAGTAGCATAAGATATTTTGTGAGAAATGTGACGACATATTTAAAAATCCCACTAGTTTATGTACTGTACAAACGTGTTTTAAATGACCTAGATAGTATAAAAGTAACATGTCTGAATAACTACGAATATGCAACGTGTTGAAATTGTGACTATATTACCTTGAAATGTTCATTAAAAATTTAAATTGATTGACACATGCGGCATTCATTCATGAGGATACGTGCCGTGACGCCACGTTTCACTTGTGCGGAGGTGTATTGAAGTCCCTGCGCGAGGTCTTTCAGCTGTGAAATCAAGACCATTTAACAAATCAGGATATTTTTTTTATTGCATGTTCAAGCCCGCGTCAACACAGACGACTATTTTATGCTACACGGGGTGCTTAATTTTACTTTAATATGCTGTGGAAGCTCATGAAAGAACGTTTTCGGTAAGAATAAAGCGAATACATTCTGAAGTCGCCATGAGCTCGGCATGAAGGTCATTATCACTTGAACATTTATAGACGTCATTGAAATGTAATGCAGTGCATAAGAAGGCGACACAAGTTGTAGAGTATCTCCTGTCAGCCATACAGGAGTTAACGCATGCTGTTCTGGCGGTAACAGATTGCATCGAATACCCTTGTGTTTAAGATCAGAATCCTTCCGCTAGACCTTGTGCGGGCAAGTATAGCTCGGGGCACTCTCTGCCTCGATTCAGAGTGGTGCCGGACTCGGCACTTCCTGATCCAAGTTTATTTGATCACGTAATTTGCCCTGTGCCAATGCAGTGACCCGTGTTATATTTTTTGGTGCTGTGAAGTGCGCATGCTCTGTACTGTCTTCGCCAGTGCGTAAATGGGCAGTTGTAACGAATGGTCTCTCCTAGGTGGTTCCATTTGTCACCGTTAGCGCGTGCTACCATTCAGCTGGCTACCCAGACGCATAGCTCTGCACTTCGCCGTCAGCAACGGCGCACTCGTGTGCAGTGTTTTATGGAGTCCGTACGAGGAGAGGAAGCGAGCGTCGTGCCCGCCATTTCTGCTTGCCAAGCGTAAGCCTGTTGTCTCCCAGGAGAGAGGACGCCACATCCAAAGATTTTCTTCCACTCAGGCGACTGTGTGCATTGGGCTCTAAATGGGGACTAAATGGTATTCTACGCCGGACAGGCAATTACGTAACGCTGTAAAGCTCATCTCAGGTTTTTTGTTTGTTTGTTGCTTCTTTCTTCTATTTTCATGTATTTGCGCAATAAATAAAACATGCTGTTGCAATCGGGATATTTAAGAAACAATTTAGATAGAATAAAAGCTTGCTGCCTGTCTTGCTACAACTAATGGGCAAGCGAGAAAATTTATCATCGAAAGGTGCTTCAGTCACCCGCATGTTTCATTGTCAGTGTTTCTGCGTCGGTAGGCGAGAGCGTTTTGTCCGTTGCGAAGCTATCTTCTAGAGATCAGACGAATAGGTCAATATATCTGTGCGGTGGTATCTAAATCAACTTTATTTGAAAACAAAAAGCCAAAACATTATTGTCCGGTCAGTATCTCTACAGTACCAAACTCTGGGGCAAAATTTGAAGACCTCCTACGCGATGCGTTTGGCATCCTAAAGCGAGAGCGTTTTGAACACCTTTTCAGAAAGTTCTTTGCTTGAGCTTCATCGGACGGTCTTGGCCGGGTGACAGAGACACTGCCTATTACACTTTTTGAATTCTTCACGGCAAAGTGGTCAACGGTTTATAAAGCAGGTTCGGTGTCCCGTTTGCGTCTTGTTTTACCCTCATATTGCTTCTGTGTCGCACTATGTGCAGCCTCGTACTGAGATTGAGGCTGATAAAACTTTATTCACAATAAGTGGGAGGAATAGGGGATTTCAGCTATCGTCCAGTAAGCCGTGGATACCTTTGGCGACGCCGGCCCATTCGACGGCCTTGAATTGAATGTCAGGGTCATCGCTGGACCTTAGCTTGTTCCAACCATCGACCAAGAATTGTAAGTGGTTAGCCTTGAAAGCGGCTCTCTATGCAATGGCGCAGGTGTGCGTCCCACAAGGCTCTCACGATCTTTTTCTTCTATAAGAAACAAGCGGTCCTCTGTCAGTCAACTTTAATGCCAGAAATCCCGCCTTTGTCGCGTTCGCATTGCAAACAATGCAACCGTTTACTGAATGATTTGGTATTTTGTTATCTTCTTTCCCTGATGCAAGCAGCTACCGTTATGATGCTCTCCGGCTTTCCATTCAGAAGCTTGATACGACTTAAGGTTAGTGTGCAATAAAGTTCACATCGAATACCAATGAAAAGGACTGTCTAGAAAAAATGCAATATTGAAGAGTCGCCAGAAGAGCAGAGCAGAGCGTTGGAAAGCACCTTGATTAATAACGCACCCTCACTGGAAGACAACATGTACACGAAACTGTGGGCGTCGCACAAGAAATATTATATTGTACTGTCACTGCTATGGGGAATACTGGCTTTGCTTTTTACCCTCATTGAAAGGGGTCAAGACACAACAAAGCAAAAGTAGTACATCTTATAAAACGTAAGGGAGTATCTTCTAGACCTTTGCATTCAGCGCTTCTTTGCTTTTACTTTCAAAATCACCTAAGCAAACACGGTACAAGCACACTCTGGGGCAGAAAATTATCGAAGCTTTGAGAATTGCTTCATTTTTGAGCGTAAGCTAAACTACTAGGTGTGCAACATCGCATTTCACATCGCTGAGACAGAATCACTATGACGTAATTAACTGTAACCCACTGAAAGGTGAGAGAAAGAAATACTGCCCCTTCCTTCTCGCGAAAACTACCCAATGAAAAGTATATAAAAAGTGCGATGAACATAAAAAGTGGTTTAAAAGCTGGTATCGAGTCTTCTCGTAAAGCGATCGAAGCTTGAGCGTTCTCTAATCCAAACTGTCATACCATGCAAACCTTGCTAGGCCATGCAAAAATGTGCTAAACAGAGCTTTCGCTCGTATAATTAAATTCAAGCCTTGTTTAATCCCACATCATTTATTATACTCGTGAATGCGAAAAACAAATTGCTTTTGACTGATGAAAAAAGTGGCTAAAGTAATGCGAGTAGTCAAAGTATTATGTTAAAACTGAACAATTAAAAAAAATGGAGGCAGGTCAAAGCTAAGAAAAACATATGATCAGAAAGAAAAGAAAGAGCAAAAACTATTTCAGGGTCACGACCTCGCGTTTACGTTACGGTTTATATAGGAGTAGCGGAAGGGCAAATATCCCAAAAATAGCATGTGGCATTTTTCAGCGTTGGCGCGTCCGAACATTTGTAAAGAATTTCTTAGTCCAACAGACAGGAAATCAACAGCAAAGTTACATTCTTGTTTTACTGAAATTCTCGCTGTTATGCGAAGAACAGTTAAGTCTATGAAAGTTTATTCGGGAGACCTAATTTCTCAATAGTATTCCTAGTGCAATTAAAGTTCAATTCATCGCGGCTCCTACAGTCCCATTTCCTCAAAGATCAAGCTGACGTATAGGCGGCTTTGAATTCTTGCTAACAAAAGATGTTCAGTCAGTCGAAGAAAACGGGACAAATGAGCGCTCGTGCTTTTGCGCCATTGTTTCGCACTGATGTTGCGTGGGACAAAGAGCACGTCGGGCATAAGCATAACAAAAACAGAAAAAGAGAGGCAATAAAATTGCGAAATTGGTTTCTTTTTGTTCACAGCTGGACACTACTTCGATAAAAGAGAAGGTAAAACCTTCACTAGAAGTACCTGAGATAAAACGTATCTATAGACTCCTAACTATCTGTGGGAACTTCCGTGATTTGCTTCTGTCTTTATATGATGTGCAGTGATTACGGTTTCTATTTGTTCCTTGCCCTGGTCAAAGAGCACAGCTTCCTTACAAAGGCAAGTCGTTCTCCTGCTTAGGTTTTGTTTTGTAAATATATAAGAACGGGACTAGATTCGCCAAGTAGGGGAATTATGGTCTCTCTAAGTAAGAAAGATTGCTTTCTTTCATTTTTGTATGAGCCAGCAAATGGGCATCTCTGAATAACTTTGAAAATGCCTACTCACTAGTAATTAGCATTTAACGCAGTTCAGTTCAGTTCAGTTCAGTTCAGTTCAGGCGTTCAGTCGTGTCCGACTCTTCGTGACCCTATGGACCATGTCACGCCACGCTTTCCGGTCTCTCACTATCTTCTTAACAACTACTTGATTTTTCCTTCGTCGCGCAACGTAATTCAGCATGCCGAATCATGTATTTCGTTAGGTTTATTCCTGCTAAATCTCCTCCTCTCATCGTGTAGTAAAATGGACTGAAATCTTCAGAACTAAAAAGCGCTTTTGTTTCAACCACAGCTAATGTCAAATATTAGCTACAAGTTCTCTGAGACACCTAGAAATGAATTACAATAATATATGCACAGATGTGAAAACAGCCAGAGCAGTGACTAAGTTCGAGTACGACATGAGTCAAGTGAAGGAAAGGAATAATGCAATTACTTGTCCGCGTTTAAGCCCAGGTGCAAGCACATCCTCTTGCCGAAACTTTGGCTAGTGGTCCGAGGCTCCAGCCCGAGGCCTGTCTATTCTATTTTGTGTTGTCAAGAGTCCTGCTTTCCTGCCTTCTGTCGGCATAGCAAGCATGTTTTTGTTCACGCATTTCATGAGTCACATGCGCGTTATCATAGACATCGGAAGTGAACGTTAGATCCCTTTGTTCGAACCTGGCAGCAAGAACATTTAGCAGACGGTGGTGGCAGTGAAAAGGTGAACAAAAGTACTCTTTGGGAAAACATTTTGCTTCATTAACGTAGCGGGAGCGGTATACATTATCATCTCTTTCTCGGTAAAGCCAAATCGCTCATGTACGGTGCCGGCTTGTTTGTGCACTGTAAGAAAGGAGTCTGTATAGTTCATTATACAATACATTTTCTTAACGGAGGCTTGTCACTGATTATAACACGAATAGCAGCTGTCTATGCGCATATCAGTCTGTATAAGACGTCTATATCTATTAAAGATCATCAAAACAAAGTGCAAGAAGTTTTTCATGAGAACGCCGAATAGGAACCCGAGCTTCCTCAGAATTTGTTGCCTTCCTTTGCGAAATGGCGCAGGCGATGCAAAATGTTTGAATGCGTGATTTATAGCGCCGGAGGAATTTCGCAAAATAGCGGGAGAGAATCGTTCAGTGCAGATATAAAACCACAGTGGAAAAAGTTGTTTTATTTGTGGAAATAAAAAAATAACTGAATTTGCACATGCCTTGCTTAAGTGCGAATGCCCCAGACAGGCGGTAATCTGTTAGACGTCCGCGTATGGGTTTATGCAGATGGAGCTATTACAGAAAGAACTTTGCCGAGCAATAAGACTGCATTATCGTTCAGTAGATAAGAAGAATAAAGGGCATTGTACGATGAACTGTTATGTCCATAAAGAACTGTTCCAAGGAAAGTTCCAAGGAACCGTTAGGTTTATAAATATTGACGCAGCCTGAATGATGTGTTGTGTATAGAGAAAGCAGAGGTTCTTAAGATCTGTCAACTTCATATGTGCAGAATGGTACATCACGAGATGCTTGTACTATTGTCCAATACACGTCCCCTCCTATATTTTATTACATAAGGTCCTTAGTAATTGCCTCACTCGTTTTTCCGCTGGCGATGACAAAGATCCTCTTATTTAGTGCGACAAGGATATCATCGTATGGTAAAATAGCTTCATAGAAATATATGTTTCTGCAGAATGAAGCAACTCCGTATAATGTGAAGGCTAACATAATCACAAAAGAAGAAAAAAAGTATCAGGGCTTTTCGTGCTGTCACTTTCCTGGCTTTTCCCCAGCGCACGTACTTCCAAAATACGAGCTTGTACGCGACACTTCGTTCTAACTTGTGTTCTAAACCAAAAAACGACAAACAACTAGTTAATGATACATCGCGCGGGACCAAATGTATTCCAAGACATGATCGTTCACTGTCAGCAGCAAATTGTGCAATTAATTCCAGCCCCCTTTACTAATTAGGCAACGTATGAGCGAAGAAGAGTCTACTTAAGAAGGATAGTGGAGGTAATATGCAATTACGCAGAAATTAAGGCTTCAGTTCACTGCGCATATGGCGGGGCCCTACTTTTACTCTGAACTTTAGTGAAATGGTAGTCAAGTATTCATATGTAATGTGCTTGCAAATAAAACGTTTGAGAGAATTGCTCCTTTGTAAGAGGTCACATGATTAGAAGTTGGCATTGCATACGTAGTCTACGAGTGTTCTCCCTAATTATTATTACTACTGACCTTAGACACGCTAGCATTGTTTCATTCTTTGATACTACACAATGATCGTTTCATTCTTGTCTGTTTGATCCCACATGAACCTTCCAGCGTCTTTATACACCGAAAGATCTCTGTATTCGAAAGAAAAAGGTGTAGCGATCTCTTTTTAAATCTCCCGTATAGCGGTTTTGTCGTACGCCTTTTCTATGTCTCTGTTCTACAATGGTGCCAAGTTTGGATTCCCAACTCATCCAACTTTCTGCGTTACTGTTAATATGATGGTAACGGGAAGTTTTCGCACGTAAAGTCCGACGCTGTCATGTTCCACGTCCTATTTCTGATGTTTGGTGCCAGATTCCTGCTGGCAACTCTTGATAACAATGTTTAAATGTTTTAACCAAGATAAGCACTACTGGCATCATGAAGTTGAAATCGTTCGTGTCTATCTTGCCTTCTGGTGATGTTCATTGTCCTACTTAACCTGCAGTCTTTCTTAGTAGCTGCAATGTCTAGCATCATTTTGTCTTACCCTGCTTCACAGATGTGTGAGTTACCCTTTTTTACACCGAATTTGATCCAGTGGGGACAAGACAAGAATACAAGACAAGGAAAACTGATATTTTTATTCCATGCCCGGCGTGGCCTTTAGGGGCGCAATGATTCGAACACGTCGAGAAATGAAAAGCTCATTGCCAGTGCGGCGCTTAATAAACTGACCCTATCAGAGGAGAAAGCTTGAGGCAAAGAGTTCTTCAAAATAGATTATAACAGGATAAAATTACGCGATCAGTCAGGTATCAAGAGTGCTTTTTTAAATCACTATACGCCATTATTGGGACACCGAAAGCTTTATTTATTAGATTAGATTCTTTCCTCAAAGTTCACGCTCTATATCGTTTGCGTAATCATTGCCTTAGAGGCGTCCTCGCCTAGCAACTGTACCCCAAAGGCCTCGCAATATCAACCGTGAAGAGTTTAAAAGTTTTGTATGTGCACAAGCTACTGACGCAATGCGGTCCACGCGATGAATGAGTGCTATTTCCATAGAGTCACGAGCGGATTCCTGAACCTAATTATCAGTGCGCACGTTATATTACGGAGCTTTGCACAACGAATGCCCGCCTTAAGGGCAGGAATTACTTTGTGTGCAAGAGGGACATGCGCTCAAGCTGTTGACAACGTCACGTTTAGTGACGACAGTATTTCGTTTTTTTCCTTCATCACAAGCCATTTCTTTCTACTGAAAGCCCTCATTCAGTTTAAGTATGACTAATATGTTGGCTTGTTCTCCTTTTTTGTACAGTTCTGCGCTGCGAATCAATAGCCTATTCTAACTTCCCGTCTAGAAATTAGTCGCTCTATTTAACTTTCGTCTTAACAGTGGTTCATCGCAAAACAAAGATTATGAACACGGCACTGTTCTTTTAATTTTCGCGCCTGCGGGCAACTTAAAAAAAATTCTGTTTTAGTTTTCACCTCGTATCTTATCTGTATTGCTTGCTCGGATATCCTCTATCTGTTATTTTTCGCTTGTCAACGACTTAGTAGAGTACTGTGGACCTTCCCATATATTGTCGAAACATTAAATTTTTTTATCGGATGGGATCTTTTAAAAAACTCTCTGTGTTCCAAAAAGCATAACTTTTAGTACTATAAGACGAAGTCATGACGAAAATACAGGCAGTTTGTTCTACGAAATAGAAGGAGAATAAATGTTTATTTGTTAAAGGTGCTGTGCACCCAACAGACGCCTTGTGCACAGCTTTTCCTTAGCGGCCTAACACTAAGCTCAACCATGACATCGGCTTTATTTAGACTCCAGAAATGTGTGAGGCATTTAGCATCCCTGGAAGTATGGGTCGAGTTTAGGATGGAAAAGCATACGAAGGAAATTTCCAACATGTCTTCGCGGATGCAGTGTGTGCTCAAGACACAACCTTGTTTATCTTATCTGCTCCGCCATGAGCCATGCAAACCTGGTGCTGAGGTCATAAAAAGTGGTACAAAAACAAAAACGCAACTAAAAATTCGTGTTATTAATACCCTGTTCGCATCCCACAGGCGGCATTTGTAGTTTTTCTTCCACTTTTAAAGCAATCAAATTCTTATGTTTGCATCTGATACCGGTCAACATCATAGAAATTCCCCTGTGCTTTCCTGGTTTAAGGTTTCCGGTGGCTCTCTTCTGACGCAACTCATACTAACAAGCCCCTTGTATTCTATTATATTTGTTTGCTGATTCGCCTGACGAGAACTTCGATTAGGGAAGCGTTCATGTTACAAGTAACGCATGAAGGTTACTGTATGTCTACACTCACTTCCCCTCCCCTCACCATTCAGTGACGTTCCATCTGACACTCGCTATTATATAGGACACACTACATATCAGTCGCTATGCGCAAAGGTGGCGGGAGTGAAAATTCTCAGAAATAGACCACACGCAACATAAATGCCCAACAAAGTATGAGAAAAAACAGCCATTGCCACTGATTAGTCGACAGAGCACAGGGCGCAAAATTCGAGAGTCGCGGGCTTCAATAACAAAGCGCCCATATGTTGTTATTCTTCTTTTAATCAATTCTCTCTATTTTAAACTCCGCGAAAAAAATTAATATTCTTTCATCTGTCTCAGAGCAGCTGTCCCCCATTTCTCACTTAACTTTTAGGTGGGACATCAGAATTTTACCGTCTACCCGCCATGAAGGTGGTGGTCTGTTGAACTCATGAAAAAATCACGCGAAAGTCTCAGTATCCAACCGCAGAAAAGAGCTAATACAAACTTTACGCATTCGCTTTGAATTTTGCGATCTCCAATTTTTCAGGCGCTGAACATCTTGGATCGGCTCGTTTTCTGCCTTTGCTTTGAACAATAGGGACTTCATTCATGCAAGGCCAGCAATGCCTTGGTACCGTAGCAAGTGTGCTAAAAATATTTCGTAGAGAGATGTTTCATAGTTTGCTATAATTAGTCGCCTTTTTGGCATAACATTGGTGACAAATAATTTTCTGGAGTATCTGCGCTAATGGTTATTGTGTGACAATGTATGTTTCCCGAATATATATATTTTCCGGAAAAGCCACCTCAAGGTTGATATTTGTAATTTACTACAGAATCAGCTTTCCTCAGTCCCCTAAACTAACGTTCAGAAGTTCCTGCCAAATGGGCCTTGACGTGTAGTCCCATGACGTCACACAACCCGCCTACCAATCAGCGCCCGCGAATGTAACCTTCCAGCTACTGCCTGCCAGAGGCATGACCGCGCTTTTTCGTTCACAGCAACGATGTTGACCAAGGCGACAACGCCCACATCGCCAACACTGAAGCCTTATTGCTTGCGGAAAAGTGCCTTTAACTCTACTACGTTCAAAATTCACATAGACCTGGAGGCGAAGAACCGAAAGGTTCGCTTCAGCTCTGCTGTGAAACCTTGTTTACCGAGCGTTAAAAGCCGATTTGAAAAATTCACGCCATTCATCCGAATATGACGCATGCTATGCCATTATAGATTTCTCACACCACATGGTGTGATTCTTTGTGCAATTTACAATTTGTTCAGCAAATAGAGTAATAGCTCTACATTAAATAATCGAGAAACATTTACTGACCGTAGGTTTGCATACTTGTACTCCGGGTATTTCACTCTGAGCGTTGTTTCTTCGCGGAACATTTAACAGTTCGTTTTTTAAATCATCGCTGGGTCACATCATAATGGGCTTAACAAGATAAAATTAAAGAAGCTAACAGAATCCCACCACCAGCGCATTGTTTTTTCTTCCGCTTTGCACTTATACTTTTTCCCCCTAAAATCATCGGAAGAATAATTCTGGTCAAGATCAACTACACAACAAAAAAATATATTCATACGTTTACCATGGACTCTCATTGACTGTCGGCTTATTCAATCGTATCATGACGAGCCCCTCATTTCCCCTTCAATTTGCTGCTTAATAACTAGATAAACAAATAGATAAATAGTAGGGTGGATCGTGGAAGGGTTGGTGACGAAAAATCTTGCCAAATACAGGAACGCTCTCGGTAGCCTCAGAAAATGGCTGCGGACTGGCATCTTTGCTCCCGGGTAAGTTATAGCGCAAATCGGTCACCCAGAGACCTTAAACCATCAATTTCCTCATCAATTTAGTTGAGCAGTCAGCTCTTATTCTGGTCGGTCGGTGTATTCATTAGTTTCTTTTGATAGCAGATATTGACGTCTGCCTTGAAAAACGCAGGCGCAAGTGATGGTGTCAACGAAACGACTGAGCCATGCTTCGCTTCTTAACGCTGATTAATTGCGGCTCCATGCGTGGCAGCCCCGAAGATCGATCATTCATTAGAATGACGGCCGAGGATAACCAGCACATAAGATAAAACCAGGCTTTTGCTTAGCGCCAGCTTTGACGGCGAACACGAGCACAGAAAAAGCTCCCCAGCCCATTGATAATAAACACGGTTGACCTGGTCGACCTGCAATATTAGTTCTGACCTCCATATGATATTATGAACGGAAGCTGCAGGGAAACAACGAAGGTCGTCAATTTAATGCGCCCCTGTGAGGAGGCATTTTGTTATCTTATGAAAAAGAAGCATTAATTGGATCTAGTACAGCTTCAGGCCAGAAAGGCGGAGCTTAAATGTGACCTATAATTTTACTTTATTTTCTTCCAGTGGAAGTTTTTTAATGTTTTCATAGGCGCTAAAAATGCTCTTTCTCTGACGTTGCGATGTGAAAAGCGTCACAAATCTTCAAAACCTTCAAGACTCTTCATGTCACCTGCCAACTAAAACCTGCAGACCCCCTGTCAACTCGGACATGAAAACCGCTGATTGGCCCGAATGACGATTATGCTACAATACTAGGTGTCCTAGACGGAAGCTAATTGGTTAACATGTCTTATGACGTCACAAAATAACATAAACTTTCTAGAATCAGGCAATATATGTTGACACACGACGGCGCCAGCTTTTTCTGGAAATGTGGACTCTACGAGATTGCATTAAACAACGAATGGACTGTTCAGTTAGAAAAACAATAGCAATGTCCCCTTTCTACGCGCCGTCTCTTCAATATGTTCCAGTATCCTGTTCGTGCCACCACTACAAATACTGAACAAATCAAGGCGCTCCTGCAAGTTCGAAGTGCTCCACGTGGAAACCACGTCGCAGCTGGTAAGCAAGGCTGGAGTTTACGACCTCGTTATGCGAGCGTCCAACGAGCCCCCAAGAGTTATTGGGGCGCGGATTGCGGCAATAAAACTGTCGCGTTGCGAACGGTTCGCGTGTAGTCGTATGAGTGCCTTGTTTCTTCATTGCACAAAACGAAACTTTCTTTTTTAGTTCTCCCCCACAAGTTTACTGTTGAAAGCAATATCCATCGCCTCGCTGTCGTAAAGGTGGAACGGGCAACACGTGTAAGTTTATTTCCCTGCAGCTGCTTGCTCAATTATTGCCACCGAGATTAAACGAAGGAACAAGGAACGAGTTTGCTTGAATGAAATTACGACGTAAAAATTCTCGGCAGTGTGCGCGAAACGCTTCGCTTGATAGGTTGGGATCTTTATGAAATTGGGCGCCTGTTCGACTAGCTGTGAAGTACGGTATCGGAAGCGGGCTATCGTCGTGTCGTGGCTCCATTTCTGGTGCATGCGCTGCACACAATGGCGTACTGAACGTGAGTTCTTCCGCCTAATTTATTACATTTTAGAATCACCGTGCACAAGCAATCATATAGGCGCGCACGCAAAAAAGCGCACGGAGAACGGGTGGCCTCTACAACGCTGTGCAGAGAGCCTCCGTCTATGGGCTGGTATTCCGTTCGTGAACGGTGCATAAATAACATTTGTAGGGTTGATAGTGAGACGGACAAAAAGTTATGTATATTAAAGGCTATTATGGGTGCCTACATACTATGAACGAGACAGAGTGAATCTCTCTTTGTTAATTTTTGTTTTCTATTATCATACTGCGAATGCGAACGTTCAGATCATAAAGTATACCCTCTTCCTGCGCCTGATTAATTACTGGCGACGCTTCGTGGCGGCCGAATTTTTTACGAACACTTACCTGTCACAAGCCTACCCACAGCTGCTCGCTAGGAAAATGCCACTAATTAGGTGTTGTTACGACCAAGCATCCGCATTTGCGCGCTCTATTGTTCGCCTGTGGGCATGGAAAAGTTTTGTGAATATGTGGTGATGGTCCATTGGCTCTAAGTGAGCCTGTTTCCAGGAATCCTGTTTTGTAAGCATGTTTTGCTTTGTGGACAACCTGCAAATGCCAAATTGGCCCTGTCAAGAGAACGTCTGGAAAAACACAAAGAAACGTCCCCCTGCGGGAAATAGCAGGAAGTGCTTTCTTTTGTTCACCCTTCCAGTCGAGAAGTGCTATCCTCCAGTGATGAATGCCTCCTATCCAAAGGAGACGACAGAGTGACATGTCCGCTGACGTGCAGGACAAGAGAAGAGCATGACTCATACGGCCATTAAGTGATTTCCCGGGAATGCAGGAAAGATTTGCAATTGTCGAAAAGGGACCATGTTGGGAGCCCTATGCGGCGCCACGTGCACTCGGGTTTCTGAGAAGTAAAACCCCCAGAACCAGCCTGTGGTTTCTTTGCTGAAGAATAGAAATGTACCTCCTCTCCTCGCCGTTCCCAAGCTTTTCCCGCCAACAAGTGATCACGCCCAACGAATGAATGCCGGACCAGTCAGTGCTTCAGACTATCAGTGCAGTGATGTGTTCGATTGGATGCCGATACCTGAGGGGCGTGCCCTGGATTTGGTTGGTCAGCATCTTCAGAGAGGGGCTGGACATAGGGGGTTTTTAAGGACGCTGCAGAGCACGAAATGTCGCTCTGGGCCCTGGGTAAACGGCTCATCCAGTCGCTTCTCGCTATGAACTCTTAACGCTTGCCATTTTGCTGATGTACCCTTCTTTTTTCGTGTAAATATTGTAAATAAGTTTTCTCAAAGTGCCATTAAACCTGCTTGTACATATTTCACCAACTTCGAAG
Source organism: Amblyomma maculatum (assembly GCF_055883805.1). Lineage (NCBI taxonomy): Eukaryota > Metazoa > Arthropoda > Arachnida > Ixodida > Ixodidae > Amblyomma > Amblyomma maculatum. The sequence continues at coordinate 27,898,994 of NC_139349.1, read as the reverse complement.
ATTCAATCCTACTTCAACCCCGAGTCTCTGCACGCTACCAAGTGAAGGCCGGGTCGACGTAGCCCCAGCGTCACGACAACTGGTGGCAGCGGTGGGGTAAAGCCCCAACACTGGTGTCCAGCGGTGGGATCTGAATCTACAAGCACAACGACTGGTGGCAGCGGTAGGATCTGAATCTACAAGCCACAACATCTGGTGATTGGAGGTGGATCTGAAGCTACAAGCCACAACACCTTGTGATCGGAGGTGGCATCTCAAGCAACAAGCAGGAGCAACAATCGGCCAACAAGAGGGCAGCTCGGAACATCGATCGCATGTGTGGGTGAGGGCTTGGCTTTTCTTCTGATGTGGACCAGGTTCTAGAACAGGGTTAGATTTTAGAACTGGTAAAGAGAGTGTGGAAACGCCTTTAGGTTTGGTAGTTTGCACTGTTGTTTTGGAAGTAGCCGACACTCGGAGCGATCATGGACCTACAAAAGCTGCAGAAACCGGAACTGTTGCAATTGTGTGAGGAATTGGGAATTGATACAAGTGGTTTGGCACGAAAACCTTTGATTATAAAGGCAATCACAGATTTGGGAGCCGATGATGAGGAGCTCAGTGAAGCATGGAACCTCATCGGTCAAAAAAAGGAACAGCTCAGACAGCAGAAAGAGCGGGAAAAAGAGCAGAAAGAGCGGGAAAAAGAGGAAAAGAGGCGTGAGCGTGAACTTGAGAGGGAAAAAGAGGAAAGGGAGCGCGAACGTGAGTGGGAAAAAGAGGAAAAGAAGCGTGAAAGAGAAGCAAAAAAGCTGGACCAAGAAATTGAGCTCCGGAAATTAGAACTAGAGTTGAGCAAGAGGTCGGGCAATTGTCCCCAGCTAGCGGTACCTCTTCTCAACAAGGAGGCAGATTTCAAGATGTCAAAGTACATGCAGCCATATGTGATATCAGGGGATATCGGTCTGTATCTGGCTAACTTTGAGCGAACCTGCGAAAAACTGTCCTTCCAGCGAGACACTTGGTCTCAGAGATTATTGACGGTTCTGCCCTGCGAGGCAGCGGAGGTTGTCGCGCGGCTAAGCAAGGAGGACGCGGACAACTACGAGAAGGTCAAAGCTTGCCTTCTGAGAAAGTATAGGCTTAGCGCCGAGGCGTTCAGACAACGTTTTCGGAAAGCTACTAAGTCCAGGGACGAGAGTTACCCTGAATTCCTGTACAATTTAAGAGTTAATTTGGGCGAGTGGCTAAAGAGCACAGATTCCTACAGTGATAGGGACGCTGTAGTCGAGCAAATTCTTTTGGAGCAGTTTTATAACTGCCTCCCAGAAAAAGAAAGAAATTGGTTACAGGACCGAGGCGAAATTAAGTCGGCAACTGAAGCTGCCGAACTTATTGAGGAGTATGCTTCGCGCCGACAATTCAGCAACCCAGCAGTGGATAGGCCCCGCAATCCCAAGTTCAGTGTGAAAAACCGTCAGGAAAGGCACTTTGCTAGAGTTGGAAACGAAGAAATGAAGGTTTCTTCAGGCAAATTCCCTAGAAAGGACGGCAGTGAGAAAAGTGGGGAAGTGACCAACGTGCAGAACACAAAGAATAAGCTTGAGGCTAGGAAGCCGCTCACATGCTTTAGGTGTAATGAGCAGGGTCACATTGCCGTCAACTGCCGGAAAGAAAAGATTGCTTTCTCGTATGTCAGGGACTGCGATGAAAATATGCAGCTTTTAGAACCCTACCTGCATGACCTAGTAGTCAACGGGAAGCCTTGCAAGGTACTGCGCGATTCGGCCGCAACGATGGATGTTGTCCATCCGGCGTATGTATCGCCTTCCGACTATACAGGACAGTGTGCATGGATCCGACAGGTAGTTGAGGAACAGAGTGTGTGCTTGCCGATCGCGAACGTGGTCATCGAGGGCCCTTTCGGCGAATTAACAACCGAGGCTGCCGTTTCAGGAAAGCTTCCTAAGTGCTATCCGTATTTGTTCTCCAACAAATCGGACATGCTGCTGCGAAAGAGGGGCATCCTTTTCGGAGACAGAGTTGTGCAAGCCTTAACACGTTCAAAGGCGCGAGAACTAGCTACACTGCTCATTCCAGAAAAATCCACAGCGGAGGAAACGGCAGTTAAAACAATGGTAAATGCGGAAGATAGCAGGTCAGAAAACTTTGAGAGCGAGGCATCTCAGATAAGTCAACTTGAAAGTGAGCTTGATGAGACGCGGAATGAGGACGTTCTTGAGAGTAACCTCTTGCCGCCAGTGTCTAGTAATCTCACAAGACTTTTAAGTGGAACCCGAGAGGACTTAGCTATAGAGCAAGCCAATGATCCCAATATACAGGAGATAAGGGAGCGCCACCGCGCCACTAAGACAGCAAACAATATTTCTTTCGAGATGAGAAAGGGAGTGCTGTATCGCTTATTCAAGGATAAGCGCGGAGTAGAGCGGGACCAATTAGTCGTTCCCCAAAAGTACCGCGGAGACTTACTGCGACTTTCCCATGGCAGCTCGTGGTCATGTCACCTTGGAATAAAGAAAACAAAGCAGAGGCTGTTGCAAGAATACTATTGGCCTGGATGTTTTAAGGACACGGAAAATTTTGTACGGTCATGCGACACGTGCCAGCGGGTTGGAAAGGCGCAAGATAAGTGGAAAGCTCCGATGGTGTTAGTACCAATCATTACCGAGCCGTTTCACCGGTTAGTAATAGATATAGTTGGGCCACTTCCTGTGACCGAGTCAGGGTACCGTTATATCCTCACTATGTTATGCCCAGCCACAAAGTTTCCAGAGGCTGTTCCGCTGCGCGAGGTGACGTCCGAGAGTGTAGTGGATTCGCTGCTGTCAGTGTTTGCACGAGTTGGATTCCCTTCCGAGGTACAAAGTGATCAGGGTAGCGTTTTCACGAGTGTCCTCACCACCTCATTTCTCGAGCGATGCGGCATTAAGGTAGTGCATAGCTCGATCCATCATCCGCAGAGCAACAGCGTAGAAAGATGGCACTCTGTTCTCAAACGAGTCCTGAGGGGACTGTGCTATGAAAACAAGCGCGAATGGGATACCTGCCTGCCTGCAGCGCTTTTCGCTTTGCGGTCAGTGCCGCACGAATCCACTGGATTTAGCCCAGCCGAGTTGGTGTACGGAAGGTCACTGCGCTCACCTTTGCGAATGGTGCGCGAAGCCTGGGAGGGGCGCGGAGAAGACCCAACAGTAGTAGAATTCATTCTGAACCTCTTGAATCGCTTACATAACACTAAGGAACTCGTTGAGGCCAGCATGAAGTCAGCCCAGGCTCGTTCCAAGGTGTACTATGATAAGTCAGCCCGTCAAAGGACGTTTTGTATCGGGGACCAGGTGATGTTGCTGAGAAGTTCAAGGCAGAATAAGCTCGAAGTACAGTGGGAAGGACCGGCTGAAGTCGTTGCAAAGCTTTCTAACACTAACTACGCAGTGAAAATTCCCGGTAGGCGTAAAGAAGTGCGCATTTATCATTGCAATCTTATGAAGCCTTATGTGCAGAGGGAAGCCGTGGTAAATCTAACGTTAAACCTTCCCGAGGAGATGGGGGACAACTTGATTTGCCTCAGCGGAAAAGGAAGCAACGCTCAGGAGCTTCTCAAAAAGACGGAGCAGAGAGGAGAACTAAAGAAATCCCAGCTGTCCGATCTGGGCGAGATAATAACAGAGTTTGAGGCCTGCTTCGTGGACAGGCCAGGCAGAACTGATTTGACTGAGCACGATATTGAGCTGACTTCAGACGTGCCAGTGCGATCAAGGTGCTACCGATTCTCTCCAAGGCAAAGAGAAATTCTGGATAGGGAAGTAACTCGCATGCTGGAATTGGGAGTAATAAAACCCTCGGAAAGCGATTATGCTTCGCCTATGATCTTAGTAGAAGCTCCAGGTAAAGACCCTAGGCCTGTGGTAGACTACCGAAAGCTAAATTCTCTCACCAGGGATCAAGTGTATCCTATTCCGAATATTGAGGAGAGAGTAGAACAGGTCAGTAGAGCGGCATATGTGACTACGCTGGACCTTACTCGAGGATACTGGCAAGTACCGCTCACTGAACGCGCCAGCAGATACGCGGCTTTCGTCACTCCGACGGGCAGCTACCAGCCAACAATGATGAGTTTCGGGCTCAAAAATGCTCCATTTTGTTTTTCCCGACTCATGGATAGGGTTTTAAATGGGTGTGAAACATTCGCGGTGCCTTATTTAGATGACATTGCGGTTTTTTCCGACTCATGGGCGGACCATATGGTACATCTAAGAGCTGTACTGAGCCTTTTGCGTCAAGCTGGACTAACCGTAAAGGCCGAGAAATGTTGCCTGGCAAGGGCGACCGTGGACTACTTGGGTCACAATGTAGGTCAAGGTTTCAGGAAACCCAGCGAGATTAAGATTTCTGCGGTAGCAGACTACCCGCGGCCGAGCACGAAGACGGAAATTCGGGCATTCTTAGGGCTGACGGGATACTACAACCACTACATCCCTCACTATTCATCTTTGGCTAGCCCTCTGACCGACGCTCTCCGCAAGACAGAACCGACAAATGTAGTCTGGGACGAACAAAAGGAAGCCTCCTTCGTAAACCTGAAGGCTGTGCTGATTAGCCGTCCGGTATTGCGAGCTCCAGACTATGACCGAGAATTCACGGTCCAGTGTGATGCCAGTGATCGAGGGCTAGGTGCTGTTCTCTGCCAGAGAGATGACGACGGTAATGAGCACCCGGTGCTCTACCTGAGCAGAAAACTGAGTTCTAGAGAGAGGGCTTATTGCGCGTCAGAGAAAGAGTGCGCTTGCATTGTATGGGCCATTCAAAAATTGCAGTGCTATCTTGGAGGGGCCAAATTCACCGTAGAGACGGACCATTGTCCCCTGGCTTGGCTGCAAACTGCGACATCGAAGAACAGTCGCCTTCTTAGGTGGAGCTTGATTTTACAGCAGTACAATTTTGAAATAAGATACAAAAAGGGGAAGTTAAATGGGAATGCGGACGCGCTTAGCCGCTCTTTCTAAGCGGTCCGAGATGTTCCTCACCATGTATCCAAATTGATAATCAGGTTTTTTTTTTTTTTTTTTTCGTGCGCTTGTATATGTGTGGCTATGTAAAGCAGCACGTTTGGTTTTCTAGGAATACGTGGGTCCTGAACGTCTTGAGAGTGGGCTTTTCTCGAACAACAATGGCAGTTTTCTTTTGACCTGGTCTCTTCAGACGGGAGCCGAGTGCTTGCTTCGACATGTGGTTGAGTTTCAGATAGCTCAAGCAATTTGGCCTACAACAATCAAGACAACGCGACATGCAACAGCGAGCTTCAAGCGTTCACGTGCAGGCCATTAAGTCGTCTCTTCATGCAGCAGCTGCGGCTGCTGCCCTCCGAGTCTCTTCTGGCGGGGGAGGAGGCTGTTACGACCAAGCATCCGCATTTGCGCGCTCTATTGTTCGCCTGTGGGCATGGAAAAGTTTTGTGAATATGTGGTGATGGTCCATTGGCTCTAAGTGAGCCTGTTTCCAGGAATCCTGTTTTGTAAGCATGTTTTGCTTTGTGGACAACCTGCAAATGCCAAATTGGCCCTGTCAAGAGAACGTCTGGAAAAACACAAAGAAACGTCCCCCTGCGGGAAATAGCAGGAAGTGCTTTCTTTTGTTCACCCTTCCAGTCGAGAAGTGCTATCCTCCAGTGATGAATGCCTCCTATCCAAAGGAGACGACAGAGTGACATGTCCGCTGACGTGCAGGACAAGAGAAGAGCATGACTCATACGGCCATTAAGTGATTTCCCGGGAATGCAGGAAAGATTTGCAATTGTCGAAAAGGGACCATGTTGGGAGCCCTATGCGGCGCCACGTGCACTCGGGTTTCTGAGAAGTAAAACCCCCAGAACCAGCCTGTGGTTTCTTTGCTGAAGAATAGAAATGTACCTCCTCTCCTCGCCGTTCCCAAGCTTTTCCCGCCAACAAGTGATCACGCCCAACGAATGAATGCCGGACCAGTCAGTGCTTCAGACTATCAGTGCAGTGATGTGTTCGATTGGATGCCGATACCTGAGGGGCGTGCCCTGGATTTGGTTGGTCAGCATCTTCAGAGAGGGGCTGGACATAGGGGGTTTTTAAGGACGCTGCAGAGCACGAAATGTCGCTCTGGGCCCTGGGTAAACGGCTCATCCAGTCGCTTCTCGCTATGAACTCTTAACGCTTGCCATTTTGCTGATGTACCCTTCTTTTTTCGTGTAAATATTGTAAATAAGTTTTCTCAAAGTGCCATTAAACCTGCTTGTACATATTTCACCAACTTCGAAGATTCAATCCTACTTCAACCCCGAGTCTCTGCACGCTACCAAGTGAAGGCCGGGTCGACGTAGCCCCAGCGTCACGACAGTGTTGACTATCGCGACAATCAAGGGTCGGTTGACGGCGAAGCGTTTGCTGTTCGGTGTCTCCGTGTCAACTCTCATTTTCAGGCGTTCCATAAGCATTCTTCCCGCTGGCTTAAATGCTGTTGTTGCGTACGTTAGCCAACCAAACATTTCTGGAGTTGCTGATCTGCCGGGCCATCTGCAACAGGCCGGCTTACAAGCAAAATTATCTATTGTGCCTTCGCTGCAGCCACTCTTGATTATTCTTCAGCTGGTTTCTTGGGGTTGTAGTACGCATGGAAGAAACGGTTCGAGCAATCACCTAACATTTCACCCAAAAATAGCAATTAAGTTCAATAGTTCTTGGGATCACTCTGTGCTTACTACCGGCACTTTCCTCAAGAACAATTGCCGAGAGTCTGAGTCTTTATCGCTTGATGACAAGAGAGTGGGCTTCTGGCCACCAGCTAGCTTTTCACAAACTAAAGCATATGCTTCCGTCCTGCATCTCTACGACAAAACAAAGGCGGTTTTCTTATCATTCTGCGAAGTTCCTTACGGATTTAGCGCAGCACTCGCTCAGCCAGACGATTCAGAAACAAGAGCTCGTAGCCTACGCTTCCAGAACACTGCACTGCCGGACAGGAACTTTTCCCACCTATGGAAGGAATGTCTTGCAATTGGCTTCGCTATGATTTACTTCCACCAGTGTGTCGTCGAAGGGAAGGCTGTAACTCACACCGATCACAAACCTCTTCAGGGGATAATGAGGCCAGATCGTCAGATTTCGACTGTATTCCAAACCCACGCCTACTGTGCTGGTGCCTCATATGGGCCATGTATAACTGCATGTTGTACCGCCCTAGAAAGAAACATCAAAACGCTGGCGCTGCCTGGCACAGGTGGTGAGCTGGCGCCACTGGGAGACATCCTTATGACTGAGGCCGCGAGGTCAGCCCTCTTGAGTCTTAACGGCGGTAAATGTAGTGCACATAACGAAAAAGATCATGTGCTGGCCACCGTGCATCGAAGTTTTCAACTTGACGACTACACAACAAGGGTTGGTCGGAAGTATGCTTAGTGCAAAGTAAAGAAATTGAAGCTGTCAACGCACGAACGATGCCTTCTCTGGGGTTCTCCTGTGGTCATTCCGGATGGATATCAGCAGGCGTCTCTCAGGCTGTTAACGCGAGACATCGAGGAATGATGGTCATGTCTATGAAACAAGTTTAGGAGTAGTTTCTGGCGGCGACAACTTAATCAAACTATTGAAGAGTGTGTGGCTGAATGCCGCACATGTGAAGTGCATGCCAGAGCATGGCTAGCGTCACCAATACCGACATGAAATGCACTATAAACAGCCTGGCTTGTGCAGTTTGATTTTTGGGGTTTTGTCGACGGAAACCGCTACTAGATTGTGGCTGGTGTATTCACGAAATGGCTTGAAGATCGCCATGTTAGGGCATTCACTTCAGCCAATGTCATCAAAGAGCGGCACTTATATGTTCACCAGATTTGAAATCCTGGAAATGGCCGACAGTGACAATGAAACACTGAACGGAACGGGATCCTCGCTAGCGAACTATACTTCCTCGTAACCATTTGGTAAACCAAGAAAATGGTCAGGAGACTAATACTAAATTGGTCCTAGGCAAAACAAAAAATGGGAAGAGTTGTATGTCGGTTTTAAGGTTCCTTCTAACTCAACATCCCGCTGTTCATGTGACCACTCGGCAGTTTTCAGCCAAGCTTATGTTTTTAAAAACCTTTACTTACTTACGTTTTACTTCGTTTAAATGCAGCCACTATTCGTTCGCAATTTCACTGGTCCTCCGAAGCGGTTGGCTGCTGACGTCGTCTGGAAGAAAGCAATTGTTCCTTTGAAGTTTCTCTCGTCTTCGACGCTATGCTGCAAAGGAGGAATATCGACTATTTCCGATGGCCCCTGGACACTAATGTTCAACTAGAATCTGAGCGGAACCGTTTATTCTACATTTCGGCTGCCAGACGTGCCATTCTCTGAATCCGGTAATTCTAGAGACATTGCCTCGGACTACCTGGGGAGAATGTGAATGGTGGCTTTACTCCGGCGGTGGACGGCGTCATGGCAGCGTCAACTCGTTCCCAAGATCTTTGCGCGTAAGGCGCCTTAATAAGACTAACTTTTATCCCAGCTGAAACTTCAGGGGCGAAGAAGGATGTGCGTCACGTACTCAGGTCCTGGTGCTTATACGGATCTTGCTGACGAGCACTGCAGCGCTCTTATTGTCATATAAACCGTATCTCAGTCGATATAAGCATTATTCTGTATGTATTTATTTTTTTTTATTTCCGATGATTTTCATCGTACTTTTATTTCACTAAAAATATCGAGACTACTGCCTCCATAGCGCGATAACTAGGTTCACCTCTATTCAGGCAGGAGGAACCACCCGTAATGGCCTATGGGTGCCATAACCATCTCGTATTCTGTCCTATTCGATTTCTTACCATTTGTCACTGAATTCTTTTTCAGCTCAGTTACTTTATTTTAGTGACAGAAAGATTCCTGGAAAATTTGTGTTTAATCTGAAAACTCTATATCTGTGGTGTCACTTTTGCCAAGAGGTCTTTGCGAATTTGGTGCCAGCTTCTGATTGGTCGCCAAAGGGATGTCGTAACGATCGTGCTTGACCCATCGTCTGAACTTCCCGCCATGCGTGGTAGATGCTCACACCAGGTTTTGTGTGAATTGGACATAAAAGACTTCCGCTTTCATAATTTAGCAATTAGGTGTGCCATCGGTGGACTGACAAACTTTTGAGTCTGACAAGTGCCCTCGTTTTGGCGCTGTGCCGGAACTATGTGGACTTTCAGAGTTGCTCAGTCACAGGTTCTGTTTGACGATTCCGTCTAAGGAAGGTACGCGTGCGGTAGGACGTTGAATGCGACTATCGCAAGTGGAGAGTAAGTAATCGCCTTGTCGGCAACTCATTTGCGAATTGCGAATTTTTAAGCGAGGCCTTTCTAAGATTCTTTCTCATCCGCTCTTCCTTTTTCACACTAAATAGGGAGAAAAATCGGGAACAAAAAAGTGGTGGTTTCCCAGGTTAAACAAGGCATGTAAAGCGAGATAAAAACTTAATAACAATTTTACAGCGAGAATGGGTGCAAAATCATTCAGTAAAAAATAACGCTTTTAAACGAACTAGTTATCAGCAGAGGAACGAATATCTTACTAAAGATGAAAACATGGATCTCGTGAGGTTCTGTCTCCTTGGCCGACCGCAATGCCCTTAATGTTTATAATCAGTGCTGATGCTGCGCTCTCCTGCATATCGCTTATGATAAGCTGAGGATATAAGTTAGCTTTCATAATTTTTTTTTATCACATTGCCGCAACTTTAAGCAATGCAATCGACAAACTGGCATGAAGCATCGATGGATTGATGCTAAATAGGAGCAAGGGCTTCTGTTTGCAGACCACTGCGTCTATATTTCGTGCCGCAATCTATTTTTTTTTAAAGAGTGAGAAATCATGTTGCAAATCTATGCCAGCAAAATAATCTCACAGTTTATAATGGCTTTCCGTTTATAACAATGACATGATGGAACCAGAATACTCAGGCCTTTATATAACAGCAACTGTAATTCAACTCCTCAAACTTTAATTGTCGAAGTGTGGTCAAAAATGTTGTGAACGTGAGTTCTCACAATATTTAGCGAAAATGTCGTGATCCCGCATGCTAATAATATTCAGCTAAACAAAACAGGAAATAAAAACTATGCGCTTTTGTTACGACTAGAATATCTGCCTGTTTTGGTGAACTAGAGCGATGATTTGACGCACAGTGGTTCTCTTGCTTTGAGTTTGTCTGTGCCTGTCCTGTCCTCTTTTTCTGACTTTATTTATTGCCTCATAGAAAAACAGGAATCAATTTGGTAATATAGCTGATGCTATCCGCTGTATGTCAGTATTGTAATTAGCCCGCGGCTCCCGCCCTTTCTCGAGAATCTATCTAGAGCCATGCAAACGATGACCCATTTGAACTCTTCCCCCGTAACGACTGGTAGATGCAGCAAGCATGAGCGCGAAGAAACCAAGAATATAAAAACATTAAGCTCATAATTGATCGACCGCCCTCGTGCAGGTGCTACAAATCACAGCCAGTGTCACATACTTCACCACTTTATTCTAAATTGCGACGGAAGTTTGATGCATCAAATGGAGCAATTCAGTCCAAGAAGGTAATGCTCGCGCTAAATATAAAGAAATGAGATGCGTTCAATTAATCTGAAACTGCACGTTCATTTTGACACCACTTTTATTTGGTAGCACATATGTCACTAGTTCCGCTACAATACTGTAGTTGATTAGGACTAATGTAGCCGCTGTTAACTTTGTCATCCCCACCTAGTAGCTTGAGAGTCAATTCTAGTCGTTTGTTAGTGTGCGTAACAGCTGTAGGGAAATGGCGCACTCGTTATGGCATACACAGAAGATTCTCTCGTCGCTCTTACAAACTCGCCGTTAGCTCAGATTCCACGCTACGCAATAGCCTATTCAGTACGTTCTACTTCCGTCGCTGTGAACGAGGGCAGCACAGGAACGATTCTTCTTCTATTATATAATAGATAGTATTTGAGCCATAACGCAACTGCAATCCATATACACCACAAATCTTCAAAACAAACCATGAACATTCACTGTATGCTTCCCTAGATGGCACTCGCTGTTGGCTTCCTTCGTAGATAAATTACCTTCTAGCTGCTAAGTTTCACAATGCGCGAATTTTTACGCCAGCAGAAATTATTGGTAGAAATCTACGAAAACGGTAGAATAAATCTTGCCCGTTTGGTCATCAAATTAAAACGTCATGCTCTGCCCAAAGATCTGGAATCGAATCCCGGCCGCGGTGGCCGCTTTTTGATCGAAGCGAAAAGCAAGGCGCCCGTGTGCTGTGTGATGCCATTGCACGTTAAAGAGCCCCAAGGGGTCTAATTTTCGGAACCCTGTACTACGGAGTCTCTCATAGTCTTAGACGCTTTTGGACGTTAAACCCCATTAACCAAACCTAAAATGTCATGCTAAGATTTAGGCTGTTAAGCAACACGGCTCTCACGAGTCAAATATTTGTCTGTGTGAGATGATAGTTACGAAAACCATCCGTAATGAGTCGTCCAATAGAAAATTAGAAATTTAAAAGATATAGTTAATACATTAATTTTTTTTTCTATTAGTTACTTCCGTCGTCAAAGGCCGTTGTTTCTCTCGTCGATTTAATATGCACGAACGATTACTTTTGCCAGCATCTGTGCAAGCATGCCTGTTGACTGAAGTGGCGTTTGCTCTTCACGAAGAACGGTGCAACATATCACACAAGTGCGCCTACTGGAAGCTACCGTGGGTAATATTTGGAAGTTAAAATTTAGCCAACAACATGCCACCTGTCCAGTTTTGTTGCGTAATATGGTATACACCTCGATCAGTTCGGGATTAAAAGTCCCAAGTGGAGGATATAAACAGCTTTCTAGATAAACGTCCCCCTCAACTTGAAAAGATAGTATTTATTTGTGGTTCAGTATTGGATGTTTGCGAGACGAGAATTGCACCGTTCGCGCTTCTAAATGCTCTTCTAAAAAATACACCCACTGTTTATTCTATAACACAGAAGCCTGCCACAACATTTCTTGCGTCCGAAGAACAGCAAAAGAAGCCCTTGTAGTTTTTGAAGAATTTATTTTCTCGCGCCAACACGACCCTGCGTCCCCCTCCCTCCTAATTTTTTTTTTAATTACGGACGCGTACGTCTTGTACGCGATGCCCACCATTACCAGCACGCTCAAATATTGCACCTGCCTACGTGCGCTGCCTCCAAGGCCTATTCCTGTCCACCCACGCACTCTGTCCTTGGCAGAGCTGAGCGGTTCCTCCTGCTGCACTGCACTCAATGCAATGACACTGATCGTTACCCCTATCGCTCACGTTTTGCGCAATATGGGCTCACCATTTTTCACTTGAGACGGTGATGCCGACCAGAGTTGGGAAAAAACAATCTCTGTCCCTCCCCTTCCATAACTGCAGCTGAATTAGAAGAAGATAGGTATTGCTGCGAAGCAGTATAACTGTTCTGTTAGCCTTGTACCTTCCACCTGCACGAAAACGGCAAAAATAAAGCCTCATGCTACCACAAAAAAAAAGATATATATATATATATATATATATATATATATATATATATATATATTATATATATATATATATATATATATATATATATATATATATATATATATATATATATATATATATATATAAACCTTTAGGATAACCTGAAACATATACTGCCATGCGTGAACAAGCCTTCTCTGCGTAAAATGAACTCTTTAAATGCTCTGGAAAAGGTTTGCGACAATACCACTGAAAAAAGAGCCGAACAAAACTTTAAAGCATAGAGTGCAAGCCTCCGCACAGCACGGATAATATTCTCTATTCAAACTTAAACCATTCTAGTAACTTCCATCACACATGGCTTTAGTGGCATAAAATGAAGCGGGGAAAACAAAGAAACATGCGTATCTAAGGCAGACATAGTGGAAGCCAAAGCAGGGTGCCTTTATTAAAGTAATCAGCTTCCTTGGAACTGCAGTAATCGAACGTAAATGAGTAATTCAAGTTTTTTTTTTTCTATTTTTAATTCTCTCAAGGTCCGAATGCATTGCAATGAAGATAATGTCCAGGATTGAAGCAGAAGTAAAAGACGGTACACATCGATGATGTTTGCTTCCGCTGCCCTGAAACATATGTATATATATATATATATATATATATATATATATATATATATATATATATATATATATATATATATATATATATATATATATATATATATAGGATGCGAGAACATTTAACGTACTTGGCCGCTTAAAAAATAATAGAGCGAAGGGTACGCTTCATTTAAAGAAACATTTTATTAGACTCGACATTTCGATCGGAGACCGATCTTTCTCAAGAGTGAATCTTCTTGGATAGTGTTGCGGCTTTTTAAGCATTTGGACATAGACCACACCTGGGTAGGAAAACAAAACGTGGGAGACAGAGGAAAGAGACAGATACAGTAGGGAAGGATGATGTCCAGGTGTGCCATCGCAGGTGCATCGCAGGTGCTGAACAGGCCTGTCGAACTGCGCTGACACAGGTGCCTGGATGCATAGTCTCTGCTGCGAAAGAATGCGGGCTATTTTCACTCTTCCTGGCCACGACAGCCGAAGAGTGGGAGTAGGAAAAAAAAAAGAAAAAAAAAAGGGGGGGGGGGATGGAGGTGGATAAGGAAAGGTGTTAGCTTTAAAAAAAAAAAAAAGTGTCGGAAGCAAGCGAAAGAAAACAGAAAGGGGGGAGGGCGGTAGGAGGTAAGTGGCTCTGACAAGACCAGAACACACCAACACTTTGGTATTCAAAAAAGGTGATGACCTCAGACGACTTGGCCAGGTGTGCACATTTCCTGTGTTCGTGACATCGGAAGAGAGGACAGGACCCCGTGGTTTTCGTTTAAGCCCTGTTGTAGAGTATTAAATTTAAAAATGAAATATGATTCTCTAATGTGGTTAGGTGTTCGGTTACGGTTTTGAGGTTCTCGTTGGATGGGTGTATGTGGCTCCCTGGTTGTATTTCTTTTTTCTTATACAACCAGGGAGCCACATACACCCATCCAACGAGAACCTCAAAACCGTAACCGAACACCTAACCACATTAGACCAAACACCCGAGGAACCACACCTTCCAGAAATTATGATTAACCTCTCAAACTCTCAACTCACCTTCGATGAAAAGTCCCTTTTGTCACGCGGCCTAAAATTCTGTCCAAGTAATAGAATGTATAATGAATTTCAATTATTCAAAGATCTGGATAACTTTTCTCGAAATCTTAGACTACGTGAATACTTTTTCGATAAACCAAACTCGAGTAATCCGCACTTCCCCCGACCTCAGGAACAGTGGACGCCCAAACCTGGTAGGGAAAAATATCTTGACATGTATATAAAAGCAGTACAAGGGGATATTCTTCAGGCCTTTGGGACACGCAGATCTGGCCCACCTAACCTCACAAGGAAAGAACGTAATGCATTAGGCTCACTCGGCAAACGAACTGACATTGTTATTAAACCCGCCGACAAAGGTGGAGGTATAGTCATTTTAGACAAAGACGATTACATTCAGGAGGGCAACCATCAACTCAATAACCCAAAATTCTATAAGAAACTCTCATCGAACCCCACCGCTGAACACCGGAGCATCATAGGAAAAACTCTGACTGAACTAACCGATGAAGGTGAATGAACCTTTTTCATGGTGGCACTCTGCGCATGCGCGCGCAATGCATTGCGGGAAGTTCGCGACCGCCATGTTTTTTGGTGGTTCGTCGGCAAGGGCGGCCGGTTGCTCCGTTCGTCACTTCGCTGCTGCGTTGTTGTTGTCGTCATCTTTGCGCTCTGCGTGCCTGCTGAAATCACCGACGCGATGCCTCAGCGATGCGCCGCCGTAGGGTGCTTTAAAGGCCCCCGTACGGTCGTTTTTAGAGGCGCTGCGCTCGTCCGCCTTCCGCCAGCTGCCGGACGCGTTCGGCACGGGAGGCGCATAGGGTGCTATACGGTCACTTTTGGGCATCTTTTGGGTGGCGGATTTCTCCAGCGCTCTGATTGGCGCGCGCGGCGCGCGCTGCTTCGAACGTCGAAACGCTGCATATGACGGCTGCGGCGCTGGTTTGGGGAAACTTTTCCTCTTCACGGTGGCTCTCGATCGTCGGCTATCAAATTAATTTGCACCCTAGCTGTAGAGTTATTGAGCCCCCGCATATACAGCACAAACAGTATGAACTGACCATTAGCAATCATCCAGCAACAGCGTAGTACTCCCGGACGTATACATTTAAATGTAAAATGTATATATTCATATCTCCCTGCCTGTGTTAGCGCGTTCACTTCGGTATAGCACTCGCGGCAAAGATGCAGGAGCTGGTCATTTAATGTTTTCATCCGAAATTACAGCCTAAACACATTTTACAACACACCTGTTTTACTGTGAGAAAATAGATTGCAAAGCATAAACAAACATGCACATCATTTGTAACATGTACAGAAGCACTGTTTTCCGTGCGGTTCTCCCCGGTGGTAGCAATCTCTTAGTGGCGTACATTTCGCCACGTAATCCTCATTTCTGGCTGCAACGTACAGCTGTGGTGTTGCATACGAGATGCATTTGCACGCAGAAAATGTGTCGAGGTTCATGACAGTAACAAATCTTTAAAAGTGCATGGAATCATTTGTTATGGTATCCATGCCATAGCAAATGATTCAAACAGTGCATGTTCAAATTATCTCTAAAATTCAATGTGTTTACTTCTTCAAAGACATTTAAAATAGCTGCTCAACTAGTTTATTTGTATTCAGTTTGGTTTTCAGCACTATTCATATTTGATTCAGCAGCAAGACTATGCTATTCATAATCGGTTTGGTTGGCAAAACTACAATTCGCATGCCCCCAGTACGTAATACTAGTTTCTCCATCTCTGTGCTCAATGCTGCCTATATTAATAAGTGCCTTCATGTCAAGTGCAGCATACACTTCCTTTTCTTGACCTATGCCATTTGGTCTTCCTAGGTTTCATGTGTGTGCACTGCTTTTGTCATTTCAGACACAGAAAGTAGCAAATGTAATCTGGCGATTGAGTGTTAACATGCAACACAGCTCAAGCTACTCAGCTGCGGCATGTACTGAAAAGAATTGTTACCAATTGAGACAGCCTCTACTAGTCAAATTTCAAGTGAAATATTTGTACAGTTAGTGCCGAGCACAAATAAACAAGAATTATGGCACAATTGTGCTGCTGCTGAGGAAGAGTCCATAAAGTTTTCGAAACATTGCATGATATGAAATGACTATTCTAAGTACAAATATGTATATATTGGATGTTTTGTGTGGAATGAGTGTTTTATTCTTCTGTTCTAGTTTTATTTCACTGTTTCTCATACTTAAAAACAATACAGCTAACAGTAAGCACTGAAAAGACACGTCACTGCACAACAGAGTAATAGTGCATGGCCGGAGTGGTCAGTTGGGATCAAGAAATACTTAGCGGCCACTGCCTTGCATTAGCTAAGGGTCCCCACTTGTAGAGAAAAACTGTCTAGGGGCTAATTGTAAAACAGTGACCAAGTGTAATGGCATGTTACTTAGTTGACAGGACAGCATGCAGACTTGATGGAATTTTGACTTGTCTGTGATTATGAAATACTATACTTCTATGACTAGTGTACTTACCTACCCGAGTCCTTTGCTTTGTTTACATAACTATCCTGCAAGCCCATGCATCAAGTTCATCTTGGAGTGAATACACAGATCCTTATTCAATTCAAAGAACAGAAACCAATTGTAGTGGCATGTAAACACAGTGCAGTTTTCCAAAAGAGTCGCGACAAAACTGCACCTTGCGATATCGAATAAAATATCCCCTCTGAGAATTCAATACTCTTATAAGAAAGAAAACTGTGCTTGGAACTCTGAACTATCAAATAAAAGAAAAATGAAAGAAAGCGAGTGTGTGTGGATGTTAGGCATCCTTGCCACGGAAGGCTAAATGCCTTGCAAACCCAGATGTTTTATACTCGGTGGCTCGTGTAACAAGTAACGAATGCTAAGACAGAGAGGCAAGGAAAGCAGCACTGAACTGCAAGATGTTTACTAGGTCAATATTATAATTGCATATAGTGAGAAAGCTGCTGGATAATCTTGTCAATCCGAGAAAAATGCTTTTATTGACTGTTTACAATCACCTGGCCTGTTTTAAACTGATTAAAAATATTCTGGCTATGCGCACCATCGAACCGTTTGAAATTATGGTTGCATTTTGTATACTTACTTATTTCCTTAATCAACTGAAACTGGCAATGTTTTTTTTCCTCAATGCTACCTATGCTTAAAAACCCATCTAATGTAGCTTTGTGTTTTGGATTGCTCATCTCACTGAATTTTGTGTATGTACAGGCACATATGGAGGCTTCTGGGTCATTTTACAATATCACCAAGCAGCAGGTGTACCGTAAAAAAACACATTTCATGCTTTGGTCAACCGCTGCAGGATCCTTCGTTAGGGAGTCTGTCTCTACAAAAGCATTGAATGTAAATGTATGGACCAGTGAGGCTTTGCATACTTACCAGAGGATGCATGCATATGCAATAATCATTCGCAACTCATCCATACGTGCCATTTAGTAACTCAAACAGCATCTGCCTTGCAATGGAAACATGCCACTAGGATGCTACATGTGCTGACCATTTTATGCTTGTAGTACTTGCTGTAATGCTATAGTTGGTTCACACTGACCATTTGAGCGGCGCAAGGACATGATCACAGGAAAAGATGGAAAAAAAGAGCGCCTTTCAATCCCTCTTCTTTCCCTGTAATCGTGTTCTTGTGCCGTTTTATTGATCATGTTATGCTGGGTTACTATTTCTCGAATGCGTAACGGCGCCCTCGCTTCACTGCCACTGCAAGGTTCTAGTCTGTGCCTGGTTCAATAGCCCTTAGTTTAGATCGCCCCACCAGATTCTGCTCGCCTGAAGAGCTCATGCTGCATGATATGTCATCCTGTCCCGTGTTAGATGATGCATGCAGGTTTCTATATGCATTCCTGATTTTATCTTTTTTTGTCTGTGTTTCAATGTTACTTTTTAGATGTTTCCAGGATCATGCACAAATTCCTGTGAAGCTTTGTGGATGCGTTCCTACCTGCGCTGTACTTTGTTCATTTCCTTCTCTGCCATTGTCATTTCCCTTCATTCACTCTCCAGGCCTTTGGGCTGCGTCGAATAACATTGGCCAGCACTACGGATTCTTGTGCGCCTTGTTTTTGTGCTTTTCGTTTCCACTTTGTTCCCCTTAAAGCTGGATAGAAACTAGTCCATGCAGTTTCACACTTGGGAGATCCTGTCTGCTTTAATGCGTAGTCCCCAAGTAAACGAGAGGGGGGGGGGGGGTACTGTTGTAATGCAGCAGTGATACACAGTGGTATGCACAACATATAGTGATGATCGCACCTTGTAGACTAGGAGACAATGCTGTTTTGCCTTTGAGCAGTGTGGATGACTATATTGCTGGGTTCTTTTCTATCACAAATTGGTTGGTTGGTTGGTTTGTGGGGTTTAACGTCTCAAAGCAACTCAGGCTATGAGAGACGCCGTAGCCGAGGACTCCGGAAATTTTGACCACCTGGGGTTCTTTAATGTGCACTGACATCGCACAGCACACGGGCGCCTTGCTTTTTGCCTTAATCGAAAAGCTGCCGCTGAGGCCGGGATTTGATCCCGCGTCTTTGGGAACAGTAGTCGAGCGCCGCAACCACTGCGCCACCCCGACAAATTGAATAAATAGATAAGTTGGCAAAGCACTACTCTTGCTCATTCATTACAATTGTGTTTTCTTCAAGCATGCAGCCTTGTACTGTAGTCTCACTTCTTCACACTTGTGCAGTGTTGCATGTGGAGACAGGCTCTGTGGAATTTTAAATACAAAAGGGTCCTTGCAATGGGTGTATACAGTGACAGCTTCATTTAGGAGGACATTATAAAAATAGCCACTGAGCTCAACAAGGAAAGAGAAGTACATTGCTCTGAGAGGACACATAACATGCTGTAAGGTGCTGTGTTCCAGAGTCGTGAAGCGCACTAAGCTTTCGGTCAGTCCGAGATTGCTAATTAGGTACATGCTGACACAACTGCATGCATTTTCACTTGACAACCATATCTGTGGAGTACTTAGAAGCACTCCAGTGATTTTAGGTGTATGTAACATGGCTTTTTTGAGATTTCAAGCTGTTTGTGTTGCCTGATAGTAATGCTGCACTGCTCTGGTTGAAGCCAGGAAATTCAACAAAGCAAAGGATATTTTATCCAGATTTCTGCATGCTATACCATGAACAAAAAATGAATGTTGCCTGTCTGTAGCAGCAAACTTAAGCTGTTATATGCATATCCCCAGTTGTAGCATCTTGCATCTGTTACCAGTATAGTGGTCTTTGAAGCCAGAAAATAAATGTTTATCCTCCCCATTCTGGTTCTCCTCAACATTTGGTTCTTGCCAAGTAATTTTCATTTTCTTGCTACACTAAGCAGTAGCATTTAACATTCTCAAGAAGCATCACTTTATGCAGCTCAAGGCAATGCAAGGTAATGTGGTTGTGCGACGGGATTCTATCCGAATTATCATGCTGTAGAGGGTTGACACTATCGAACCTTCACGGTTTAGACTCAAGGAAACTTGTTTGAAAATTCATCTAGCTCAGTTGTAACTCGTTATTTGAATTCGTCTTCCCCTCAGTGTGATCAAGGGCCTTGCCCTGGTAAAAGTGTGCAAGTACCTGTATATTGTTGTATCATTGCAACTGGAAGAATGTTTAGACAAGTTGAAAATTCCTTTCAGATTGTACATTTTTTTTTAATTCTGCACCATAATATTGCCCAATTCATTACAGTCTTATAATGGGCCTTACCATCTTTCTTAGCCATTCATTTGGTGGCATCTTGCTCTGTTGAGCTAAGGATAGAACGACAGAAGTTGATTACACGGCATGTGCTCTATCGGGACATGAATCTCTCCTCTTGTGTTTGGCTCAGCATCAAGCCTTCGGTACCCATCATAGATATGTACCCTTTTTAGAGAGACAAGAAAATTAACAGTTTTGTCGGCACACCATCATGATGCCCAGCACCCACAACATAATGATTAATCAGAACAAGACAGGCTTGCTATAATCTAGCTATAATTGCAAGAATTATACTTCATGAAGAATCAAGCCACTGAGTGGTGCTGATGCTTCTGTAGTCACATCAGAAAGCAGACAGTGGAGATCATTTCATTAATACAAAATAGTTTCCAGAAAGATCACATCGCACCCAAGGCTGTTTTCAGGCACAGTACACATGAGCCACAATCAACATTTATGATGGACACGTTGCAGGGAAAAAGCCGTGCATGCATGGTCACTACAGGGGGAAGAACAAACGCGACTACCTGCACAGATCGAACTTTATTTCAGCATTCAGAATGCAAGATATGTGTAGTGAGCTTTTCAAACGAATCAAATACTTGTAGGCAATTTCAACCACGAAATAATTAAGAAGTAAAAATTAAAAAAAAAAGAAATGAATCAATGAGAGCAGGAAATCTGCAGTAAATAATAGGTGCATGTTATTGCCATTATGAAAAGCATTTTTGTTTTTGGCTGTTCATAAGACAATGAGGGAAATGCCGCTGGTCAGCTGTTCACAGGATTTCACGTGACGTCTGAAGTGCTTACATGTGCAAACTGCCTGTCTTGAGAGTACAAAAGCTTATGAGATGCTATTTTCTGCATATACCTTTGGTTTTTCATTGTAATGCACTTGAAAGAACTGTGGTAGCAGCCCATTTCTCAGCAAACTCAGTCTGAAATTACCTGCTCCTTCTTATACCTCTGCGACGCGAACACTTGTGATCCGCATTGAGGTTTTCAGGAAGCATTGAAGCATCCGGTGCTGCACGGCCGTTTTGAATGACCACTGAGAAGCTTCCTTCGTGTGCGTTAGGTGACATCGAGGGTGGCGACACCCGCTCTCGGATGTGCTTCAAAACTCAAGAGCGCTTAGAAACAGCTTCGATCCAAGCAGGCTCGGGCACGACTGCACGAGCTGAATGCAGATCGAGTTCAATAAGGACTGCAAGTGTTTGTGTGACCGTGTTACATATCTTCTACTCATTAATTTCTGCTATATCCCTAAAATCTTTGCTCCTTGAGTCATACTTGAGAGTACCAGCATTCATTACTCTCATGAAGTGTTACTGCATGCAGCTTAAGGCATGCCAGATGTAAACATTTGTCTTGTGCCATGTATTTGCACCCCAAGGTTCGCACTATGCTCTGTGAGCCGCATGATAAAGCTGAATCCATGGAGCCTTATACACTTTCGTGCAGGTGGTTTTCTACTGAGATCTTGCTTGCAGGTACTCTTACTCTATTATTATAGCTTACAGTGCGAGATTTTTTTTTTTTATGCGAATAGGACTGTCCTGCACAATGTGCAGAAAACTTCCATCCTTCTAACCTTATACTGCTCAAATGGGCAAACTGAATAACACATAAGATGGCATTTCATTTCAGATTGTGTCTGTACTTTTCTTCCTGTACCATATAACACTGTCCAATCTATTACACTTGTCCTAAAAATTCTTACACACCCTCTTAGCTTTCTCAGCCATTTCTACGGTAATCGTTCCATTCACAGAACAAGAATGCATTGTGTTTTGTTGTTGTTTTTTTCTCGGCACTAAAGCTTGGTTACAAGCCCGCCGTGGTTGTGTGCCCACAACTCATACCTATATATAAAGAGGCCAAGAACACTAGCAACAATGCCGTCCGCGCACGGTTGTAATGAGAGCATTCGGAGTACAACAATTAAACCCAATAAACACATCTGTCAAGACATCACACGAAGCAACGATAACAAGCAACCATCGCAAACATACTTCACGAAGCATCAAGCAGCAGATTGGTGCCGGCTTCCCGACGCTTCTCCGTGCAGCCAAAATCGTTTCGCGCACGTAAAACACAGTTTTCAGAAAGGGCACTTCACACCCACGGCAGTTCTGAAGCACAGCACATACACGAAACACGATTGATATCAGTGATTGCTCGCGATCGCTGCACGCAGACGAATGAATGCGTCTAGCACAGCTCAAAATTCATATCAACATTCGCAAAACAAAGCGTGTGCAGTGAGCTTTTCACTCGTAACAGATATACTTGCAGGCGATTTCACCAACTTGGCAAAACAGCAGTCGTTCCGAACGTATCACTTTCGCTACACTCCCACTAATTGTCGTTGCTATGAAACTGTATACGCGCACAGGGAATTAATTCACTGCGGGGAACTGCTTCTTGATGCTGTCCGTGAAAATCCTGCAGCAATCACAAACGGCTCCAAATAAACACGTCGAGGCACCGCAACTGTGTAGCAGCAGTACATCTTCCGTAGGTTTGTCGGCCACTCGTCAACTCGGTGCAGGCCAACTCAACTGGGGGAACTGTCACTCGATGCTTATGCACATGGCAAGGCAAACTTCCAAGTCGCTTTGAATAATCGTAATAAACGAGCAATAGCGACATGAAGTATATCTTTCATCGACAGGCACCGTCCGCCTAGGCCTTGCTTCGCCTACGCTCGGTCGGCCGGCGGCCATCTTTGAAAAAGTAGGAGGAGCTTGCGATGCGCCTCCAGAACGCATGCGACAAAAGTTGAAGTTGACGAACTCTGTGCGGCAGCCGGGCGGAGGACGCATGCCTCCGTCCGCCCCATTGTTAGGACCTGGCGGATGCGTCCTCGAGCGGACGGGCGCAGCGCCCAAATAGTGACCGTACAGCGGCCTTAATTCTAGCAAAAAGCCAGGAAATGTGAGATTTTTTAGATTCCCCGCGGCATCACTGCACGCGGCTAAAAGGGCAAAGTGGGTGCAGGCAATGTGCCGTGTGAATGTCGATGGAACTTCGTGGCAACCAACAACCAACTCGCGTGTCTGCAGCGACCACTTTGTGACTGGTAAGAGCTCCTTTTCTGCTTTCTTGTACTTCCGAGAAGCTGCAGTTCGAAACAGGATGCAACGCCTCTGTTGTGCGTTTGCTGATGTGTAGTAGAAGCAGTAGAAGTTTCTGCATGAAGAAATAAGCGAAAACTGCTCGGGCCTGTCTCCTAGTACCATGGGGATGGGAAACTTGTCGAGCTAGTTGGTTCAACAGACGCAAACAATAGCGCGAACGAGGCACGGAGGGCGAAGAAGCATACAAACGCTGCGTTCAGTGTGTGCGTGTTTGCCTCTTTGCCGTCCGTGTCTCCGAGGTTCGTGCTGGTCTTTCTTTGCATCTATATTATCACTGCCGCATGCGAATAGAAAAGAGCCTATAAGAGAAGGTGAAAGATAAACTGTGGAAGGCACAGTATGCCCGCTGGAGTATGCGCGCGCCGCGGCCACCGTGTTCGCCGAAACGGTGGCGGTAGCTCCAGAACACCAGATACTTTTGCGTAGGAGCAACTCTCCTGCGAAAACAGTCGCCTCGACCACTATTTCTGCAGCGGATTTTGCCCATTTGAGGACATCACAGTATAGTAGATTGCATACTAGCGGCCGTTTCCTCAGCGAAACTCTCGTGCGTTCGCTAGCCAGCCGACAAGCGCCTGGAGCTCGGTGCCTCCACAGCGCGGTATCAGGTTGCGAGATCGACTATGTACTCCGACCGGGCTTTCGAATACATTTGCTTTCCGTTAGTTACTCCTAAAACTGCAGTGGTTAGAGCAGCATCAGTGCACAGTTCCTAAAAGGGTCAGGTTGACGCGCATTTCTCGTATACATACATGCTCTTTTTTTTTTTCTTTTTTTGCAGGGGTACCTTCTCGTTTTGTGGACCATCCAGATTACGTGCCATCAATTTTCAAACACAAGAACGCTAGCGGCGTCGGGGCTCTCGCCCGCTTCGAAAGGTCGAAGAAAAGAAAAACAGTAGCCGCGAGTTGTGATCCGAGTGATGGGGCATCTTCACTGAGCCCACCACAGCACGACAGCAATCAGATGCAAGCTATGGCTGTGGATGGTGTCACTGAAGACGACATAACTGACACTGTCATGACTGATGATTCCACAGCAAAAAAGCGTAAGACAGAAGATATGCTTAAGCGGATTGAAGAACTTGAATCGCTCTTAGCTAGAGAAAAAGACAAAAACTGTAAACTTCTGTCACAGCTGAAAACAGCAGAAGAAAGTATTGGTCAGTGGCAGGCGTGTTATAATGAACTGAAGTCAAGAATGTTGTGCCTTGAGAACATGAAAACGCCACAGGATTTGCTTTACTATACCGGACTGTCATCTGTACGTGTTTTTAAGCACATTCTCGATTTGGTAGTAGAAAGAAACCCAAAGCTTGCCAGAAGTGAAAATCAAAATTTGCATTCTCTGGAAGAACAGATGTTTATGGTTCTAGTACGTCTGCGAACAGGTATGGCAACAAAAGAAATTTCACGAAATTTTGCTGTTTCCATGCCTACCTTTAGTCGTATTTTCACAGAATGGATACTTGTTCTGCACAAAGATCTGGCTGCTATAACCATGTTTCCAACACTTGCTGAAGTGCAGCAACATATGCCACCCCATTTTCGGCAGTATCCAAACACACGGATTATTCTAGATACAACAGAAGTGCGCATCCAGAAGCCCTCAAGTCTGAATGCACAAAGACACCTTTTCAAACTACAAGTTTGCAAACACTATGAAGTGTTTAGTAGGGGCCACACCAGACTGTTACATCAGCTTTGTGTCACCGCTATTTGGCGGAGGAACTAGTGACAGGTCTATTGTCGAGGAGTGTGGAGTTCTAGATCTGTTAGAGCCAGGTGATGGGGTAATGGTTGACAAAGGGTTCAAAGTTACTGACTTGCTTCCTCCGAATGTTGACCTTTATATGCCTCCATTTCGCATCCCTGGGAAGCCTCACATGAGTGCCAAAGATGTTCGAGAGACAAAACAAGTGGCAAGTGCAAGAGTGCACATTGAGAGAGTTATACGAAGAATAAAAGAGTATCACATACTTGACAAACCATTCCCCATCAATATGCTGGATATAGCAGACCAAATTTTTGCTGTATGTGCTCGGCTGTCAAACTTCCGTGGGCCATTGCTGAATACCAAAAGGGATGGGGAACAGTCAGACACCGAGTAGATCACCAGTACACTATAGGTTCTTTGCAGACATATCAGCTTAATGCTGGTCAACTAATGTTTGTGTTCATGTTCACTTCTTTTAAATAGCATATGAAAGAGGAAACCACTGATATCTTGTCTGTATGTTGGCCTTAGTGAATGATGCGAGTCATTTGTGTAAGATTTGGAATCAAGAAGCAATTTGGACATGCTTTATATGCGAAAATATGACTATACACTTTTTCCAATGTCATGTCTATTGCAAATTTCATGTTGGAAAGTACATGCTGTGTATAAAGTTCAATACACTTTGCCTTGTTTTTGCCACTGTGCGATGAAGGAAGCAGACATATTTATTTCAACTTCCTAAGTTTCAGCTTCAGTGGCTCGTCCAGTTCATCAACAATGTAAAATCCTTCCTTGAACTTCTGAAATGGTACATAGCCAGCACCAGTTGTGTACAAAAATCCGAGGCGCTTTATGCAGCGTGTAATAATCTCTGGAATAACTGCAGCTCTGTAAAAATAAAGAAGTCCGTGCAGAATTTCATCCCACACTTGACTATCGAAATAAATCCTCTGAACTGATACAGAGTGCTGCAGTTCGAGGTGACCAGTCCACAGCACAAAGTCACACCATGGTTTGCGAGTGACGCCAAGTTGTCCCTGTATCTGGTAAAAGTATGCATGTGTACGCTTTAGGCACACTTCTCCATTAATAACTTTAGCACAGAATGCTTTGTCGCTGCATGCATCCAGCACTTTCTGACCAGCTTTTGACGATGGACATTTCACCTCCAGAAGCCCAGCAATGCCTCCATCCGTCACAAGACGGTCTGGGGATGCAGCAATAAAAGAATATTCTCCATGAATATGGAGGCCTGTGTTGCTTATGGTCACATCTTTGTCATACAGCTGCATTATTTGAGTGTACTGCTGTACAGCTACTTCCTCATTCTGCAGTCCATACATTCTTGGGTCGTCGTGGCGGAGTACTTGTCTTTTTGGATATAGAATATCCTTTACAAGTCCTTCAGGTTTTCTGCAGCAAAGGATTCGCTTGAAATTTGACGCTGTTAGGCGACCAGCCCTTTCAGCGGCCCACAGTGCATTTTCGCTTTGGCCAAGCGTTTTCAAACAGAGGTCCTCTTGCTGAACTGTTGTCAGTGGGACGAGCTGCTCAAAGTGGCTCCTTATTTCTGCCGAACATTTCTCTGAATGTAAGTCTTCTGTGTCCGAAATCACACTGGTGTTGCTGAGTACTGCTGGTTTGCTTGTGGAATATCTGTTCCATACTAAGTGTGGTGCATCTTCAGCAATTTTCTTTGCAAAGCTTGAACAGTCTGAATAGATGGCCGATGAATAATCAGATGGCAGTCGTCGCTTGCGCTTTGCTGGCACTGTTTTGTTGACGACGTGTTTTTTGAAGGTTATGTCAACCAGAGGCTTTGTCAAAAGACGGTTTTGACCTGCAAGTGAGAAAAATCGCCACTTGTAGAGAACACTGCCGCCGTGTATATTTGAACCGCTTTGCATTAATCTGTCCACAAGGCAGTCTACTTAGCAAATAAATATATTTTGTCTCTTATTATTGTCTTTGTCAGCAACTCCATGCATGAGCCTCAAGCCACATGACCAATGAGTTCAACAAATAAAATACAGCTGTTTGAAGCAAACTCCAAATGCAAAACTGGACTGAAGATGTTCTTTGAATGCAACAATAACCATATGCTGGATGCCCATATGTCACACTTTAAATAGCAGCACAACAAAATGATGCGCAAGCAGCATGAAAGAAACCAATGAAAGATTGCTGCATCAGATGAAAGAAAAACAATGAAGGATGCGGTATTGGGTATCTGTCCTTTTTTTTTTTTTATCGCGTGATAGCACAGCAACATTTCACGCATATCAGCTACCATGCCCGAATTTTATTTCTCCCTGTAAAAGTAGGTAGACAATGTAGTTCAAGTGCTGAGTAAAATGTAAAATAGCCTTGCCTTGTGTTGGTGCCATCCATCGGCATGGCATGTCTGTGCACGAAGGCGTCTGAATGCTGCGAACAGCAAAAAGGAGGGCAGCGACGTGCTGGCACCTCTGGCTCAGTCTGCAAAAGAGCGCGTTGACAACAGTTCGAAAACATCCTTTTTGGAATACATGCAAACGACTTCTATGCGCGTGCTTCTGCATGCTACTTTGGCAGGTATCCATTATTATACTTCGTGCATGTTTAGAATCCAGCGGTTGCACAGAGAAAAATATACACTGGTGACGATCATACTGAAACCAATGTAACACATGCACGTAACCGATCTCTGGCGCCGAGCGCTTAAAAATCCAGCGTTAAATAGGTATGTGAAACAGGCCGTACCAATGCTTAAAGTATTTATGACTTAGAAAAGGAACAAAAAATAACCGCTCAATGCGCTACGAGAACAAGAAACCGTATACATCACACCACTCGTTATATCGCCGTTTCGACAGAGGGATTCAAGACTAAACGAAAGGCAGGGCAGTATATATGAGCGGACCTTTCAATAGTCAAAAGAATGTGTACTAACCCAGCAACGCAGTCACAGTATGCTTGCGCTACTTTTGCATGTCCGTCATCGCATACTGCTGCGACCTGTCTGTAGTGCCCAGGCTTCATCGAGCACAGACAGATGCTTCGCAGTATCACCAGTTTGCACTCGGGCGTATGCTGATGAATGCAACATTCAATGCGGCGAATGTATTTTTCCTCTTTAAATGCCCATCCTTTCCGCAGTTGCCGGTTTGATGTTCCGAAGTGCACGTCAATCACGCTGTCACTGATCGGCGGCACAGAAGTCAGGTTGCTGGTCCACTGATTGCTCTCGTCCAAAAATTGCGCAAAATCCGGCTGCGAAAACATTGTCAATTGCACAGAAGCAAAATGTTCGCAGTGTTTAAGGCAAAGGCGTAACGAAACACTACAGACGGAACGATCGGAAGAACACGAAAGCTACAGCTTCCGTCCACCC
>NC_139349.1:27765895-27865895 GCF_055883805.1 Amblyomma maculatum | reverse complement strand
GGAAAGCAGTTATAAGGAGACACGAGAACCGGATATGAAGGTGTGGAGAGGTTCCTGAACTGATTCAGATTAGAAAAAAAAATTTCATAAAAATTATGAAACTGGCAAAGGGCACCTCCATGTGGGGAGGGAGGTCTATAAAAGCCATATGCTCCCACCAGTGCATACTGGGTGTTCCAGCTAAGAATAAAAAGGCTCCTATATTCAGAGTTTGAAATAGAAAAAGAGTCCCAGCTGGGGTGGAAGAATAGTTGAATTGTATAGCTCGTTAATCAAACCTTACTTAATATTTGTGATTTAATCCAGTAACGTGGTTTGGGCTAATGTTGAGTCTAAAGCTGTACTTGTGACGTATTATCAGTTTTTGAGACAAAGAAAAATTGAATTTCAACCCCTTGAAGCGTCACGAAACCGGCGCTTTTTTGCATGAAGCAGAAACTGTATTAGATGCGTAGGATCCTCGGTGTATATGCCACATCAGCTGATAACATGTTGCGCAGAGCATGCTGATGTGTGACGTCAACAGCGATGTCTTGCTTCCATGTTTCTTGGAAGGAAAATGAAAGTCGTAGACAACTGCGAGCCCTCTAAATATTTAGAGTAATTATCAGGGTACATAAACGTTTTGGTTGAGATAGCGGGGGCAAAATATTATTAGAAATTTAGACTCGTCCTTGAAACCGCGAGAAATATGTAATGCTGGTTAAGCATAGCGAAATGTAAAAAGCTTAGTAAAATGCTAGAAATTTAAAACACAAGTCACGTAAGCCACATAACACAAACTTTTTCCGAAATTTTTAAATGTTCTTGCATCTAAATCAGTGCCGTGAAATATTTTTGCGTCGCTGGACAACAAGGTGGGAAAAGAGTGATTTTAGGACTCTGCAGCATTAGTAGCTGAGCGACGCAAACGAAACGTGTGCGAAAGTCGATTTCTCCAACCATGACTCGCGCAATAAAGTATGCACTCTCTCACATTCCTGCTATCCGAGCAGCTAGTGAACCTTTCGCCTGACAGAAACAAACGTTCTTTTCGGCTTTCTGACAACTGAGAACCGCGTATCGCAGAAGAAATGCTTCGAAAGCCTCTACACTTTAGAGATGCGATTGATTTGATTAAAGGTGGCGGCGATCATAAGGGATGCATTCTCTCGGTTGTATTTTAGACTCAGAAGGAGTTCGACGACTGAGTAGGAATGGTTTGCGAGCTGAAGAGTGCACTGACATGTAAACAGCGATGAACTTGAATGAGAAGAAGAAAAATACACCTTCCCGCGTGATCGGACAACAGACGAGGATACTGACCGTTTAGTTTTCTTGTGTATTGGTCATCGCGGTCACGTTGCAAAACAGTCGTTCGGTTTTTGGGTGTTGATTCGCTTTTTTATATCGCAAAACCATACCCTACCGTATAACAGTCTTTCTTTTTTGAAGAAAACTGGAGCAAAAAGACCAAATGTGTTTGAAGAATTGCGAAGTGTAAAGTATGGAATTTTTTAGACAACATTTGCACATAAATTGAAAAGTTAGATGGAAGAAATAAATAGACTAAAGAATAACGTACGACCGCCTCATGTGCGGTGAAATTTTTGTGCTGAGAGGTTCAAATCAGTTAGGTGAAACGGGTTGTAAAAAAATCCCTGAAATATTTTAATAGCTCAAGGCATCGCATATCTCTGCGCGGGTATACAAGACCTTTCTAGAGCAATAAACGTTTTTCCTATCCTATCCTATCCTATCCTATCCTATCCTATCCCATCCCATCCCATCCCATCCCATCCCATCCCATCCCATCCCATCCCATCCCATCCCATCCCATCCCAGATATATAATGGGCGGCCGTGTGGTGGGCGACGTTAGCGCGCGGTAAACAACCCCAGGCGGTCAAAATTTGCAGAGTCCTCCCCTGCAATGCCTCTCATAACCTGAGTCACTTTGGGATTTTGAACCTCCTAAACCAAACCAAAGCATAGTCATGATGATGGCCGAGGCGGATGCTGAGCACTCGCAATCGACTGCCGTGGAGAGTACTCCTTGGGTTTCTTGCAATGCATTTCCAGAACTTTCTCCTTAGCAGAATGACTGGCGGGCTGTTAAAGTATTGCATGGAATACGAGGTGAGGCTTCTCGCATGTAACACTGTCGTGCAGGTAGATTGGATGTAAAGCGCGCTAGTGCGCCTCTTTATGAAAAAGCGATGTTTATTCATTTCTGAAAGGAAGGGCATGATTGCCCTTTAAACGTAATACCGTAATTCGTTTACTCATATGCACCTGTGCTATTGAGAAAACATATATAGCCTAATTCGGGTCACTAAAGCTGCTACAGCGAGTTTTTGTTCACCTTTGGAGTTTTTACTGTCAGCTTAAGAACAATTCTGCGGCAATCTAGAGCCTTGCAGAGGTCTGCAGATGCAGAATATATAGCTTTTCCAGCTGAGTTACATGATACATGGGTCCCGTTTCACTACTTCCTTGCGGCATAAAACGTGCTCTTTCACGGTTCTAAGGGACGACAAATATTTGCAATGTAAAATATGGCTTTATGGCTTCAAAAATGTGAGCATGATGCAAAACGAAACGTACAGAGATTCAGTGTTTTCCTTCCCCCAGCTGAACGGCTTGAGGTGATGATTCGGACAATAGGCAATCCTGATAGGTTTATGTCCTTCTCACCTCATATGTACTAATACTCGTCACGTTGAAACCTACCGGTGGCTGAGGATCAATGACAGCATTAAACAGAATTCAAATATATTGTTAATGCTGAAACAGCAAGCAAATATATTGCACCGAAATGCAGCAGGGGAATGAATGTGTCCAGGCAATGATGCACATTAAGCAGCAAGGTAAAAGGATAGAGGCTTAAGTTGGAGGAAAACAGATTGCAACTGCAATATGGCAGATAACAGCAAGGAATATGAAATGCCTAAAATCTAGCTGCTCCTTTCATACTATAAGCCTGGTACAGCTAGTGAATGGAAGGTACAGTTGACAGTCACAAATTTTTTCAAGCCTTGAAATGCTTGAACACCTTGTGTTGTGTGTTTCCTTTACCTAGAATGTAATTAAAGGTATTAATGGTTTAAATTCCGCACACTTATCATCACGTAGCGCATGGCGATATAAGCAATAGCTTGTAGCGGTTGTTCAGTCGGAAAGCCGTGTCGTACTAGTAGAAATTGTCGGCACCGCGACAGTTTCTGCTAGTACACAAAACAAATACAGACAAACCGTCCGCAAGCTTCTTCGCGACCTCTGCCGTCGTTGAGCAGTTGCATTATGCGGCCGTTGCGACCACTGCGTTATGCATATTTCATAAGTTCCCAATACGAGGGACGTGAGCTACACGGTCCTAAGCTGGCGAAGGGCGCTAGGCTGGATCAGTGGCTTCGCGATTTATTTCTACACGGCCGGGGGAAAAGTGTAGCTGCCAAGAGAGAAGTAGCTGCATGCATAGGCGCAGTGATAATGTTTGCGTAGGCAGTTTAAGCCCTGTACAGCAGTCAACTTCCCTTTTCTGCACTCTCTTCGCAATTTTATCATCTTATGCAAACGCTTTCGCACCAGTGGTGCGAAAAACATGTTCCTACTTGCTCAAAAGTTTAAATTTCACTAGGCAAAGAGATGAGTGCTTATAAAGTTGGTCAAAAGGAAACGCAAAAAACGGGAAGTCAGAACACGGCAGCAGCGTAGTAAACACGGTTCGGTGCGAATCATGGCTGCGTGACACGTCGTGTTTTCGCTACGCGGAAGCGCATTGAAGGTGTGGACCCGAGGCGTTAGTATCCGCAGTATCCTCTTTACACTACGTAGACAGAGGCGGCCCACCTATCGATTTCCTAGCAACGTTCGATTACATGTGCATAAAGCGCATGCCTTAGGAAACGTGAACTTTGTAGGCCTGAAGAAAAAAACGTTTTGCAAGCAACTATGCGCGCAGTTTAACGACATGCAACTTTAAATTCATGCGTGAGGCCATTCAACTTTTTATATTCCCTGGATGCTTCTCGCATATAACAACCTTCGCATTGCGCTTTGAAAACAAAAATGGACTGAGAGTCTACTCAAGGTCGCTAGTTACGGTAGCATACAGAGAGAGACTAACATCTTTGTCATATTTCTTAATTTACGTGCGTCCGTTCAAATGCCTTCACTTCCCTAAACATAGAAGTTCCTTTTTCAATCGCCTTCATTGCCGCTTTTGTGGCGTAAAAGTATTTCGGTTGTTATTTGTCTAGAGATGTGTGATGGAAATTTGAATATCCCTTACATCGCTCAAGAACATACAAAACAGCTGATTATTCCCAACCAATGACACTTGATCATTATTGATTACAAACAACACAACGCGCAGAATTCGGTAAAAAGGCTGACGAAGAGGAGCAAGGAATCTACGGTTAGTTATGGTCATGCGAACATATTAGAAGCTCTCTTGTACACACTGCAGGTAAATATATTTTCTAAAATAGTACCTGTTCTGACGAACTTCGCCTAACAGCTAACTTTAACATGGATGCCGGATGCTTTTTCGCATGACCCCTGTGTCTTGCGGAGAATGCGGGACCCGTAAGGAAGGCTTCAATGATGGTCGCATTCTGAAAAATGGAAACTGGCTTACGCTTTCGTTTTCCGAAGCTTGGTCAACTGAAAACGGCGAGACCATAGCACTTCACACAGACTAAGTAAACTCCCAAACAATTTTGACCAATCGGCAGTGTTGCTGAAATGTGAACTGAGCTGCGTGTAGGACCTGGTAAGCAAAGCGCCTGCGCAAGGGTCTTAGAAGCTTCCGTGCTTCACATTGCTGAAAAGGTTTGCTCAGCAACACAAGGTATAAAATACATTGGCTTCTAAGGTAACTTGCAAATGACACACCTATTCCTTCGTAATGTCCATATTTTATTATAGAACGATTCATTATCGGGAAATTCGGCACTAAGTACAGCTCCTTATAAAATACCCACTCTATAAGCCTTATAGTAAACCCTCTTACCCGCATCCCCGAAAACCTCCAACCTTAGTGGTTTCTTTGAGCGAGGACTATTGCGCCTGAATGTTTCTCCAGTAGAAGCTACAAAGCGAAGATGGCAGCACAGGGGGGGGGGGGGGGGGAGGCGAATGTGTACGGAGCATATTCCAGCTATGTTGGTCCCATTGCACTCAGTCGTGTAGACAGGCACGTCTGCGAGGTCTGAGGACACCCTTTTCGTTATATCGAGCATCATGGATGAATTTGCGATTGGTTATTTTTTTTTGTCTTCCTTCGTTTATGTTTGAGGGCGAGGTGACAACTTTTCTTTCTCAGCTGCGCTCATTATTATCTTCTTGTTTTAAATTTGTAACCATATTTCATTTATAAAATGATAAACTTTGCTTCGGCGGTAGATTTTACCTTTTTCTTTAAAAACGGTTCTTTGACATCTTGACCAAAATGAACAGCGATCGCTTCTAGGTGCTGCTTTCCTAATTCAGATAGCAAGACGTGTCTATAGCTCGAAACAGAGGAGCCTCAATATCGGCTCGCTAGCAGTGCCACCGGGAAAAGCTGAGGTGAACTGAGGCAGCAACGGGCGTAATGGATCAGTGCCATATGAAGTGACTGCAAACGCCAGTCCTCAGACACCGGTGTCTACAAGGCCAAAAAGGGCGGACACAAAATATAAACGAAAAAGTGGTGATTGCGACTCTTGTTTGGACGCTGTTAGATAATAATGTAATATTAAAGAGGAAAAGGGGTGAAGAAAAATCGTATGCAAATAGATATCAAACCGTTTACAGATACTAGTCGTCAAAGGCGTCGCCAATGGATGACTCTACAGAATGTGTTTCACTTGCTGAAAGGGTCAGCCTTTTTAAACCATGCTTTTCTCTGTTTTATTTGAATTTGAGAAGCATACGGAACAAACAGGATGACTTGATTACTTATCTGGATGAACTAGAGGTGAATTTTGACGCATTGTTGTTTTGTGAGACCTGGTTAGATAGAACCGATTCTTCCCCTCAAATTTGTAATTACTCGTGCATGAGGTTGGATCGAAACGGAAAAGGTGGCGGTGTCGCCATTTACTTGCGGCACCAGTACGCAAGTGAGGTAATTGATGACATTACGGATTCAAATCCTGACGTTGAGTTCTTAGGGATTGATACAAATAAATTTATACTTGTTGTGGTGTACAGACCGCCAACCGGTTATAAGCGACGTTTTTTGGAAAAGTTTGAGGAGGTGCTTTAATACTGTAAATCTTGTCAAAAGCCATTCTTTATCATGGGTGATATCAACATCAATACAATTTCTGATGACACTCATTCACGTGATTTTAATAATCTTATTGCATCGTACGGTTGTGTAAATACTGTAACCGAACCAACTCGAATTACTCCCAGCTGCTCTACATCCATTGATGTTTGTGTAACGAACCATGTTGCCTCAGAGTTCATTTCTGGCACGCTTTCGTCCGACATTAGTGATCATCCACCTCTTTTTTACGTCACGCATCCCCTATCGCAAAAGACAAATAATGACAATTATTTCCAGCATAGAAATATCAATGAGCTGTCACTCAACACATTTAAAGCTCTAATTCAACAGGTGGATTGGTGTCCAGTATACTTAGAGATTGAAGCAGATAAAGCATACGAAGCGTTCTTAAATATATTCATGAATTGCTATGACTCTGCGTTTCCTCTACAAAGAGCAAAAAAGCGCAAAAAGAAAATAAAGAAACCATGGATAGATAACGCATTATTTAAACGAATAACAGCTAAGAATAAAATATTCCACAGATTTCTTGCTACTAAAGACATAAACCTATTTGCGGAGTACAAGAAATTTCGAAACAAATTAAACGCTGATATAAAGAAATCGAAGTTAAAATATTATGAAGGAATGTTTTCGAAAATAAAAAGTAATCCTGCAAAAATATGGAAACAGGTAAACGCCCTCGTCGGCAAAAACCTAAATTCCCCCCCATTGCAACAAATGTTTTTAAACAGCAATGTGTACAGCGGCAAACAGTTAGCAGATGAAATGAATAAGTACTTTATCAATACAGCAATGCGCCCCCAACACCCAGCCGACAACAGAAGCAAAGTATGTTCACAAAATAAGTCTATAGTACTAAGTGCTGTTACGCCAGCGGAAACTGAAAAACTAATACAGCAGTTAAAGCCAAATGCGGCAAGTGGTTATGATGACATACAAGCCTCGACCGTGAAGTATGTTTCGTCTGAGATTAGCCCTGTATTGTTACATTTAATAAATGTATCTATTTCAACTGGCATATTTCCAGATCAGCTTAAAATAGCTAAAGTGGTACCTATACACAAAGGAGGAACGCGAAATGAGTTCACAAATTACAGACCAATTTCAGTCTTACCGGTATTTTCAAAGGTATACGAAAAGGCTATAAATAATCGTTTGACTGGGTTCATCCAGAAACACAAGATAATCTCACCCTTTCAGTTCGGGTTTCAAAAGAACAAGACGCCCGAAGAGGCCCTGCTTAAAGTAAAATCATTAATTATAAAAAATATTGAAACAAGAATGTACACTCTGGGCATCTTTCTTGATTTAAGAAAGGCCTTCGATTCAGTTAACCATGAAACTTTGCTTTATAAGCTCCACAGGTATGGAATACGAGGCGTTGCATCAGACCTCATTAAAAGCTATTTATCAGACAGACACCAATTCGTAAATCGCAATGGAGGGCGCTCGGAAAATCTAGAAATAAAATTTGGAGTACCCCAAGGTTCCATACTAGGTCCCACACTATTTTTGTTGTATATAAATGATATAACTGAGGTTAAACACACACCTGAAATAACCATCTTTGCTGATGACACTAGTATATTTTTCACGGGCAAAAATGTGCAGGGGATCGAAAAGGAAGCCAATCTTTACCTATCCCAGCTGTCTATCTGGCTCGAGAACAATAGTTTGCAGCTGAACACGCACAAAACAAAGTTTATACTATTCAAACCAGTTAACAAAGTTTCTAAAGAAAACATTACACTTAAATACAAAATGGAATATATTGATCAGGTGTCTACACAAAAATTTTTAGGTGTCTGGTTTAACGAAGATTTATCCTGGACTCCGCATATTAATCACCTTCTAACCGATCTTTCCCGTGCCGTAGGTTGTATTAGCCGTATAGCTCCTCTTATCCCTCTCTGGCTTAAAAAAAACTTTGTATTACACATTATTTTACTCGCGTCTACTTTATGCAATATTAGTCTGGGGTACCACGACGAAAGGAAATTACGATAGGCTGCTTGTACTGCAGAAGCGCATTCTACGTCTATTTGAAAACTACAAATGTAAAATAAGTGACTTGCCAACCCAGCCACTCTTCCTAAAATATGATTTATTACCAGCCAACAAGGTATATTACTTTAAACTGATGCAAATCATCCATAAAAGAAAGCTGTACACAAGGCACACAGATATATCTCCACATTATAGCTTTCGAACCCTTGTACATAAAACAAAAAAAGCCAGAACCAATTATGGCAAACAGGATCTTGAATATCAAGCAGTAAAATTACTAAACCTTCATGAACACAGGATTGATCTTATGTTACCATTTAATTCCTTCAAATCAGCATATAAAGCATTCCTAAAGACCACGGAATATATTTATTGAATATAGGTGCACCCATCTGAATCCAGATGATCAGTTTTCGTTTTTCTTGATGATTTTTTTTTCCTTACAGTCTATGTCGTCATGTTATTTCCTGTCCAATACAGATCGATATTTTTATTGCATTTTTGTTCTCATCTTCGCGCTGTCACATATTCTCTTATGTGTTTGTTTCGCTCCAAAGTGGTGTTATACTGTAAACTGCATTGTGTGTTCCTATGTAACTTGTATATCTATTTTTGTTTTTTTTTTTAATTTGCTGTATTGTTAATCAGGACATTTCCCTTTGTATGCGTCGTAACGTGTTGCCTGTTGCGAGCTGCACATGGGAGACGAGGCCTTGTCAGGTTACACGCCTTTTGCCTCGTCTTCCACTTTCACTTGAAAGGAAAATAAAGTGAACTGAACTGAACTGAACTGAAAGTGAGCCAGAATCAATGGCCGAGGACAACTGCACCCACAGTAGAGGTTTCATGTTACTATCTACTCATTTAGCGGTAAATTATATGCATTTGTGAGGGGTACAGCAGTTATGTTCAACGTTGATAAACAGCAAAAATAAATTCACTTTAGGACTGCGCAAGCCACACTAGTAAAGAAGGAAAGCCGAGATCTGGCTAACAATCAATTTTCGATTATGGCTGCTTCAGGCATGCAAGCTTCGGAACATCCGAAAATAACTATGGTACGGCTGGTTAACGTTTAGTTAGGGTCACCAAAGAGATAAGCGATCAGGCTGGCACAGTGTAGCGCATTCGTTAAATGCTCCTAGATTTACCGCTATTTCTAGAGAGTTATGATTAAGATGGGGGGGGGGGGGGGGGGGGGGGGCAGGCCATAGTGTGGCACACCACCTGCATTCTTAAAGAGACGTGAAGACGAACCTAAATACCTTGACAGCGAATGAACAACCAAAACAATAGCCCAGTATTTTCCTCAAGGATAAAGAAGCCACCGCAATTTTTTCTCCCGCTTACCAGACAGCTCAGTGACCTTCGCATCCCCCACAAGACTTGTTCCTAACGATAAGAAAGGCACACTGACAAAAACAGAAATAAATAAATTGAGCTTCTACTCAATACACCTCCTTGTGCCCCCTTTATGCTGTTCACTGTAGAAATGACGTGAGAGAACACGCAAATAATTACCGTGTAGGACGACAGACTGCAAGAAAAACTAAAATAAGCACGACCACACAAACGCACACACTGCAGCTCACCGAGTCAAATAACAAAAGGGAACACGTGTTCAAATCGAGACCACGAGCTCTCTTTTGCGGAGCTTTCTCAAAGTCGAGACATCATGGCCTCACAGCAGGCTTTGATTTAAAAGGACGTGGCTCGAAAATGAGTTGCCTGCGCTAGATATTGCTTCGCGGTTGCACCATCCAGTCCCCGAGGGCACGCTGAGCGTTCACCGAGTTTCTCAACGTGTGAAAAACAATCGCGTGCAGATGTTCGATCATTTCGCCGAGAACTGGACCACAGCCAGATTGTTTTTTCTTTGAGGCGGAAGAAGCCAGAAAAATGTCGAATGAGAAAAAAGATGTGCGACGTCGAAAAGCTTGAGTCTTGTTCAGTAGCGATATTTATAGGTTAGACCTGAGAGGCTGCCGCGAAGGAATGAAGTAAATGGTTGCATACGGGCCTAATAAAAAAAATAAACCAAGCTAATAGTAACAACATTCGCAACAAATAGTTGTTTGGGCTGTAGTGAGGGATGCTAAGTTTGCTTTATGCATAAATAAAGTCAAATAGTACGCAACAATTATTTTATGTTGAACACTGAGAATCAATGGATCATGCTGTAATAAACTCATTGTAAGATTTCCACTGGTGGCACTGCTTAAAGCTATATAACAGGATTCCAATAGTGTCGAATCCGTGAACAAATGAACATTCAAGCAGCGTTTTGATCGCGATAACAGAGAAATGCTGATGCAGATACCTCTAGAGGCGATGTGAAACGCTTTGATCCCCTCTTTGGTGTGCTGACGAATGTGTTAATATAGAAGTTTGGTTTCTTCAGGGGTACGGCGGCAATTACTGCATTCGCGGCCGTGCTGAGCTAATGAGACGACCGTTTTTACACACTCTATTGCAAATGTTGCTAGATCCTTGATGACAGGTGGTTTGCCGTTTGTTTATTTCAATAACAAAAAGAAATAGGCTAAAACTATCAAAGAAAAATCACATATCTTCGAATAGGCTAATTTTGTTAATTGATTATAAATGCATTTTTTTTTAGTACCGCTGTTGCGTCGCATTTAAGTAAACATGAGAGTACTTTGGAATAAACCAGTTGTGAGTACTGCTCGTGTCGTGTGTCCTCTTTCTCTGGGCTTCTAAAGTTAGCGCACACCAATCTGCGTCCTGAGTAACGTGCACCTAAGCCATCTTTCTGTCACATTGCACATGCTCACAGGTGTGTATGCGCGTAGGAGGTGCACATACGCATGCCCCAGTGCACAAACGTATCAACGATTGCGTTTGTATGTCAGCAGAGACTCATTCACTTGCGTATGTGCGAAAACTGAGAAAAGAGCTCCGCCATGTTTTTCATACGAAACGTGAGTGCGACATAAAAGCGATAGAAAACATTCCTTGCCCGCAATGGGGCCCCCGAAAACAGCTGAGAATTACGCCAGACTTGAAGGAAAGGTTTGAGTTGATGTCTTTATTTTTAAGTAGAAATTTATCTTCTTGAACTAACGAACCGGCCATAACACAGCTTGATATGTTGATTTTATCTTGACAATGTTGTCTCTATACTTAAAATAAAGGGAAAAATATAATAAAGCAAAGCTTGAAGTAGGAGAGGACATAGCAACTTTTCGGAGGCGGAAATTATTTATATGGTCTGACGTGTTATAAAACGCCCTGAGTAAAA
The DNA here is from genome assembly GCF_055883805.1 of Amblyomma maculatum. Lineage (NCBI taxonomy): Eukaryota > Metazoa > Arthropoda > Arachnida > Ixodida > Ixodidae > Amblyomma > Amblyomma maculatum. The sequence goes on along the minus strand of NC_139349.1, from coordinate 27,854,362 downwards.
GACAAGCGGTCATGGTAAGTTACAGGATAGCATCGATGACTCAGAGTTGCTCAACGTGCAGACAAATACATTTACACGGTTACGGTTACAGTACTTTTTACGGTTACTGTACTTGGCAGGGCGGTTGTCGACGCCGGAAACTAAACGTCCCTCCACCTACACGGCTGCCAAACTCTGCTATAATCGAAACGCCGGGGCGCAAGAAGAATATATGACCACATGCTATTTCGACTTTTGCCCAGCCACACCGAGAGGGTTGGCGTAGATTCGAACAAGACCACCAAAATCGCGGAATCGAAAACACTAGCAAGTGGAAATGGCGCCAATTTACTGCGCTGCATTCCTGAGGATTGGCTTTATTTGTTATGCTTTTTTTATTTCATTGAAGGCCTAGCCCATGTGGTCACATTTCTCAGGCCGCGTTAGTCGGTGCAGACAAAGGACGGGTAATGCGGCACCGCGAAACGCCGGTAAATTCTACTCCTTTCCACGACAGGCGGCCAGGACGTGAGTAATCGCGGTGCCAGCGAAAATTGAACAAGTTTGCTGCTCTCTATCTCTCTCTCTCTTTGTGAGTAGTCCCGAGATCGAATGCCTCTCACACGAAGCTTGCCGTAAATGAGTTTTTTGTCTGAATTCGCTCATAATCGAGTAAACATACACAGTGACCAACGTTTTCAAGCTCCGCTGTGTGGGTCGTGCCTATAGTGAATATTCGAAAAATATCCTGCATTGAGGTGCCTAGAAATGTTTGTATTCACAATCCCTTGACTGCTGTGATTAGAAAACCAAACTTTCACTCCGAAGCTAAAACGAAATACATTTGCGTACCTATAGAACTGCAAGTACAGGTTACTTTCCTCATTGACTGAGTGGCTACGACTGTCGGATGATGAATGCTTTTCTTTGTTTGATTCCACTCGTTGAGATGGTACTTACTCTAATGAAAAATGCCAAGTCGTCAAAAACTGATATCTGAGAGGAAGCTAAAGAATAACGGGTGCTAAATATGAGTCCGGAATCCTTGCTTACAGTCTGCGTAATACCCAACAGTTGTTTTCATACGCAGCAAATCGAAACATTTTCATCTGGACATTGACAAACTTAGTTTGTGTATACTAGAACTGTTCAATCTCATTAGGTATATCTTTCCTTAACACATTTTAGGCTTAGCTGCACTGAGAGCAAGCTTCCATTAATATGTAACGAGTATAGAAAAAGACCGAAGCCATATTAGTGGTCGTTTTCACACGACGACGTTTTGATGCTCTTCACTGAGCCTACTTTTCCCAAACGTCTTTCTCTCTTTGCCGCAACGTCTTGAACGTTTTTTAACGCAAGGTTTCAAAGGTGTTCAAAGTCCCTCGGATTTTAAATTTTCAGTATGTAAAGAATTGGGCTGTGTTTACAGCGTTTTTTATCCAAGACGGATATCGATCCCCAGCCGATGGGAACTGAATTTCTTCATTATAATCTGCCTAGAATACCACTGAGAGTCTGTGCCGATCGGTATTATTGAATTTATCAAAACTGGCATTTGTCGCGACCTGGTAATTATTTCATGGAATGTAGTGGTTGCAGACAGTGAACAATTTTGCGCCCTAGTCGAACGCAGAAGGTAGTGCTTGCCACTACATTTTGTTGTCTTGTCATCGCCATGTTAGCGAAACAGTTTCCGTAAGGGAAAGCCAGAAAAAGTGCATTGGAACCAACTAATTGACAGTGAAACTTGACTTCTTCTGGTACCCACTTAAGAGTATAATACTCTGTAACCACAATTACGCGCGCTGTAAACGCATTAGTGGAATTATAAACTGTTGCAAGTAAATGCCACAGATTTCCGGAACGAAAACTTATGTTAAAAAAAAACATTCCCGCAAAATTACTATAATCTTCGCCCCTTTTTGCAATAGGACAATAGCAGCCCTTGCTCTAGATCCTCCAACCCTCCCCTCTCTTTCCTCCTTTATATAATCTCATACTAACTATTTGAGGGCCTTCATTGCCTTCACAGCGGTAACTGCATGAATCAGATCTGAAGCGACACACTCGTCATTAAGTGGCGAATTATCAGTGCTAAAGCTCTGAATTATACCCACAACACGAAGACCACCGGCGAAGCCCTTTATCTCACAAAAAGGCTAACGTAAATCCGCTACCTAAAACATTTAAACACCAAAGCACGTGCCTGAACCATACTGGATGCTGCAATAGTTCCTACGTTACAATACAGCTCCGGCGGACATCAGCATTCCCTTGCAGATGTACTTCTTCCTTCAGTTGTGACATTTTCATTGCGTTTCAGGAAGCCACCCTTTCCGACACGCAATGGAATTAAAAAATGGCGAAGACAAGAGGTGACCCGCTCGTTGCGCAACGTCCGACGGCAAAAGTGGGACACAGATGACCCTTTGCTCACCATTCTTGACAGCGGCATGCTCGTGCACGCACGCGCACTTCTGCTGCCCCGGCACAAAGGCTCGTCCCAGGGAACACCGTCACAACCCGCTGCCCGACCAGTACGGCCCGCATGCTAGTCCTGGTTTTAAGGCGCAGATGTCGGACACAAGTGACGCAACGCAACGGTGGACCTCTGTCCTGTGCATGCACTTTCCCTGCCGACAGGAGGCGCACACGTGAACTATCCCTCCTTCCAAGGGTCCATACTGACACAATCTCCCCGGCACTCTATGTCTGCTTGGCGCACAGAGCACCAATTTGAGTGCTTCGCTAGCTTTTTATATGAGTGCATAAAGTCAACAAATATCAACGCGCTAGCGATAAAGCTTGTATCATCGCTATGAAATGAAAGGCAAAATACATATGAGGCGGTTTTACGCGCAGATGTTTGTCAAGATGTATTGTAAATTCAATGGCAGGAAGGAACGAAGTTGAATCATTCGGTTAGTTGTTGAAGTAATTTCTCGGAACTTTTAATATAAAAAAATTGAGAGTCGAATGCAAAAAGAAGCAATAAGTAACACAACGGTAACGCAGAGGCTAGGAAGCGTTCCACTGGTGAGGGCGACACAATTGTGCTGAGTACAAATATTTAGTGTTGTTTAAGATAAAACTAAAACGATGAAGTACACGAGTTACTGAAAGAGAGCGAGGTCAGCCACCAATAATGTGTCCATTGTGTCAAACAACACTTAACCTTGTCGCGGTGATCGCAAAGCAAAATGAACAAGATTTGAGAATATGCGTTTTCCTCGTTCGAGAATTCCATCTCTCAGCCTCCTCTCTACATTGTACTGCACTTATAGCCATAAAAATATTCCTGAGAGAACGGCATCCAAAATACACGGCACCATTAATTAGAGTCACTACAAAGATGCAATACTGCACAGTACTTTTGTTTCTTGGGAAGCTAAACAATCTAACGCGCTGAACGCAGCCAACATAAGAATTTTACCATTCTAAAAGGCGGTAATGAAGTACAGATATTCTAAACTTCTCGCTCCACCTAAAGAGATTGATCTTGCTATTGAACCTTTGTCACCATTTTCAGTGCAAGCCGGTTATTTCTAAGCCTGCGAGATAGATGCACCTTTCTTGGGAATATCTCCGGAAATACTCTCGCTGTAGTCGAGCTGCTTCGAAGCATTCCTATGGGTACTGCTAGCATAGCAAAACAGACGACGGCTGCAGTTTCTCTCGCTTTTTTGTTACACTTAGCTCCATTTCTGCGGTCTCATCTGTCTCGCGTCAGCGTGCCGAAGAGTCAGCGGAGCGGCGGCAGCAAACAAAGCAGAGTGGGAACAAACGGCTGGAGTCGCAGCGCCGACGGCAAATCGGGAGCCAATAAGCACGGCCAAGTAAACAAATCTCCATAACGCGCAACAAAAAAGTGATGGCTCTCCGTAAGCACAACAGTAGAGCTCAGCTGGCGGAAAATGAGGACTGATGGAGGACGAGCCCGAAAAGGCAAATGAGGAGCTAGAAGCGCTTACCGCTCTTGCAGGAAAACACAATCACCTTGTAGGAAACTTGTAGTGTGTATCTAAGGCGTCTGCAGCACCCCTGTAAGTAAAGAAGTAAAGATGGTGCCTGTGGGCCACAGCTCCTTGATTATCCTATCGACAACTGAAACAAAGTGCGAGAAAAAAATTAGATATACATAAGCGTGTTTCGAACTGAGTGTGCCACCATCTCGTTCTGGTGGAAAGATTTCCTCTTTCCTCAATATTTTGCATTTTATTAACCTGCTTCCCAATACTGGTGGTGAGAATCACGCAATAAATTAAGAAAAAAACGCTTTTGCGCAATAAGGATACTAAAACGTACCGTGAAATTTTGATGCGCTCAGTATCATTACAGGCAAAGTCACCCCAAGGAAGAGGGCAGCTTCGATTACGGTAACGTTTTTCGGCTCCAGGAGGAAGTGCGGATTCTAAGTAATCGAGATTGTAGCAAACATATCGAAAAATTAGGATTTAGACAAGCACAGGTTTAAGCCATCCTAATGCAACACGGAATACGAGTTCAAGACAATACGAGTTCAATACAATACTTAAATCACAGTTTTGCATGCACCAAAGCAAAAACAAGAAAAAAGTAGAGAAAACGTTGCGCAGCAAAGTTAAGCGAGACTACGAAGCGGTTCGGTGGGAAACATTAAAAGCTCATTTGCTTAGACATTACTCCCCACTTCGAGTAGCATACCTGAGGTGCCAAAGTTTCTTCTACACTTCCAGGTCATGGCGCTCCCCCCTCTTCCCTGTATACCTCTCCAGAAGGGAAAGCGACGGGAACACATTAGCAGCTGCTTGCAATAGTACAGCATAGGTTTGCAGTTGTTTGGCTAAATTTTTATAGCAAGTGCCTTTACCATTATCTTTCGTTACAGATTCATGTTCGCCTACCCTCCTCATTGGTTTCACTTTTTAGTTACAATAATTAGATAGCCATCATGAGTTGAGCGGCGGCCAATATTTGGGTCATTCCCGGGACGCAGCCACTCACGCACTACCCACTCACACATGTGTATACATGGAGCGGCAGGAGGACAGTAATGAATCCGTTAATGTGAAACTCTTGTTCTTTGCAAGTCCGCGAGGTGCCGTGACAAGTAATGGAAAAATATAAAGTTAATCAAGAGAGGAGCAAAATTTGGCGTTTAATGTTCATTTTAGATGCTGGTTTGTTTCTCTCAGAATTGTCCCTAGGAATCAGGTCGTTCCGTGAACTGAACGTGGAACAGAGTAGTATAGCCGCCGTGCACAAAGATTTCACGCGGGCGTTTGAACGCCCTGAAGCTGCTCTCAAGACTCGCTTAGAGCTTCGCGCAAAAGCAAGTATGGCGTTGTTGACTTGCTGCGGGATTTAGAGGCATAGAATCGTCTGTACATTGTTGATTTTACAGATAGCTTAAAAATGTTTTCTCCTCGCACTCCACGCGTCTATCACGCACACGCCTACGTATGCTTTATATAGGCTATCGTAAACACTATTCGCAACCAAGATGCAGTAGTGATCATTAGCCGTTACCGTGGAGATGACGAAAAACAGAAGGAGAAAGAAATCCTCGTCAATTGCCATAGATTGGCACTTTAGAGGCAGCCTCCACCGCAGAGCAAAACAAAAGGAACAGCCTTTATAAAGCACACCTATGTATTTGTGTTTTGCCCCCCCTGCGTCGACTCACCAGCCAGTCTTAAGTGACGTACGATGGAGAGGACGGTGAACACGGAGGGCAGTGAAGCGGAGCCAGGAGCCATGTTTACCGAAGCACATCCGGCGTGCTTAAGGGTGTTTTCTTTCCTGGAGAGAAATAAATCTCTCGAAGGATCCCTCTAGTTTGCTCCAACTCCGTTCTTAAAGGGGATTTTAGGATTTCCGGGCGACTCAAAACAGATGTGTCTAAAAGAATGCGCTTGGAGCTATTAGTGACCTGTCGAAAAGGATAACCTGTGCGGAGATAGCAAGCTGAGAGTACAATAAAGAAAGTGGAAGATGTATTGATGAGAAAAAGAAAGCATCTATGATTTCATGCATGAGACTGGAAAGATTTTAAACCAGACGGGAAAGGAAGAATTCTGGGGGGAGGGGGAGATGAATATTGAGGAGCAACAAACGACCCTTAGGTAAAACTATGAGGCTGGCTCATTTGCGTGATACTTGGTTGGATATTCTGCGCTCGCTGATGAATTTCATGAACAATATATACGCTCTGCCTCAATGCATGACCCTTTTTTTTTTTGGTCTAAATCTCCTTCGCACTTTAAATTTTCCTGTAGTATACAGCACTGAACCATCAAAAAGCCAAAACGTCAAACGATCAGAAAACAGAATAAGAAATATTACACACTATATACTTGAGAAGAGGGGGGGGGGGGGGTCGGGGGGGGGGGGGGGGCGTGGGTGGCTGATTCGTCAGGATCACTCGGTTTGGCTTTAGCAGGGGACGAGGTGGCGCTTGAAGCGAACCAGCGAACCATCTAGATCTCGCACGCACGTATATCCCGCGTCCGTTAAGAGGAGGATAGAGCATTGGTCGGGCGATGGCTGCGGGATCTGATTGCCTCCTATATGCCTCCCCGATTTGTGAGGCTCCTCATAACCCTCGCCAAAAAATGATGGGAACAGCTCTTTATCGCGGCAGACCTGCGATCCAACGCATCACCCCTGCTTTCGCACGCTCGCTGTGTTGTACGCTGTCACGCTTCAACGTGTCACCGACAGTCCCGAGTTTCACTCACTGCGACCGTTCCAATTCTCTCCGGTACCAGGCACACGGCGTTTGGTTTTGAGAGCAATCTGGACCACTGAAATGTTTAGTAGACGTAGGATTCAACGTTTTATTCTTTTCAAGCTTGTTACTGATAGAAAAAGCAATAATGTAATTCACAATCCAGGTGTTCACATGGCAGACACTGCGAGCCGGAAAGGCGCAATGAGCGGCTGAATTCATCCGAAAGGTGCTCCTAGAATTTATTCTAAAATGACGTCACATATGCGGTGCGAATAGAAAGAACGAAAAAACAACGCACTAAAAAGTTCTTGACGGGTAAACCTCATCAACAATGAAATATTGTATTTAACGAATTATGGGGATAAATTGAAGTAAGCATTATCCGACAGATTACCGCAGTCTAATGACGCAGACGCGGATTTCACTGCAAAAATAAATTTCATAAGCTATAAGGTACGACAAACCGAAATACAGTTAAAACTCGATTTAACGAAGTTGAGGGGAGCCGTGAATTATTTCGTTAAATCGAGAACTTCGTTAAATTGAATGAGGCATTTCTTGGGCACATAATTCAGTACATTCGATTACAGTAAAACCTCGTTAGAACGTACCCGCTTAAACAGTACTTTCGTTTTAAAAGTAGTAAAGTCAAGTCCCCGACTGAGCACCCATTGAACATAATGCATTTTGCATCCGCATAAACCGTACCAGCTTATCGCGGTCGTAACGGTTAGCACGTACCATTTTCACTTTTCGTCGCACTCGCGCGTGACGAATTCACGCCGGTAGCACCGACCCAAAGGACGGTTCGGCTAGCGGCGCAACAATCTTCCCTAAATACCGCCGACGGGACGGCAAGCCACACAGCTAATGACAAATTGGCGCCAAAGTTGGTAATCATACAACTAGCGCAATCCTTGGGGGTCCGTATGGTCATCGTCATGACCCCCCGCGCTACTTTCGAGTGGGTAGCGCCAACCCCACGACCGGCGCCGCTAGCGCGTATGAAAAGAAACAACAACAATTCTTACTAAAATTCTAATTTTGGGGTGCTGTCTACAAAATAGACCAAAAATTAACACTTTTTCACCTTTATTTCTCGAAAAAAGGTTCGTTAAATCGGGACAAATCACGGAATCGGTTTCGTTATTTCGGGTTAGTCAAAGCATTGAACCCTATGGGTGTCTGAGGGGGAATTAGGATAACTTCGTTAAATCGAGATTTTCGTTAAATCGGGTTTCGTTAAATCGAGTTTTGACTGTATAAGTGATATCACCATTGGTCGATTTCACAAGTAATGAGCAGTGCGCCTCATATCCCGAGCATTAGTGCTCATTTGTTGCTCATCCTAGGAGCCTCACCTCCGAGATTATTGACTTTAAAGTGGTGATCAGGGAATCCGTTCTTTTTTGCTATATATGTCATGAATTTAAAATAATCACAGGCGAAACACTAAAAACGATTTACCCCTCCAGAGCATTGTACTTTTCTACCAGGCATCGTAGCATCAACCTAACCTGAAATGGCCGTGTAATCTATTTTTACTCCAAACAAAAATTGCATAGACGCTCTTCCCTGTATACTTCTAAGGAGGCGAAAGCGATGGAAGTACATTAGCAGCTTGCATGATTACAGCATTGGTTTCCACTTGTTTTCCTCAATTTTTCTTACAAGAGACTTTACCTTTAACTCTCGTCATAGATTCATGCACGCCTACCGCCTCACTGGCTTCACGTTTCTAATTACAATAATTAGATAGCCATCATCATCCGTTGAGTGCCGGTCAAGGTATGGGTTAGTGTCGGGACGCAGTCACGCACGCGCAGGCCATTCACAGGCGTATATGCATGGAGAGCCAGGAGCACAGTAATGAATCACACTAATGTGCAATTCTTTTCCTTTGCCAGGCTTGTACGGAGCGTTATAAAGCATTAAAAAAATGAACTGAACGAAGAAAGGGCTAATATATAGTCGATCATTCGTGTTTTAGGCGTTGCTCTGTTCTTCACAAAACTGCCCCTGTGCATCAACTCCTTGCTGGGGCCCAATGTGGCACAGAGTCTCCGGGCGCCAAAATTTCACGTGGGAGTTTCAACGTCCTGAAGCTGGTCTCAAATCTAGTCTAGAGCTCCGCACAAGAGCAAGCTATGGCGTGGTTTACTTGCTGCACGACTTAGAGACATAAAGCATTTCGTACAGTGTTGCTTTTTCACATAGCGTCAACAAATATGTTCTTCTACGTGCCCCTGCGTCTATGGCGCAAACGCCTAAGTATGCTTTTTTTAGGCTATGGTGAACAGTATTCGCAACCAAGCCGCGGTAGCGGTCATTCGCCGTAACCGTGGAGGGGACGAAAACAAGGGGACAAATGATCCTCGTAAACAGCCACAGATTGCCTATCTTAGAGGCGGCATCGACAACAGCGGAAATGAAAAAGGAAAAGAAGTGCCCTTATTGAAACACAGCCATGTATTTGTACATTGCCCGACTCCGTCTACTCTCTAGAGTCGAAACTGACGTACGAGGGAGAAGAACGTTGAAGATGGAGGCTTGTGAGCTGGAGCCAAGAGCTATGTTTACCGAAACTCATCCGACGTGCTGAAGAGTGTTTTCTTTTCTGAAGAAAAAACCAGCTCTCGAAAGTTTCCCTCAGTTTTCTCGATCTCTGTTCTTAAAGGGGTTTTTAGGTTTCCTGGGCAACTGAAAACAAGTTCGTTAAAAAAAAGAAACGCGCTTGGAACTATTGCTGACTTGCCGAAAAGGATAACCTGTGCGGAGACAGTACGCTAAGAGTAAAATGATTAAAGACAGACAAGTATCGATAAAAAATAAAGAGTGTCTATGATATCATTGCAAGAGGCGGCAAGACATTATATTTGTACTAGCCTGGAAAAAGGAATGCAGGGAGTCAACGACCCCACAATAACGACTTAAAATAGGCAGATGTGCGTAAAACTTCATTGGATAGTCAGCGCGCGTGGCTGCATCTGATGACCAACATATATGCTCTAGCCCAGCGCATCTCTTTTGCGAAAAAGAAAAGAAACTATTTTGCGCTGTTAATTTTTCCCTAGGGTAAAGCTTTGAACCATTCAAGTGCCAAGAAGCCAAGCAAGCAGAATAAAATCAAAAGTATTACACACTATATACTCGCTCATCGGCGAAGAAACGTCAGGCCAAGTATGCGATAGAGCAATTTGTGGCTAGAATCTGTAAAGCTTCAACGAGACACCTGGGACGGGCAGCGAGGCGGCGTTGCGGCGGTAGCCATAGTGACAAGGCTCATCATGGAACGCCTTCTCCGAGATGGAGCACGTTCCGCAGAGCCTGCGAAGCTACTGCCGCCGCCGCAGAAGAATCATCCCCATCGGCGCGCTGCTCCTTATTACGTTAGCGAACCCTGTGAAGTGGATCGCAAGAGCCGCGAGCCAGTCCTCAGATATAGCGAAGATACGAGGTTCGACCCGCAGCCGGGCTGTGTACGTGAACAAGAGTGAAAAGGGGGGAGGGAGGGGGGGGTCGAAGGAGGCGTAACGTGGATTAAATCTCACTGGAATGGTTAAAGGGGTGGAGCTAATTCGTCAGAAAAACTCGATTCTGCTTTACAGAGGACAACGTGGCGCTGGAAGTGAACAATCTGATCTCGGCCACACGGGCGCACATATATCCCGCGTCCGTTAACGGGAGGATAGAGCATCGGCAGGTGATGACTGCGGGAGCTGATTGACACAAACGGATTGTTTTCTCCTAGTTCCTCGTCGCTTTATGAGTGCCCTCTTAACGCTCGCCGCCAAATCTCGGAAACAGCTCTTTGATCGCGGCCGACCATCCAACGCACCATGCCCGCCCCTTTTGCATAGTTTTCAGCGCACTCTACGCTATCACCTATGAACGTGTCTCCGACAGCCCCGAGTTTCACTCAGTTCGGCCATTCCATTTCTGTCCGTTACCAGGGAGCAATCCATAATCTTTGTAATAATGCATTTGGGAGCGGCCCGTACAACTGAAACATTGAGCAGGCGAAGGATTTTAAGGTTTCCACGTTTCATTATTGTCATGCTTAGTACCGAACGAAAAGCAATCGTATAAACCATAATCCAGGTGTTTACATGATAACGAGTGCGTGGCGGACAGGTACCATGAGCGGCTGCATCTATCCGACAGGTGCAATTACAATTTATTCAGAAACGGTGTCAGGTATACACCTGAAACAAAACAAAAGCAACGCAGTAAAACGTCATTCCATTGCTAACGTTAACATCAATGGAATAGTGGTATTTAACGGATATTGGATACAAATAGAATCATGCTTTACCGACAGATTACCACAGTCTAACGCCGCAGACGCCGCTCATTCCAGAGGCTAGCCTCCGAGGTCATTGAATCAGTTTTTCTATAAATATCATAAATTTGAAATATATCGGAGCGAAATATTTAAAATTATGTTTCCCGCCAATAGTCTGTACTATTCTGCGAGGCACCAATCATCATTCAACCCTGAAATAGTCATATAAATAACTTTTACGAAAAACGAAGACCGCTTGGATTAGACATCACAATTTCTTTAAAACAGCGTTTTCGAAATTTTTTACTATAAAATGAAGCGGATTTTTCGTTACTCTGTCGGAGTTTCAATTATTTACATTTCATTTTGCTACACGACGGGTCTCCCTAAATTATTTGCTTCAAGAATCGTAAATCTGCAACAGTTTTGTTATACTCAGCTGTTAAATTCTTGCGCACCGCTTAGTAGACGAAAGATGTAACTTTTTTTTTCTTTCTTGGTACCGATATGAAAGGCAATGAAATAACGCGCATTCTAGGTGTTGCCGTGGTAACTGTATTGCCTGCCGGGAAGGCACTATGTGTGGCTACATCTATGCAAAAGGTGCTACTATAATTTATTCAAAATAGTGTTATATATAAATATGGTATTAAAAAGAAAGAACGCAGCAAACTAGAATGTTCCTAAAGGGTGAGCGTTTATTTTAATGAAGTAATAGTATTTAATGAATATTGGAGACCAATTGAAACAGGTATACGAGAAATTGCCATATTCTAATGACGTAGACGTTGAGAAATGATTTTATAAGGTATAAGCAACGACGAACTGAATATAACTGACGTTCGCACTGGTCGATTTTACAAGCAAAGTACGGCACTCCTTATATCTCCACCATTGTTGCTGATTTTTTCACTAATCCTTATTGGCATTATAGAACAGAAAATGAAATGCGCACACGGAAGAAAGAAAATTTTTTTAGATCGCATTTTTATTTTAGGCATGATGATCCTTCAACAAGTGGTCGCGGACAATGTGAAATATGCTACTGAATACTTTTGTGCCTCTATTGATACGTGCCCGAGATGAATGCGGAAAGGTTGCATTGAACGAGAAATCCAGCCTTTAGTTATCAGAAAAATCTTTCGTCAAAGAAAGAAAATTGAATATTACGTTCTTTTCAAACTGATGCATAGATACTTTGCTCTAATTTACACAACAGGGTATCAAATTTAGATTCACCGGATTTTTACAAAGTTAGCTCATGCAGACGAAATCCTCTCTGTAAATGGGTTATGCGGCTAAGCAGGTACAAATTGCCAAGAAAATTATTGGAAACTGTTGAACAATAATATTTTATATATTTATTATTTTTGTTAGAATACATGACGATAATGAAAAGGTGTAGGCAGTGGCACTAAAACACTTTTGCTCCTTGGCGCACTCTTAGTAATGCTCCTTAGTCCTAAGATATGCACGTTTAAGTTTTCAGCTCAACCCACGCGAGATAGCGAGATATGGCAAGAAGCTCCAGCTTGGTGTGACGCAGTTGCTGCATCTGGCGCTTCGCCAGGAATGAAGGGTGTCACGGGCTAAGGGGATGACTTTTCGTTCCCTGCCAGGTGACCAATCGATTGAAGGAACAGCCCTCGCCTGACGCCGTCTTCCCAGTGGTACTCGTGCTTCACAGATCAAGAACGATTTGTTACCAACGTATTCTGTCTCTTGAACTCCTTGCCATGAGACATGGCGAAGCTCCATAAAATCAAGGACAACCTAGATGTCGAGTGTCGCGGTCTCGCGTGCGTAATTCGGAGGTTTTTCTATAAGTTGAGACTTCATTTCTCAGGACACAGGCGGATTAGTAAAACTGTAAGATATATAATAGTCTTTTAATGCCACTGTCTGTATTTCTCTCCTATAAATATACATGTCAACTGCAATGCATTAGACGGCAGTAATGAATTTTAGTTGTCTGCTGTGCTTACGAGAACATTTTTTTTTTCACGCTTCGTTCCCGCCTAGTCGCGTAAACAATTTACAAAAACAACTTTTATGTGCGGTTCTTTCTGCTATTTAAAAAAAGTGAGAAGTGAAGTTTTGAGCACCTTGCCGGACATATCTGAATAAGCGAATGTCCTACTTTACACACAGAACGCGGCAGGTAGGATCCAAGACAATTAAATCACTCCCTTGCCATCAGTTGTTGCCTGCATTCGGTTACAGTTCTGGAGATTATTTTGCCAAACAGCCATTCCAACTGAAACGCATGCTTACAAGCACCTAGAAAGCGATCCTTCTATTTGCTTTTAATGGGTTAGGCTAAGAGTAACTCTTTTCGCGCAGATTTTCTCTTTCTTTAGTGCAAATAAATCTCATGGTGCAGGCTCGGCTTGATTGGCAGAAGAGCGGGCTCGGGACAAGGATTTCACAAACGGGGGGAGAAAAAAAAGATCGTACAAGAGGGCAGGGTCGAGTCACTTTCGTGGAGACATTATTACACGCGATTACATTGCCAGTAATTTCGATCGCGCAACGCTCGTTCTCGTTCGCGAGCAGTTAAGCGTAGGTATTCGCCTTTTGTGAATTACCACGCGCATCGCAGGTCGAGAGTCACGGAAACCGCAGAGGAGATCGTTATTCGAGCTGCGAGAGACCAAACGCAATTCCGGAGATTTACTACTTGCTTGCTCAGAATAGAGAGGATGCTCCTTGTCGGTGTCAATAAAGCCGGGACTTCGTTCTCGTTTGCAGAGAGCCTGATTGTGGGCCGAAAGCGGCGAGCGATCTCCGGAACAGATAGTATAGGAGGCGATCTCCTCTCAATGACTGCAATCTTAGCTGCGCGTTAGGTAATACGGACGACGGCCGGACGTGTGCCAGAGCTGGTTTAATCAAACACTGTCGAAGTGCTTCGGATCGTCGTAGGTTTCGCAATGCATGACTGTAGACTTCTCGCCACATGGCGGTTACTTGATGCCATCCACATGTATTGCGCTCTAAAGATTACGCTGTTTTTCCTTGCTGTTTAATGGTACAATACGGTAGTCAGGGCAGCAGCTGTGGGCACTAGTAACATCGTTAGATATTTTTTTCTCGAAGGAAGTTAAGGTATAGCATTTGCGTAAAATGAATCTGTTGAAGTGGAGGAAAAACACTTTTAGAGGCGGAGATTAATCCAGCGAAGAAGTTGGGCTTGGGACGATAAGCCGTAAAGAGATAACCACGATGGAGAACCACGAAAGTAAGAGTCTGGAAGCCGCTTTTGCGTGGAAAACAAGAAAAAATAAGTTTGTTTTGAGGCTTTTGGATGGCAGGCTGTGGAAAGGGTCATTCTTATACACGCTCAATGAAAAAAGCCCGTTCATTGAAGGTTGCCTGAAGAATTCTCATAACTATAACAAACAAAAGCAATGTACTCACATTTTATTCAAAAACTGCAAACACGTTTTTAAATTGAAATTTATTTCGCACTCACCGCTCTGAAGCTGATGCTGCGTTTCAAGCCGCAATGACGGCAGAAATCAGTACTGATGTTATTAGAAGCCTAGTGACATATTTTACTGATGGTCAAAAGAACAGTTGTCTGTTTCGCATTTTCAGGGCTACAAAAGAATGATGACATCCCCACATTGCCAGGTTGTAATTATTACATGTCGCAACTCCCTAATTTCCAACGTTAGCAGCAAAGGAAGAGACAGTACAAACCTAATTTAATAACGCATGACCGCAGGTATATTAGGCATGCCGTGGCTGTAGGCTCTGAGGAACATTTGTTTTTCCAAGAAGCTGACCCCTATAAAATTGGATACACAGAATAATCTGCTGAAATAAGACATTATTTAATTACCCCTAAGCTCTATGAACCTCATCGTGTTTAGATGTAGTACCATGTCAAGAGGAAGGGTCCTAAATTGAGATTATATAATCAGGTCGAATAGAGTACACTAAGAATTAGCGTTAAATAAGGAGGATGGCAAAATGTATGGGGGAAAGAGAAAGATACAAGGTTCTCAATGCGGATTTTCAGAAAATAGCAAGGGGAGATAAGAATGCCTTCCTGAACATACAGTGTCAAGCAGTTGAGGACAACAGCCAATTAAGGAACACAAGAGCTCTGTATAATGCAATCAAAGATATCAAAGGAAGCTTCTGTGCTAAGCTGGGCGTGATAAAGGACAAACGAGGCAAGGACCTCACTGAAGCCTCAGAGAGAAAGAAAAGGTGGCAGGAATACACAGAAGAACTGTACAAGAAGGACCCGGATGTGCAAACCCAACATAGGACGGTTGTGATTACTGATCTCGAGCCGGGCATCCTGAAGAGTGAAGTTGAATGGGCCTTAGCCAGCCTTGCTAAGAACAAAGCTAGCGGAATTGATGGTATTCCAGCTGAGTTGCTTCAAAACCTCAACCACGACGCTGTTAACACACTGCATACATTATGTCAAAAGATTTGGACAACCCTGCAGTGGCCACAGGATTGGAGGAGGTCAGTTTACATCCCCGTTCCAAAGAAAGGCAGTGCCAAAGATTGTTCCAACTACCGCACGATCGCGCTTATTTCGCATGCTAGCAAGGTGATGTTGAAAATCCTCCAAGGAAGGCTGCAGCAGTATGTGGATCGGGAGCTTCCGGCCGTGCAAGCTGGGTTTCGCAAGGGCAGAGGAACTAGAGACCACATTGCCAACCTTCGCTGGATCATGGAAAAAGCAAGAGAGTTCCGGAAACCCATTTACTTCTGCTTTATTGATTATGCGAAAGCGTTTGACTGCGTAGATCACAGCAGATTGTGGCAAGCTCTCCAAGAGATGGGAGTTCCAATTCACCTTATCTGTCTCCTCAGGAACCTTTATGAAGGGCAAGAGGCCACAGTCAGAACTGGGCATGGTCTTACTGATTGGTTTCCGATTGAGAAAGGGGTGAGGCAAGGCTGCATACTGTCGCCCTCCCTATTTAACCTATATGCAGAGTGCATCATGAGAAAGGCCGGTCTGGACGAGTCTTCAGCTGGAGTGAAGATTGCTGGAAAACGTATCAACAACCTTAGATATGCGGATGATACCACTTTAATGGCAGAAAGTGAAGTGGAACTCAAGAGACTTCTGATGCGCGTACAAGAAGAGAGTGAGACGTTTGGGCTTAAACTGAACATTAAAAAGACGAAGATCATGGCGTCTTGCCCTATCAAGTCCTGGAGCATCAATGGACAAGAAGTGGAAGCTGTGACAGATTTTCTGTTCTTGGGCGCCAAGATTACCTCGAAAGGAGACTGCAGCCATGAAATTAGGAGACGCCTGCTTCTGGGAAAGAGAGCAATGGTTAGCCTTGACCACCTAGTAAAGAGCAGAGACATTAGTCTGCCAACCAAGATCCGTATAACCCGTGCTATGGTCTTTCCAGTTGTGATGTATGGATGCGAGAGTTGGACTGTGAAAAAGGCTGACCGCCGAAGAATTGACGCGTTTGAATTGTGATGCTGGCGAAGACTCTTAAGAGTTCCTTGGACTGCCAGAAGATCAAATCAGTCGATATTGTCGACCATAAACCCTGACTGCTCATTGGAGGGTCAAATTCTAAAGTTAAAGCTCAGCTACTTTGGTCATCTGATGAGAAGAGAGGAGTTGCTGGAGAAAGATTTCATGTTGGGAAAGGGAGAGCGTCGCCGGAGAAGGGGTAGGCAGCGAACGTGATGGTTAGATGGCATTCTCGAGGCATTGCAGATGAAGCTATGTGATGTTAAGAAGATAGTGAGAGACCGGAAAGCGTGGCGTGACATGGTCCATAGGGTCACGAAGAGTCGGACACGACTGAACGCCTGAACTGAACTGAATTAGACTACTGGCAGTTCCTGTGATTACGGCAGCTTTGCTTCACGAAGGGCCTGTTGATGTGTAAACAAGTGCTGTTGTCTAGATTGTTTCTTTACTGGCGATAGTTGAAAATGTGACCTTTGAGTGTTCTTTTGTCAGATGGCATTGTACTCTATTATTAAAAGCGTGGCTTGATAAAACTTTTCTTCCATTTTTATGGCTTTCATCATTTTACGTTCACCTCACTGGGACTCGGCTTGTGACTGCCGTCTTCTGTTGTGGCTACCGCCACGCTTTCCGGTCTCTCACTATCTTCCTAACATCACATAACTTCATCTGCAGCGCCTCGATAGTTTGTAGCAGTGTGTAGCAATACAGAGCGCTAAATTGTTCATATTTTCCTCATAAAATTTTCTATTTAAGCCTTATCTGCCCACTTTAAAATTTTTCTCCGCTGTGGTATTTATTTTCTGCTGTTCACACGATTTGCCATTATTTTCAAATTTCGCACATGGTAACAGAAATGTCGTGTAGAATGAATGCCTCTCAATCCTGATAGAATTTGTACGATGTTAAATTGTGAGCCGGCGCATACCCTTTTCGGCACAAAATTCATTTGGTCTTTTATTAGCTTGAACTCCCCGAGTAAAAATCAGCTTGAGCCAGTTAAGCCTTAATAGCAGCCCTTTACCCTAAATCTCCGTATGGACACCTCAAGTCAGCTTTATAGAAATGATTTTTCACCACCTACCAAGAATAAATTTGCATACTTGAAGCGCCAACAAAAGAACTTTCTTGCTATGTTACTGTATGTTCCTTTGTTCCCGGTTCTGCGAAGAGCAAATGATTAAAAATTCCGCAGCAAGCTATCGACACTAATCCTTCCCGGCGTTGATAGCAGTGTGTAACGAAAAAATGTAACTAATGGGCTATATTAGTTAAATAAATGTTTGCTCATGCAACTTTGAAACCCTTGACTGATAACAAAGAAAAGGCATGCATTGGGACTTCTAGTACATTTCGAGAAAGCAAGTGCCTGTTGGCCTCTGAAATGAGTACCGCGGCCCTCGAGGGCACTTGTTCTCGCCGTCGTGAGCCGCTAGGAAGGCCCATTAGCATTCATTGGTTTCATTAATTATAGAACTTCAGCGGGAACGTTTAGTTTATTTTGGCGCATTTACAAGTAAATGAAGAGGCCAAGGTGAAAGCTGTTCGTTTGCAGCTTGAGTGGCCCTTGGCATCCCCTGGTTTAGGGCATTTCAAACCTGCATTTCAAGTGCTTGGCGATACACAACCCATCTGTGTCAACCAGAGGTTTCGTTTCCTCTGCTCCCCAGCCTCCTCAGTCGGTGGCATCAGTTACTGTAGAATTATTTGCTAGCTCGGTGGAAGTCTCGTGCAGACCAGAGTGGGCACGAGTTCGTTAATGGGGGCGCAGATAAATTTCGCACTGGGAAATGCAGTGCGTTGATTATTTCACCTTCTACTGCACTTAAAATCATCTTCTAAGCGCTATACTGAGGGAATGGTAAAACGACAATTAAACTTTTCTCAACCCGACTAGCTTTCTTTTTGAAGGCTTTTCGCAACACATTCGGTTGATGAAATTACATTCAACAAAACTCATCGCATTTCCCTTCTGGTTCCCGAAACAATATTAATACTAAGAAGAAAACTAAAGCGCCACATTTAACTAGGCAGGGCTTATGTCACTTCAACTCATGTGCTTCCGCGCGGGCAGTGCATGCTTGGTGACATCGCACAGCACTGGAGCATCAAGCTGTCATTGAATACAACATCGATTGCGGCTTGCAAGCGCAGAAAAGGTAAATAAATAATTTCGAATGTTGTGAACTTTAAAAACAACAAAATAATGTCTAAAGACCGGTTTGAAATGAAATCACCTTTGAAGGCTTCATCTTCAAGAAAAGATATGAAAGGTAGGGACGAGAACGAAACACATCCAGCAATTAGACGAGCGAAACGTCATTTCCTGTTTATGAAAAGTTCATTTTTGCTTTTAGGTGTGTGTTTCACTTATTAGTGAAGCTCTTTAGGAGATTTTTTGTTTCGGTCATCAAGAGTACGTTGTTATTGTTTGCCCTCTAAAGGTACATGAAACAGTCCGAAAAGTTCATGGTGCATTGCTCGTTTTGCGCTTTCACCACTCGTGTCTCTAGTCTGCTTCACCTTGAAAAAACAACCTCGAATCGAGACGTAAACAGAAATCAAAGTGAAAGAGGAAGAACATGCGCGCTTAGTTCGCATTTCTCCCAACCACGCTAAAACATTCGACATTTTTTCATTCAAGCTTATACAGAAGGAATCGCAGTGCACGAAAGTGGTCTGACGACCGGCTTTCAGCAAAGCACAGAGGCAAGTTAGTGTAACAGGATGAACGTTAATAGTCGAGTGCAACATAGATGGCATATGCTCACAATTATTATCGAGATTTAAAATTAACAATTCAGAAAGAAGATTGGTTTACCTGCTATTAACAGTACGCTGCTTTGAGAAAGAGAGTACTTTTTTATGAAAGAAACCTTGTTAAAGTGTTGTTATTAAGCTGCGGAGTGCAAAATAATTGGGATTAACTGCTTTCTGAACACCAGTGCTATTCTTGGCCTAGGCCCACGCAAAGAGTCTCATTGAAACGTAGGCTAGCGGTCTACATTAGGTATGTTTACCCGCCCTAAATCCCTTTATGCTGGGTCGAAAGGAGTTATTTTGGTTTGCTGTTTGTACACGGTGTAAAGCGAGAAATTAAATTTTGCTAGCTTCTCGCAGCGGTACGAGAAATAATTTTCACAGCGAAGCAAGGCAGTATCATCACCTTAGAATGTCCGTGTTCTACTCAAGTGAAAATTCCAGCCCGAGCGAGAAGCATCGATCTTCAACATAAAGCATCCACCCCCTCCCTTGGGCCGTCTCTTTATCGCACATATCACCTAGGGCTGCCTGCCAGCTCATCGCCACCCTGTATCCACCAACTCACTTACTACAACTCCACCCATCTTCATGTTGGAAGAGCGCCATCTATTACTTACATATACACCCTACACCATAGATCATAACCGTCACACACCGCAAGGCTTACACCGAGTGGAAGGCCAGGGAGCCACAGAATTATTCAAAGACGCAATAGAAAAACCACCAGCCTTTCATACGCAACACGCATCAGCCGCTCACCCGATTATCCGTTCCCGTAGCTAGACCTTCACTCAAGAGGAAAATTCTGGCATGTGTGTGAAGTCTATGCATTAAGTAAAGGTATAAGAAAATATAAGGGCAAATAAAAGGGCTTCCGAAAGGAATTACACTTATATCCTGAAAGTTGTTTGTAACACACTTATAGGCCTTTTCTTACGAGACAAAGTATGTGGGCCTCTAAAGTTATCGCAATAATTTGTATAAAAGTGTAACGGCGAAACTAACCCTGATCTTTACCCGCAAGGCAGTCTTTAAAGTTTGAAATAAAGCGGGGGACCTGGTAGGAGTCTTGGAAGGCGGGAGGTTTGCGAATGCGAAGAAAAAAAAAAAACTAAACGGTAAATAATACAAAAACACTACATACTAAAATACTAAATACTAAACAGTAAATAAAAACTAAAAGTAAATAATATCGGAAAGCACAGGCTTTTCTCTGCCGTCGTTTTAGAATTCGTATTGCTCAATTCGCATTTCCAATAGCTTATATCCCACCACTGGGACGTAACAAGAAACCCTTTTTTTTGCCACATGGCTCTCCTAGTATATACTAAATGAGGTTTACGTCAGCGTGGTCGGCTTTCGCTTGCAGTTTTCTTGTCGGGTCTATATTTAGCACGGAATGCACTCAAGTAAAAGCGATAAATGATCTTTAAATCATAAAATACTAATCGCATCTCACATCCGTGTTTCAAAGGTCTCCGTTCTGCACACGTGCAGAGATGCCAAAGCTCTTTTTTTATTTTATTTCTAACCCGTTTCATAATTGCAGTGCTCTAAGAAAGGCTGTACTTTTTTGTTTTACTTTCTGTCTTTAGGATATGTTCTAAGAGAACTAAGTTGAGAACTCCGATGAGAGTCGAGACAGAACTTCAATTTTATAGCTAACCAGAGAATGATCATAGAACGGAAAGCGAATGTTTTTAGACTCGATCAATAACTGCAGTGCGGCAGGATTTAACAAGGACTGGTAGAAATTGAGCAGAAAACCAGGCACGTTAAGCACCGTAATCATAGACGCGCAGGCATTTAGCATATTTGTCTAGAGGCTGTTTAGGAAAGCTAGAATGTCTGCACGCGCGCTGGCAGAAAATTCATTCTTGTTTTAAGTAGCACAGAAAGCGTGTTGCCCAGCTCGTGCGGCGACGTGCACGGTGCGAAAATTCGCTGCACGCTCAGTACCTTCCGCCGCATTGACAGCGCAGTCTGCCGCGCACCTATCAGCTCATCACGTCACTCAATCACTGTACTCTATCCTTCTCGAGACTGAATAAGCGCCGAAACACCTCGTCCGGAAAGTCAAACGGTCTTCGTACACCGTCCTTGGCCGCTCATCGTGTCAGCGTTGCCACTACTGCCCCAGGAAAACGCCGATCGCCACATAGATCACTGCAATTTTTCATTTGTGAGCGCGTTGTGGGTGAGTTCTCAACGCCTTTCGTTGCCCACGAAAAAAAGCTTACCATCAGTCCGCATGATTAGGTGGCCAATAGCATCACTTCAAGCCCGTTCATGGCGTATACCGTAGCCGTCGCTGACGCAAAAAACGCTACTTTCGCTATCATGGCGCAGGTCAATAAAAGCGTGAGCATTGTGAGTGTGATGTGACTATGAGACATCTGTAATTCGACTCCATGCGTGCATGAGAGTGTGTGTACATTCCTACGCGCTCCACCAAGATATCACGCCCAGTTCGGAACGGAGGCATGACGCTCACAGCAGCACTGACATAAAAAAATGCAAAGATTGGCTTTCTTGACGAAGGGGCAGAATAATTCCAATAATAAAGCAAATACAACCAAAAGAACAAAAGTTCGTTGCAGAAAAAGAATGGTGGGGAAATAAAGGAGGGATGGGGAAACGAATCTCTGTTGTTGAGGCTATCTGCACTGTACGCCGTCTGAAAAGCTTCCACAACGGGCTCTTCACAAAGGCACCGGCACATTTTTTGAACGGAACGATGATTGGAAATCGGCGGCTGGCGTGCTTCACATCGGTGTGCCGAAGGAATCGCGCAGGATTGATTCGTCGTGGGTAGAAGAGAACGTTAGTGCTCTACTTTTTTTTCGACGAATTTCGAAGCGAAGTTTTGGAATGCACAAAGAGATTGGGAAAACGATGCTAGTGAGGTGCAGTTGGGAAGACTTCAGAGGCGCTCCCATTCCGACCTTCACAATGCTCACGAATAAAGTCATTAAAATTTCAAAATTTCATTGGCATGTGACACGGAGTACGCATTATACATAAAATACCCGCTAACGTTTAATAGAATGCTGGGAGCAAGTGAAAACATGTGACGCGGCCTCCCTGAATGCTTTAGAATTTCTTTTCTGAGCGTCACTACAGAGCCACGTTACTTAGCTACTGCAAGTGCATACGATAAAATACTGTAGAAAAATGAAGTTCAAGGCATGTAATAGAGTTTTGGTTGTTCCTGTAGCCAATGGACACGGCTTTATATCTGAAAGATCTGCCGAACACTTCCAAGAACGTGGCGAAGCTTATCCGTCAGCACTTCATGAAGCCGTCCCTCTTGCACTTCTGCTTTGCCCGGCATCGAGAAACAATGGGTATTACGCACGAGACGGCTGAGCTTTAAAGGCGCTTAATTATTCTGGCAGTTTCATTCACAGAACTGCTTTAGAATTGAAACAAGTGGGATGGAGAACACTAAAGCTAGGCTGCTCGAAGCCTTACCAAGAGGTTTTGATGCGGCGCGATTGGTGTATACATGTAAAAAACAGGCCACCTTCAGCAGCATATAGCTTCAGGAAATTACTTCAGGAAGAGACAGCGTTCTGGAAGAAGTCGGTAAGACTGGGGCAAAATCTCTGATTTGTATTCCACGAAAATGATCAAATGAGAGAGTGGAGTTTAACATCGCTTGATTCCTTCTAGAAATTTGTGGTAGAGATTATCTGGGACAAAACAAACCAAAATGCTTTGCAATAGTAAAAGCATGTCGCTATTCGCTTTAACACGAAACCATAAAGGACAAGAACACTTATGAAAGCTTTAAACGTAAGCCCTGCCAAGAGTTATAAGAGGCGGGTGGAGGGACAAGGGCTGATCAGCGGCACGCCACACGGTAACCACACGCCAAGCAATAAGCTAAAAGAATCCGTCAAGGAAATCGTGAAGCCCGATATTTTCAAAGGGCTTAATTAGTCGCCGGAGCTGGCGGGATGTGCCTCCAGAGTGAAAACAAAGCAAATATCGACAAGGTTGGATGAGAGCCAAAAGAAGAAAAACCACGAGCCGAGTAGGATCAGCTTCCCTTATTGGCGCAGCTCAATAACGAAGTTTGACGACGGATAGAGCAGACAATGCCTGGCGCTACTTGCCAGGAGCACTCGGTTGGCTGACGACGTCGTCAAAATAAAGTGACTTTTCTCAATCGTGCACTACGTTTAACTATCGGGAAACCTTTTTCTTTGCCTAGCTTCCTTTCCTTACTTCGTCCCAGTGTTATTCTCTCTGGCGATGAACTTAGAGTGGCGACCGCTGACGCTCGCCGAGTCCACTGGGGCTGCAATGAGCAACGATGACTCCCATTTAACGCGCCTCACTTACCCGTCATTCGATCAGCTGTCAAATGACTCGCATTTCTTTTTTGTCAGCGATCTGAGAACTGCTTTGGAATTATTTTCAACAGCATTAAGAGTCATTGTTGCCAACTGTATCTGAGGACGCGGCTTCTAGACGCACTGGAACCAGTGAATGGACCTTATGCTCCAAACATGCGGTGAACTGGGCTTCCGGCATCGTGTCTTTCTTTTCTTAATAACTTTGGTTTCTCCTTGGTTTCTCTTTTGTTTGTTTGGTTTCTTTGGCCAATTTGCAGTCGTTCAGTCCTGATGACTTGAACAGCAAAAGAGCTGTGAGGCACAGCATGGCCCTACACCATAAACGCGGCAAGCTTAAAACTTCACTTGCCTTCAAACTTGGGCTGCTGGAGAAACTGCATTGCACATTGTCTTTTATGAATAATATTTGTGCTCGTAAAGTGCACTTTCATTTTCCTTATTTTTTGTAGACTAATGTGCCAGCCTCTTAACCCTCTGTTCTGATTCGCTTTCAACGTCTGTCCGGCGTAAAATTCAAAGCCCAAAGGCTGTTTTAATTAAGCACTTTTGATCTAAAAAGTAAATCATTGCCCGTCATCATCGCAGAGAGGCTGCTCGTGCACATATCACCACAGAAGAGAGTCCAAATTTGTGTTTTCCTAATTCCAGCTTCAGAAGCGAAAAAAAACAACATTCTAATGACAGACGAGCCTGGCGGCCTGAAGGCTCGGCAGTTACGGTAATTGAAACCTCAAAGCTTTGCTTTGCATGACGCTTTTGTGTATGCCCGCAGGAAGTAAGCTGACCACTGTTTTCGGAAAGCAGCTGGCTTTTTGTGCGCTAACTTTACAAAGAACCAATATCTTGTCACCCTCCCTATTCTTTTTGAGAACAGGTTAACGCGAAGCGTTACGCAGTAATTGGAGCCACGCTTTGTATTTGTTATTTTTTTCATGCGTGGTTCTAGCTTACCATACGCTACACTTTTCTTGAGTGTCACCACAAATCACACCCGACATTATCTCTGCGCAGCCTTTAACCACGTAGCTAGCGCAAAGCTTTTAGGCCTGCTTCTTTCAATTTTTTGTTTACCTAATTTGACAGCTGTAACACTAGATATCTGAAGTACAGTGCGGCCACGCAGAGATGGAAATGAATGAGAAAACTATTCTGCGGAGCAAGCAAAGTGCAATGTTTCCTCTGAAGATGGTCGTCGTTTATCACCCCAGCAGTAGATATTGACATACTCATCTGCGTAACGCTTCCTTCAGTGGAATTGACATTATAAATAAAAACAAAATATATCTTTCTAGGTGCTCACATATTTCTTTTAGTTCCAATGAACCAACTAGCCTTCCATACTATGACCCAAATGTAAACTTGGCTTGCTAGGATTGTACTTTGAAAATTTCGTCCAAAGCGGTAAAACAAAGTTCTTCCTTCGCACACGTGACGATACGATGTTTTTCAATACGTGCGCTGCACAGTCGAGAGGACTGTTCTTCCTATCGCCGTTAAAAGAAAATCTTTTAGCCTAGCTCACAAAGCAGTAGCCAGACGAAGTGCACGGGAACAGACTGCCGTCTGCCTCTCCACACAAACACTGGCTGGCTAAACTCAAGTAAAGAAAACATACCTTCATTATCGACATCATCACTTTTACTAGCATTTTAAAACACTACAAATAACTGTTACTTTCTGGTTCCTAAGAATTGGAGGCATTTAGAGTGAGTTCAGGCAAATAGAACGCATACCTTCTGGAACCTAGTTGCGATTCGAACCCGAAACCAACGCATCACGGTACCTTCTTCACCTGGCATCACGAGTATTGGGAGATCATCTCTCTGGTAGCCTTGTCGGCGTCATAGATGACTCGCTGGAAGAAGAGTCACTGCTCAGCGGGATAACTGTATGTACTAGTATGCTTCTAAGTTCCCTGATGGATCGCAGTGATTCGAGCGCAGACGCGCGATGGACGTCAACTGAACGACATTCTTGCGCAAGTTCACCCGAACATCTTAAATTTAGTTGAACACAAGTGCTTCAAGTTGCACAGAAACAGATTAACTGTTAAGCAGCCTCATGTTGTCAGATCGATGCACAGGGAGGGTGAGCATAGTGTGGTTCTGTTCGTGGCCATTTGTCTTCACGGTGGACTCACGTAATGACGAAGTGACTCCTGCTAATCGTCGTTTGGTCGTTCGGCTGAGATATGTCTCAAATTTGCGTTCACTATTGTCCTCACTGAAGTACAGCATGATATTCTCGCTGTCAGAGTCACTCGTAAGGCTACAACGTTTCCTCGAAGAACACGAGGAGGGAGCTGCCAGTCTGGTCGGATGTCCAGGAGGATCCAGGTCCATCGTCGTATGACGAGGGACGGTGTCCCCGCATTATACACGCAGACACACTGCAATAACGCAGGGCACAGATAGAAAGCGTTCCACAGGGATGCACTTCTTGTTATTTTTCTCCACAAAAGAGGTATATGAAGATAACATTTAAATTAGAGCCCAAGTAAAATGACAAAGGTGAAATAAGTATTTCTCTTTCTTAGGCTCTAATTTAAATGCTAGATTCCATTATTGGTGGAAGGAACCTGGGAATTTTCAGCATGTCGTCTCGTCATTGAACCTTCATTTTGCTAAGGACATCGGAAGTGCCGATATAGGAAGGTATTTATATTCCCCTACTCTGGATGGAGTGCATAGCATATGGTTAAGTGAAAAATTGGTGGTGGCTTAGCTTGGTTAAGCCTGGATATAAAAAGCGAAAAGCTTCGGCGATGTCATGGCTTACCTTGTGGTTCCTTGGCGTAGTTGTGGCTTACCTTGTTGTTCACGGGTGCACCTTATAGATATTACATGGCTTATCATCACGGTGAAATATTGATTACAGCCGTACATCACATAAGATTAAACATTATTCCGATTCCACATTATTATCGCCGTTACACTTTAGTATAGAAATAAAGACAGCCTGGTGAAAGCGCGTGGCACCGGCTAAAGGTCAACCGGCAGAGTCGCGGCGGCGGTTGCGGCTTCAGCGGCGGCTCCTACCACCTTCGCCCCTCCTGTAACGCCACATGGTTTGCGCATGCGCAGCTCTAGCTTTTATTGCGAAACCAATACTACGCCAGGTCAAAACGCTCGTCGCTGTGTGCCGTGTCAGTGTCCATGATCGTGGTCCCCTGGCAGGAACTGCCAACTTTGGTATCTCGTTTCACATGGGACGGTTGTGTCAGACTAACGTTACACCTATAGACAACTAAGGCACGTTCATACGGCTTGGTTAAAGTTGGGCTTTATATGTGTTTCTGACGACGAAGCACACGCGAGACTCGAAGTTGACTAGCCTAGTGAAGCTTTTCGCTTCAAAAAGGCTTTGGTGTAAGACAACCACGAAATAATAGTTAAACCCCTGCAGAGGGATGAAGCTTTAATGATGGCACAAAGCAAGGCTTTTATATATTGAAGATTTCATGTGGAAGCTTTTATATACACAGCAATCTTGCAGCCATAACTGTTCGTAACAACATTGTAACAGGCAAAGAACTTTCTGGCGTGTGCAGTAGCAATGTTACGACATTCTCACTGGAAACAAGGTGAAGTGCTGGCGTAAAGGTAGAATATCGACTGTGCGTGCAAAAGGACCTTAAATTGAATCCCGATGCCGCGCAATCACCCATCGTAAAAAAAAGGTAAGGAAAAAAAATTCCTTGCGTCGATGTAATCGCATGGACAGCCTTGGGGTGCGAACTGATGCCGGTGAACTCCTCCAGAAACGCAGTCCCTAACCAGAACAGCGCTTCGTCACCCTGCTGTAGTAATTGTCCACAACCTCCTATGAATATTCCAACAAACCCTTGGCCTACAGTCCCCAGCGGCTGCGAAAAGACTGTCCCCGGCATCAGTCAGACATGGGACGCAAAAAAGGGTGCTAGAATCTCTGACTTCGCTCAGGCCGCCAGTGGAAACCAAAATTTAATAGATTATACTGTGGGGTCAGTTGGTCAGACATAGTTCAGCGAAAAACGTAGCCTTAAGACAGGACTAGAAAACCTGTTATTAGGTTTCGTCTGGAACCTGTTATGAAAGGTAAAGAGTAAGTCTGCGCTAGCGAGTACTACGCAAAGTACAAAATCTTGATAGAAAAATGCGTCTTTTGCCTATTCGGGTGTTTTTGTGAAATACTGTATAACACCCATTACAAGTTTCTTGCGTTAAAAAGCCTGTTTGACGCGCTCTTTTTCGGTCAATGAAATTAGTTTTATGGGTTTTTTCTTGCAGAAACCCATATTGGTATTATGGGGCCAATACGTTTTTGTAGAAAGAATGAAAATAACGTGTGGAATGCATTCCCCAAAGGTTTAAAAATTACTTTAGTACGGAGACTGGGGCGAAAGGTATTAATGATAGCATTGGGGGTAGCAACTGTACTCTGGAGCTAGGTCGGTTAATTCAGTCAAAACACGTGCAAAAAATCTAGAACATTTATTGTAGCATTCTGCATTAGCTCCACGTCCCACATTTTTCCTTTTTTTGTTTTTCGCTGTTTGTATTCCCAATAGAAGACCTACGCCTTACTAATGATCACGGCAATCACTCCGCAACAAAGGGATAGAAATTCATGCTGGCAGATTATTTCCGTTTATCAGCATCATCATCAGCCGGACTATGCTCACTGCAGGTCGAAGGCCTCTCCCACATTCCTCTAATTACCCCGGTCCTGTACAAGCTGCATCCACCTCACCCCTGAGAATTTCTTCACCTCATCCGCGTTTCTTTTGAACTTCTTAACCTCATAACTCATAACTTAATCTAGATTAATTCGAGACCTTAAGATTCTATTATCGTTGCATCGCCCCTCAGCGATTAGCTCTGGATCCTGCATAATGCCAGGCTTACAACACAGCAGGAAGTCAATTTTATGTTTAGTCTCCCCATCAGGGCTGCTCCATGCCCATTTCCCCTCCTTCCGTTTACTGAAGAAGGTATTCATGATTCTTAAGTCACTATGCTGTGCTACGTTAACTAGTAACCCCCTTGCCCCGCTTCATTGCTATTCATAGAACCAACTCCATAGTTATCCATTTCCTGGTCTCCAGCCTGCTTTTTTCCTACCTTGGCAACAAAGTCGGCCATTAGTACAGTATACTGCGTCTTTACATTTCCTATTGTTATTTCTACATCTTCGTGGAAGCTCTGGACATCCTGGTAATTATGGCTACATATAGGCGCGTAGGCCGTACAACCCTAAATTTATACCGCTTATTAGGCCTAAGCTTATTTATGATGCCTGCTACCCTCTCAGTAATGCTATAGAATACCTCTGTATTACAAGCTATATATTTATAATGAACAATACTTCTAGTTCTCGTCTCTCTGTTAAACGTCGCTAACACAATACATGAGCACCTTTCAGTATAGTACATGCCTCATTTAGCCTCCTAACCTCACTAAGCGCCTTTACATCTCATTTCATGTCCTCTTGTTCCTCGAAGAGCACTGCTAAACTAGCCTCTCTAGCTAGGGTTCTAGCGTAGACGTTTTCAGGGTCAATTTCCAATAGTTCAACGAAAAACTTAGCGTTAAAACAGGGCTATTGCAACGAGGACAGGAGAGAGCTATATCTCATGAACAGTAACAGTTTCTTCTTATTTTTTCTTTTCATTTTTAGATGGCCAATGAAGGGTGTTATCAATTCTTGATTGTATGCGCATGCGTATTGTCGCTTAATGATTGGACGTTTTTTTGTCGTACCATGGAACAAATAGCTTAATTCTCTTCGTCGCGATAGCGCCGTCACCCGGCCCCTTTATTTGGATCTCCTTTCTTCCGGGTGATGTTCTGCCTTTGCATTCTTTAGTTCCGAAGGGCCGTCCTATAGCGCTAGCAAAGCCCTCAATGGCGTCATGCAGCGAACTCGTTTGCAGCGCGCAAAACGCAATCCTTCGGGACGTACCTCGAACAAAGGAACGCGAGCCTATTGGGCTCGAGCATAAAAATTCCGGCCGTCAGAGCATGGTGAGCGCTAACAACTTGATAGGTGTAGCTCGCCAGCCACCAACGGTTTCCCCCGTGGAATAAAGAGCACTCAAGCTCCGAAGAGACCAGCCCCATATTATGAACTCGGCGAGCAAAGTGCCCCATTTAACGCCACAAAGAGAAAACATGAAGATCAGAAAGCGCCGCTTTCGTAGGCCTGCTTACGCAGAACAATGTGAGTTTGTATGTACTGCTTGTACGTGAGGAGTCCTTGTACGCTGGTCGCTTTTCGCGCCTGAGTGTGCCACTCTTCGCCGTTGGGCGCACCAGAGAGGATGAGTGACGTTTCTTCGACAGGCACGACTGAGCATTCTCCCTTTGAACAAGCAAGATTGTGCAAACGTCTTCCGAAACAGTAGTGCTTAGAATGCACATGAAAACGAATACCAGGAAACTGTAAATCGACTCTTTAAGCATTTTAGAAGCACAGAGCAATGCTAATAAAGCCTAAGGAAAGGTCCGTGACCTGATCTGCAGAAAAAACAAATAAACTAAATACTAGGTTTATCGAAGCACCCTGGTAATGTGGTGGCTTTTATCACACGCAAAAATTAAAAATCAAGTTTATTCTTTTTTCCTCCATTCAGTGGTAGGTCCACATGCATATGGGTTAGAAGTATTCAAAGAATTGTTCGAAATAGACGCCGACACGGTTCACAGTGGGCACCAGCTTATAGTTTATTGATAGGGTCCGCATTTGACATCATTCGGTCCTGCTGAAAACTGAGAATGGGGGCGTGAAAAATGTGCAAGGTCCGCCATTCATGTCACGTGGTTAGCGAAAATAAGAGTTTTCTGAAAAAAAGGAGGGATACATAAAGACTACTGTTTTTCATGCGCCAATTCTTATCTTAGAACGTGCCGCTCACTCCAGCTAATCAGATGGATAGTTTATTAGTTGTAACATTCTCCTTAGTTGCAGATGCCGCACCATACAGAGGAGCATGCATAGAAAAGTCTGATGCGATGAAGTGCATGAGCTACGTTGCACTTTTAGGATGATGCACATTTGTTTCATTCTTTTCCAATTCGTGCTTCCATTTCTTCCGCTTTCCATCACCCGGAAGTTGTGTTAAATAATTTCATTATCCTTTATCTACATTTTGCGGCTCTTTAAATAAATATGCCTTCGCATTTGTGGCATCTGATGCATGCGGTGGCGAGAGGGATGTCTGCGTGGGGAAGCGAAAAAGGCAGTGGCCATTAACTAGGTGTCTCTAATTGGGTGGAGGTTATTGAGTTGTCTTTTGGGAAAGCGGCTGGCGCCCCAATGCGTCGTGAAATGTTATTGCACACTGCGTGGGCCCCTATTTATTGCAGTTATTGCAAGCCTAGTCGGAGGTAGAGTTCTAAGCTTGGTAGTAGGTGGGTGCAGCTTCTGGATAATAGAGTAGAATGCTTTGTGGTCGGTAGCGCTAATGAGGGGGGGGGGGGGGGGGGTGATGAATGTAGCTGTGTTTATTACGGGGAGCTGGATTCGGCATGGCAGCGACCGGGTGGTGGCGGCCACCTTGACTAACGTTTTTTATGGTGAAGTAGGCGCTGATTTCCATGGTATAACAACCTGCCTTTAATCTAAGACTCCATGTTTTGTGAACGACTGAACGAGCCACTCACAGGTACATGACCACGATCAGCCCTGTACTCCTAAGTGTGTTTTACCCTATACACATTAAAGGACTATCATATACGTTTTCGGAAGAGGCGAAAGAACTCGTGATAATAAAGACCAAAAACTTCCATCTACGCTTCTTATAGTTCGAAAGTATGTGGTTTTCTTTGTCATTGGTGTAAACAATATCCGACCCATCTCATTGATGGGAGTAGGCATCACAGTAACAGAGTAGCCCAGTACATGAATCCACATATACGGTAGTGCAGCTATAGGTGGTTAATGGACACGTCTATAAATATGCTTATGCGACGACATATACAGCACGTTCGGCTGCAAAAACGTGCCCGTTGCTATCACCGTATAACCTCGTTTTGAGAAAAACGTCAGAAACATTATACTCTTTTCTTCCTTTTTACAAGCTCCTTTATGCACCGAGGCAATAAACAACGGTATCAAAAAAAAAAAAAAAACGTATACGTGGTTGAATTCATATTAAAATTGTGATGCGGCCGTTCTTTGTACAACGTCCGCAGTGGTGGTACACCAATTTGCTTACAAATAGCACCCATCTGCTGGTCAAGTTAGAAGCTAGTTAGAGATAGGTATTCCAAGCGACAACATATGCATCCCCAATTGCATACTGCTTATTGTAAGTGCAGCTGTCCGCCGAAAAAGAGAGACAGAGACTATGTTTTGTTTCCGTATACCCAGCAACCAAACCAAATAATAATGACGTTTAACACACGGCTAAACTTTGTTCCAGTTATCTAATGCCCACCATCCACGAAATGAAAAGCGGCCGTTAAAGTTACATCCCGTCTACAGTTAAAGAGAAGCTTAAGCATCCGCCAATTTCTTTTTTTTTTCTCGAGCTCTGCAATCGACCTAGTCCCTCCGGCTGCTTCCGAGAATTTGTCGGCGCCGTGCACTTGTCCACGGAAAAAGTGTGACAGATACGCGCCTTTTCTTTTGCTGTAAATCAAATTCTTATCAAACATGTGTATCAGTCACTTCTTCAGCTGCACAGCACGCACGACTCGGCTTTTCTTGCCGCTTTTGAGTTTTAACTGCCTTGTTCACCCACCCATCATTCTATTGGTGAAAGTTAGCTGCGCATCCCTTCCACCTGTTCTTATTATATACTACCCTAATTTTAATCGGTCTTAGCGACGTGTTCGGTCGCCTTGATCGCTCTCACCCTCTAATGGGTTTGTAGAAAGCAGCAGGTTGTGATAGAAATATACTTTTCTGCCTTTTGGCTCATACGGCTAATGTACACGGACATGACCGAAGCGCTGCTGTCGAAGAAAACAAAAAGAGAAAAAATGAATGTAATGATTTTGATGGTCGAATGATTATCGGACGATTTAAACTGCCAAATGGCAGTTTTTCCTCAAAGATTTCATGTACTTCCTGTGCATCGATGAAACATGAAAAATACATATATCAATTATAATACATATCGGCCGTTGATGTAATGTTGATGGTCGCCCGGTCTAACAACCGAAAACTAACCTGCTCTAATTGTGCCGGCGCTGAAGGTGGCATGTTATGCTGAGATAATTAACGGTGAAATAATTTTGAAAGTAAATAAAGTTCATTACCAATTACTGATACCAAAATTATTCACATTCTATCGAAATCACTCTTGAAAATAATGCAATTACTTTCAAACTACATTCCAATCCCATGCAAAAAAAAATATATATAAAATCCGGGCTAACGATACAGCAGCCAATGTCCCGGCGGACGTACACATTCTTTAGCCTTTAGTCTTTACACACAAGAACGTACACATTCTTTAGCCTTTCCATCAACTCTTCCCTCCAAATCACCAAAAAGCACGCTGACATTCGAAAGCTAAGAAAGTAACAACAAAACAACGAGATCAAAAACATGGTCGAACACTCGTCACTTCCATTTCTCTGACAGGAGAAACTAGCGGCGCCCTCAGCGCCATTGCTGTCCAGAGCTGTCTCCACAATTTGTAGTAGCCGAGGCAAGTTATGTCTTGATTCGGTGGTCCCATGAATCGACTTTGGCAGCGTCCGTGTTCGCGCTGTGGGCATTTCTGCCTGTTCCTTCCCGCGCTCACACAGTGAGGTCGTCCTCTAAGCTTAGCTAAGGGCACAGTGGTGCCTGTTTACACTGGTGTGTAACCAGGCCCCGCTGTGCCCTTAGCTTACACTACCTTATAGGGAGTGCCACTGAGCGCTCGTTCCTGAGTAGCTTTAAACTCCATCCTACGGCATCTGTCCCTTTAGCGGCCTCTCAACGGTCTCAGACGCGCATATCTACTCATTTCTGCTCATCTTTTACTTTGGCCCAAACATTTTGAAAGACATTTCGAAAGAAATTATTCTCTTTTGATACGAAAATACTGGCCTAAATAATTTCTTACGTTACTAAATTACGAGACCAGAAAACTAATTCATTACATTACCCATTACCAGAAAAAGTAATAATATTACAGCAGTGTCATTACAGTAATCAATTACCGTCATGTCCGGCTGGGATCTGAAGGTGGCTTTGTAGTCGACATATTGCGCACAGAACGTTTTGGAGCCTCTGCTTCAGGTTTGTCGTATATTTCGGCTGCATTTCGAGCACTATCGAGAATTAAGATGACGTCGTTTTTTTTAGAGTTTCCCTTGTAGCCTACGATTTTGACTAGGGGGGGGGGGGGGGGAGGGGGGGGTGTTGAAGCAAGCCACTGCGATTTGAAATGAAAGTCTAATGGAGACTTTGCCGAAATTCATATCGGGATGGCTGTGCGGTTTTCTTAACAAGCCCAAATTTCTATTGATATTTTTGCGCGCTAATAAGTACTCGACAGCTCCTCATAAATAGCAACGTTCAATAAAAGGTATAAGTTATACGAAGCCAAATATGATTCAGCCATTCGTTTTTATCTTTCATTTGGCGAGAATGGCATCGAGTCATCAGCAATTTAAAGAGAAGACAAGACTTACTCCGCCTACAGTTGCCCCAACTTATTCTCATTTAGATTCCAATAAATTACGCTGCATTCCTCTCTTGACATTTTCCCCATATTCTCAATCAATTGAAGGCTGTCACAGAACTATAAATATTGAAAAAGTAACTTTTCTTATTACTTAGCCCTCGGCGACTTCACTCGAAAAACTTCTGCGAGAAATCTCATTACTTTAGCGTGTCGCCTACTCTTATCAATTGGAAAATTCCGGTGGCGGGAGCCGCCGGCGCACAATAAGTTCGAACGAGATCTAAAAATAGAGTTTCTTATTGACTCGAAGCATTTACATACGGCAGCATCCTACCTGTAACTTACATTTGCGATGAGACTTCCAACGCTGTGCAGAATACATAGGAAGTCTTGAAGTAAAGGAGATTAGGGCGGACAGAGCTAGTAAAGGTCGAGGGTCGAAGGTGACATGCAGTAAGCATTGTCTTGCGAGTTGCGGGCTAGGCGTTATTGTTTTATGTAGAGCCATTCGCAAGAAGCCCCGAGAGGCTATTAAGACTAGTATTTAAATACAGCGGCAGCGTAGATACGCGAAGATTAGTAACTCCAGCAGCAATTCGCCTCATACTGGATTCTTTTATCCGTGCGTGGTATTTAGACTAGAGCATCATATTAGGTTAATACTTTTGTCATTTTATGGATGCATCAGACACTCAAGAGCAGAAGTTGGAATGTCTCATTTTTGGACTACCACTTTTCTGCTCTTCAGAGGGTTCCTGTGGAATCGCAGTAGTGTCATTCTTTGAGTTTGGTTTCGTTTGATTTGGTTTATTCCGGTTTAACATCCCAAAGCGATTCAGGCTATGACAGACGCCGTAGTGAAGGGCTCCGGAAATGGCCGTATACGATTAGGTGGCGTAATCCGAAGATGTTTGTTTCTCCGTGGAGCATATTTTGCGAACCATAGCACTATACGCAACTGCAGATATTTAACCTGCAAAGGGCTTTACGGCATTAAGCTGAGAGCGACGAGTGCCATTCAAAATGTGAGCCAGTACTTCTGAAACACGTCATAAAGCCTAGTACCAATCATGCTCAAACTTTCAGGCCGACAGAGTACGGCCGTCTATCTTGACTTCGAAATGAGAGATTACCAGTCAACAATAAAA
Organism: Amblyomma maculatum; assembly: GCF_055883805.1. Classification (NCBI taxonomy): domain Eukaryota; kingdom Metazoa; phylum Arthropoda; class Arachnida; order Ixodida; family Ixodidae; genus Amblyomma; species Amblyomma maculatum. The sequence goes on along the minus strand of NC_139349.1, from coordinate 27,819,026 downwards.
GCCTGACTTGCCACTGTGAGGTAAATGAAACTGCAATACTTTCAAAGCAGTGCTAAGCTGATGAGACGATTTGATAGTACGGAATGCAAGAATGGGAGAGGGAATTGTTAAGGAAAGTCAGGCAAGTGACGAAGAAGCCTACAAATGAGATCAAAGTTCATTGCAGCAGAGAATCATTGTAACGTTTAGTGCCCACCTGTGTACCCTCTACACTATCATTAGCATTGACATAAAGTGCATAGAGGATCCTCGCAGGGAGCTAAACAGCACGCAAACCCTGGCAGAGGCCATCAATTGAGGTCGTGTGCACCCAGAAACCGAGCAGCAACTAGTGGAGGCTAAAGCAACTGGTTCGTTCGTTTCCGATGCTTCGAAGTAAACACGATGCTCTCCTCCTGCGGTACAGGCACGTTTAATATCATTACCAACGTAGCCCCTTCTACTCAGCTCCGCTTTTTGGCTGTAGCTGCTAGGATTTTGCGCTGCCATTCAGTAAAGATATGTATATACTTTTTATTCTCTTAGTCGTAGTTAAGTAAACTTAGGAAATGGGGACGACAGCTGCTTCCCCAAATACTTCCGCTGAAAGAACTTCCAGAATAATCGATGTGTTTGAATTAGTGCCGTTGCAGACACGACCGCAATTGTGGCCCGCTTTTTAGGTATTCACTACATGCTTGTAACGTCGAACAAGTATTTCAGGTGGCAATATCCTAAAGACAAACGGCGGCAGCGGGACCGCAAACCAGTTGTGGAAACCTCCACCGCATCACTTCGTACAGCCAATATCAATAACAACAAAAAATAAATAAAACGTTGATAGAGCCAGCTTCAGCTTTCGCTGTGAGCGTGATCCTTTCAGCCTCTATTATAGAAAGCGCGGCTGCAGCCTTGCAAGCCGCCTTCGCTTGGGACAGGACACTCATTCGCTGCAAGCAAAACGTTTTTCATTTCAATGCACTGGTTATTGCGGGTTCGATTATCTACTGATAACGTCTCCACGCAAGTAACCGAAACTGCGGAGCCTAGCTCGCCGCACAAGATGCGACAAGAAAATATAACCGATAGTTATGTTAGGAGTCACATGTATCTTATGAAAACACGCACTGTTTGAACACACAGTGATTGTGTGCACGAGAGAACAGCGAACGCAGCACTCACCCCTATTCCAGCCCATGGAACATGTCCAAGGGAAGCCAGTGAACACGATATATACATCAGATCCTCCGGTACTCCCTACAGGAAGCAGCTCAACTGGAGGGTGACGCTGTGCCAACTTGAACGAAGTTCGAGTCAGAACTGGTTGGGTGCTCTATTGCAGTGTCTTAGAACAAAGCGGTTCGTCGAAAACGCTGACGGTATTGAGGTTTAATGACTTGAAGGTGTACGCTGGTTATTTAGATACTATATTTTTCCCGAGGAAGAAGTGATGCCGAAGCAGAATCCACCTTATTTAGAACCCATGGTAAGTGCCAAGGCGTCGTTAACATACGAAAATATGAGCCCTCCCCTAACAATGTCCCTCATTGTTAGGGGAGGGCTTAGGGTTTTAGGACGTTAATACACATAAACCAAGCCAATACTATGCATATCTGCACGAACATCATCAGTAATTGTTAGAAAGGACATGGAAGGATTAACGAAGGCATAAAGGGCTCTTGGAATGGGCAGAGATTTGAAGAAAAAGAAGAGAAAGAAAAAACGTTTACTTTTGCTGTGGCTGTTCTAAGCGTAGTCAGCTATTGTATCTTTCGCAGAAAACGAAACTCCACATCTACAGAAAAATACTTAATCGCGAATAAAGGCGCTGTTGCTGAAGTATTAGTACGTTTAATTTGCCTGCGTGTTACAGCTTTGGGTTACCTATATGACAGATTAAAATACTGACTGGCAACTCCTTCGTGTGTGTGTGTGTGCGCGCGCGCGCAAGGCGAGGAGGATCGCTAATGTATAGAACAGCCAGAGATGTGCGACCACCTGTCATAGACATGTGTTTGCGCGTTCGTTATTGTAGCACTTGCACCTGTACAGACTAGCATTCGCACAGCCTCTGGCAGAAGTATGAAGTCCGATAAACCGAACCAGTGTGCATTTGTATCACGTAATTAGTCTATTCGAAACAAAACACCCATACAGATACCATCTCGAAAGCATTCAAGATCGCACTGCCACGTGCACTGCAGGCGACAGGCCTTGTAACGATTTGCACAGCTAGCGATTATTTTTTTATGTAGAACCTCGCGTTAGCAGATAAGGTTAAGTTCGAAAGCAACGCAGTGCCACGTAAGCGACAATTCTCTAACACCCCTTTCGATTGTCAACCCGGTAAGTTGACTACACGATCCCGAGATCTCTCACCAGAAACTAGAATAAAGAATTTGCTGTGGAGGCAGACCAAGAATTCAGCTCATTGTGTGTTGTGAGAACATCATGGTCTTATCACTATGCACCCGACAACGTATCCAGCATATTAAGCGACCCAGTCTCCCTTTCATAAAGCGTTTTGCTCAGTGTGAATGTGTTTTTGTTTAGACGACAAGACACATGACAAGTGCATGGTATTACAAAATCACAAAAGGAACTTCTGAATATTATTCAAATACCTGTTAGCGTTTGCACCACTGCTGCAAACAAAATTATATTCAAAAACGCATCCACTGACAATACCCGCCCATTATGGGCACAACGGGTAGAGCAACGAACCAATCTCAGCTACTTCGGGAACCCCTCTCCGATTGTTAACTAAATCGCAATATCATCAGTCGCTCCTGGTATGCTTAGTCAAGTTTCTGTCGCGGCGCCAACAACTAAAGGAGTGATTGAGGCCGACTATTATTCTGCGTGCAGGTCGCGGCATTTCTGAGTGGAAAAAATAAAAAAATAAACAGAATGCTCACATGTACGAAGAATAGTCAGCACAAAAGTGTGAATGAGAACGGGGCATGGTCGAGATTTATAGCCTGCCTTTGATTGTGGGATTTTCTGGTAAGAGACACTTTCATAATTCTTCAGTGCCCGTCTACTTTTTTGATATTTGGTGGCTCCTAACTGCACCTTTGTTTCCAATTTTTTCTTTTCCACTTGCGTCCAAGCTCTCCTTCAGCATAATCCATGCCATACATGCGTTTTATTTTCTAATGTATTTTCGTCGCTAGCGAAATTCTTTACGTGTCTCTGCTTCTTATTTGACAGCCCTGCTCTTTCCTTTTACGCGTTTCGCTTTCTCTGCCTTTATTTATTTCTAGGCGCATTTCCTTCAAGTAAAACAAGAAATCCTTAAGGTGCTGGGTATTTGTCACTTATCCTATTTGCCGTGGGGTTCCTCTTTATTGGGGCAATAAATGCCACGCCTGTCACGTCAGTGAAGCGTCGTCGTATGTCTCGCTAATTCTTCGCCGAAAAGCTAGGCATCCGCATGTGAGCAAATAGAACGCTCCAGCTGCCTTGCGGCGAACAATGCGCTTTTCCTCATTTTTGTCATTCCTTCCTTCACTTAACTGTCACTTTCAATTCACAGCTTTATCTACATCTTTTTATACTTCTTACAAATACACAGTATAAGATTGAACCTGAATACTACTTTGTTTGTCTCATAGTCCAGAGAACGACGGAAAAAGTTAAAATATAGTCATCGGAGCCACCAAAAAATTAACTTGGGTCCATGTAGACGGCTGCTCCTGATAGTCTTTCAATTTTATTTCAGTCCTACGTGTAACTGCATCATTTTTGAATTTTAATTTTGAATATACTATGGCTTGATTATTCAGATCTGCTGCATTTTCTCCTCTCCAAGCCTTTACAAAGACGCGACAAAATTTCTAGAAATAGCCACTGAAGAAGCATGCTGTGGGTTCGGCGTTAAGACGTTTCCTTTCCAGAATGTTGTTTTATGATTTTAATTTCTGAACCGCGGAGTTAAGCTTGTTTGCAACGAAAGAAATTGCTCCTATTATTGACATATCGATAGCAACTTGTAAAGCGTAGAATCTAAGTATCGTGTCCATCTGTTGTGAAAGCTGTATGCAGATTTTCGTTAACAAGTAAAATTAAGATGACGACTTAAATGTGGCGTATAAATTTACTGAAAAGGACAGTGCAGCACGATGTATATAAGACATCCTGAAAGCACTGCGTAAGAGTGGACGATGCAAAATACAGTGCACTCACATACCATTAATTGTTCTTGGTAACTAAATTGGCTGTTCTGCTGCCAGAACGTTTGATGCTGCTCGGTATTTTCTTTCGACTTTTTGTCGTTTGCCCTTTGTGGAGTTGTTGTCCCAAAGCGACTCAGGCTATGAGAGGCGCCGTAGTGGAGGGCTGCAGAAATTTTAAACACCTGCGGTTCTTTAAAGTTCAGTGATATCGCGCAGCACATGGGCGCCTTGTTTTTTGGCCTCTATCGAAAAGCGGCCGTCGCGGTCAGGACTCGATCCCGCATCCTCGAGCACAGACGTAGAGCGCCCTAACCACAACACCACCGCGGTTGGTCGCCGTTTTGTATTTTGATTTGTTTTCTGATGCAATGTTATGTGCAAATGTAGGAGACTTCCGCGAGCCCGAACCGGGATGATGACGAACAGCTTGCTGGTGAACCACAGTGTCCGAGTAAACGACAAACAGTTGGAGGACTCTTCAGCTTCGGCTTTGTGGGTACGGCGTCACAGGATGAAAGAGTGCCATATTTGGCTCCCCTTGCTGACCTTCGTCGCGACCTGCACTCAACTCTGTAATGCCCTTGGGCCCTGAGTCATCATCATCATCATCAGCCTGACTATATCCACTGCAGGGCGAAGGCCTCTCCCATATTTCTCCACTTAGCCCGGTTCTGTGCTAGCTGCATCCACTTGACGCCTGGGCCCTGAGTGTAAATAAATAAATAAACTGTATGCGAATTCTCTGCACTGTGAGATGCTGTCACAGGAAAACAGCAAAAGGACTAGATATCAGGAGTGAAGTTTTCGTACAAGTGGAACCTAAAATCATGAGAAAGAATTTAAAAACAAGCGCCTGTTGTTGGACTAGGACGACAATATACCCATGAAAAGTTCAATAGACCATTTGAGCAGTAGTTGCAAGACCCGGGTGATTATCCTATGAAAGAACCCGTTTCACCTTCATCGTGATATGGCTTCATGCCATCCTGGGCCATTTCCTAGTTCTGGGAACCTTTCTATGCTAACGGCTCTCATGGGACTAAGCTCCACAATCTGTTTTGAAAGGGGCAAATATCCTGAACCCATCGAAACAAGCACTGTTGAAAGAGGTGCGGCCAAATTTTATTATGCTTATTGCAAGACAGCTAAATAACAGAGCCTGTCGTGATTTTGCCGGTGATAGTGCAAAGTTTCCGCTTCATCTGGGCCTGAATGCACGCTCAACTTGTGCTGCTGACCCGCTCCCTTTTCTTACCCCACCCATAACAACTGCCTCTCCCGCTCACAGGTCTTCCGGATTCTTATCGCCTTTCCCCCTCCTACTCGTTATTGCCTCGGTAACCACTCTGTTGCTCGTCTTTAGTCCCTCGTTGCTCTCGCGAACGTAAAGGCGGCCTGCACTGCTGGTATCGTTCACGTTCTTTTTGTTCGCACGTGGGATTCCTTCCTGTACTTGGAACACGGGTGTTCGGGCTCGAGGATTTTTTTTTTTTTTTTTTTTTTTCATTAGCGTAGCTATATTTCAGCTTTTTTTTCCCGATGCACGAAAAATCTGACGAGTAAAAACCGTTCCCTAGAGAGAGAGCCGCGCTAGTGCGCAGATTCGCTCACTTTATTTGAGAAAGGTTTATATTTCTGAATAAGTGTTTTACCAGAGCACATCTTTGTCGCTACAATATTACGCCCAGCAGGTTCTTTAAACGCGTCAATAGTTGCCAGAGTCTTCTTGTTTCATCCTGTTCGCACTTTTTCGCCACTGTTAGTAAACGTCTATTAACGAATACGGAAGTGTTGAATGCTTCAAAAATTCAGTAAGAGGTAAGCGGAATCTCATAGAATGCTGTACTACCCTGTTACCAGCCCGCGTACATCGTTTACAGAGACTGTTGATGCGCATCGCGCTATTCTGCCCTCCCAGTTTACACCCGCATCTATACCGTCCTCTCCACTATGGAGCCTGCATCAACCACACGTGCTTCTTTCAATACCCGATATCAGGAAGAAGGTCGAGCTATCGCCGACGGAAATAAAACAAATCACTCTTGAATACTTCCACGAGTACCATGCAAATCGTATGCACGTCTACACCGACGGTTCAGTGAATGCCGTGAGTTCTTCAGGCTCCATAGTCATACCCGCAATTACTACAGAAATAAAAGTTAGGACAATTCACCGTACTTCTTCAACAGCCGCAGAACTAACCACTCTACGTGTCGCTATTAGGCATATCAGTCAGCAAAGCCCTCAACGATGGTCTATTTTCACAGATTCAAAAGCAGCTCTGCACGCCTTAAAGGCGGCTCTTCGCCGTGGAGCCCATGAGCAACTCGTCGCGGAAATACGACAACTTGATCACTATGCCATAAATAGAGGACATGACATCATCAACCAATGGCTTCCAGGACACAGCGGCATAGCGGGCAATCTCCGGACGGACGAGGTCGCACGAAAAGCCCACCATGACAGCGATTGTGTGTTGATTTCCTTTTCCAGGGCAGACGCAGCGGGCAGGCTTCGCGCACTTGCGCGGGAAAACACGCTCCCCTTGTAGAGTTCTGACCAGTTTGCGAACTGCCGCTTAAAATCCCGTGACCCTGACCTGAAGCTCCAGCTTTCAACTGGCCAACCCCGATGTGAAAAAACTTTGCTGTGCCGCCTGTGGGTTGGTGTAGCATTTACAAACTTTTATTCTTTTGTGATAGGTATGGCAAATCGGCCTGCATGTACAAACTGCGGGGGCGACGAGACTATAGGCCACATTCTTTGTGAGTTCCCCATATACAACGAGGAAAGACAATGTCAGGCGGAGTCACACTGCGGAAACAGTTGGTCAACTCTGTCCATCAACAGCGTGTTCGCGTAGTGTTGGCAGCCCTGTCACATCGCGTCAACACGAACTATTCGGAAACATGTCGTTGTCGTCCGCCAACAGCTGCCGCGAACTTGTTCTCCGACAGTTGGGCGACACCGTGTCACACCGCGAAAACTTGCTGCTCATTGAGGCGCCGATGTCAGGAGCCGCCCATTCCGCTACTATTTCGCCCAAATTCATGCGCTATACGCGGGGCTGGGAAAATTGAATAGCGAAAGAGGCTGTACCATACGTGCACATACCCTGACAAGCAAACGTCTCGTTTCTCGATTGCGCACTCCTCGAGAAACGAGACGTTTGCTTGTCAGGGTATGTGCACGTATGGTACAGCCTCTTTCGCTATTCAATTTTCCCAGCCCCGCGTATAGCGCATGAATTTGGGCGAAATAGTAGCGGAATGGGCGGCTCCTGACATCGGCGCCTCAATGAGCAGCAAGTTTTCGCGGTGTGACACGGTGTCGCCCAACTGTCGGAGAACAAGTTCGCGGCAGCTGTTGGCGGACGACAACGACATGTTTCCGAATAGTTCGTGTTGACGCGATGTGACAGGGCTGCCAACACTACGCGAACACGCTGTTGATGGACAGAGTTGACCAACTGTTTCCGCAGTGTGACTCCGCCTGACATTGTCTTTCCTCGTTGTATATGGGGAACTCACAAACCGTTGGAGCGACAGTTCCGGGCGGTATATCCGTGTGTCTCTAGCATTCCGGCACGGAGCATTTCATATGGCAGCTTTTGTTGTTGGGCTAGTTGGTTTGATTCCAGGCTTGCGAGACTCAGCGCACAAAGGCGAACCACAAGAACACAAGGGACGACTGGACGAAGCGGATCAGCGCTTCGTCCTTTTTGCTCTTCGTGCGCCGAGCCCCGCAAGCATTTCGTATGGCGCAGTGAGGCCCGAGGGGACCCAACCACACGTCGCGAAACACACGTGTGTACTGTGGCAGCGGCAGCTCCTAGGCCATCGGCCCGTCTAATGGTCCAAAGTTCCATCCATCGTCTGCGCTCAGCGCGCGCCTCAGATTTCTAGAGCAGGCGTCGCGTAGCGAAGGCATTCCTCCAGAGCGGGGCGTACGTGCAACCGCAACCGACACCAGCTACCGTCTACCGCTTGCCATGTCAATTGACGGCGAAATTCCCATGGTGCTTTCTATTATATTTTTTATGACTAGGCTTCATTCACCACCAGCCCGCGGCGCTCCCTCCTATTTTTTTTTTTTCTTTCTCCATGCCGTCCGCCAAAACAGACTAGGCCCAGCGACGAGTACGGCAGGCAGGCATCAGCGCATATCATCGCCTGGCGCACCTCCGGGAGGCGCTGTTGCCGAAAGCTGCTCCACACTTTGTGCAGGCATGCTGCTGTTGCACAAGTATAGCAGGCAGTCCTTCCGATAGCAGCTTTTTTTCTGATACGAACATGCACTGCATCAAACCAAGCCGCGGTACATATGTTGCACCACTCCGCGGTCTCGGCAGCGGCGACGGACAACGCGGACCATCGGTGCACCGTCTGCGACAGCCTCTACAAGTTTTAGTGAATGAAAACTGCAATTAAGCAGAGTTTTGGTTATAGTTAGGTGTACTCAACAATTGTTTACATCACAGCATGGACGTACATAGAATCCCTACGAAACGCCGGTGTGCAACCGCAACAATCTCGCTCGACAACGGGAGGAGCGACCGTCGTCAGCGCTCGTCTGCATGCGCTGCCTGCAAGACGCCACAACAGCCACAAGTGGAAAATGGTCTACAAGGAAACTTTCTGCAAAAAAAAAAAAAGTATCTGCAAGTAGGAAATGCGCAGGAATGAGTCTATCAGCTCAGATATGAGTGCTTTGGTTGGGGTGTTGTCGCCCGGAAATTCGCCCGGCCGGCGAACAGGCCAAACAGCGTTGACAGACACTGTTTCCTGCTTGTTTTGGTTGCCGAACACTGTCACACCGAGGTAACACTGCAGCAACCTGTTCAGCTTCCCGGCTGTTCGTGCGGTGTGACATACTGTTGGGGAACAAGTTGGTTCGGAAACTTGTTGGCGGCTTGTTCGGCAAACTTGTTCGGTTGAACATTGTCACACCGAGGCAACACTGCAGCAACCTGTTCGGCTTCCCGGCTGTTTTTGCGGTGTGACATGCTGTTGGGCAACAAGTTGGTTCGGAAACATGTTGGCGGCTTGTTTGGCGAACTTGTTCGGTTGATGTCGTTGTTGTGTTTCCGCAGTGTGACTCGCCCACTGACTGAAATTAAGATCCTAGGTCTCTGGCCATGGCGATCGTCTGCGGTGAAGGCCTCCCAGGCACTGCTCCGCTTTATGAAAAGCACAGGACTGATCGAAAGGCTATGATTTTTTATGTTACGTAATATGACTGTGACTTGATGTGACATGTCTGTGATGTGACTGTGCTTTCTTCACCCATCCCTCTCTCACCCACAACTTGTATACCCACCTCCCCCTTTCCCCAGTGCAGGGTAGCAAACCAGTTCCTTTACCGGTTAACCTCCCTGCCTTTCCTCCTCATCTTCTTCCTCCTCCTCCACCTCCTCCTCCTCCTCCTGTACTACAGAACGACAAGCATCCTAGTCCGCTGCTAACCAAGCACCACACATTTTCTACACTAAATGCGATCTCTAATCGCCGTATCGTGCTTACATTATCTTCTATTATTCCTGAACGTTTTCAACTACAAGGAGTGCATGAATGTCGGACTCAAGTGAGTCACTGAACCTCGAGACAGCTGTACTGTTGTAGACTAGAACACTTGCACCTTTACTTGCGAATTTTGCGTGTCTCATAATCGTCTCGCGATGCTTGTATCCTCCTATTTGCGCTTTTTGTTATCACCTTGCAATAAGTGAGTGCTTTCAGTGCCGTTGGCGGCGGTGCCCTTATGACTGAAGTGGAGGAATGGCGTGTCCGTCCTTATAAACCTTTCAGTAGCATCTGAATTACACAATGGGAGCACTTCGTCGGTCATCGTGTCATATAGCTTCGAAACGGCTGGCAGCTGAATGCTCTCGTCTTGTCCGGCTCATTCACGTGTGCTCCCAGAAGTGACGTTCAGCCACCCGTTCTGCCACCACTTCTCTTTGTGTGCACGTCGCCCTCTCTCCATCACTTCCTCGCTCGTGTCGCATGCAGGTCACGCTTTAATACCTTTCACCCTTCACGTTTCATCATCTTCGCTGGCCCTACTCGGGTGTACTTTTCTGAGTGCGTGTCTTTTATTTTAACCTCGTCTCAAAGAAACGACAGAAACAGCTCATATTTGACTAGGCTTTCAAATTTAGTCTGTTGCTCACACTTCGCCGGCTCTCAGTTAGAGTATTCAAATTCAGGTACTGCTAATAACAAGAGGGAATGACGAAGAGCTTGCTTTTCTGCGATAATGCTTTGCTAGGAGTGCAGTCGGACTAAGCTGCGCCTGTCATAGATATGAAAGCACTGTTAGTGAATAGCGTGTCTCTGCAGCATCCTCTTTTGGGAGGATTCTGACTACTGGGCCAGAAGGGTACCGCTAACGAAAATAAAGCTTTTTCATGTGACAGCCTAAAGACCCTCCGCCACCGAACATACGACGTAGGCACTCGCCCGGTGAAGGCCTTGTGCACTAAAAATTGCGAGCATTGAGCTGACAGGCGGTGACAAGCAGCTGAAATGACCGAGCACTAACTGTACATAGGGTTGCCTTACATTACGTTTGGCGGCAGCTGCACACTCGAGCCTCTCCTTCCATATGGGAGGGTGGTATCAGAATCAGCCTGCCAGAACCGTTTGCATTCTCGTTACCCCTACGACACGCAGGCGCGTTCATATGGCTTGATTAAAGCAGGACAATGTATGCGGGCTGGTAGTGTGCCCTATAGCATCATACCTTCAAAGGAGGAGCTTAATTTTCCGCATAATTGTTTTTTTAACTAGTGAGCAACCTGGCAGCTCAGTGAAACCATTTAAAAGTTTTTTATAAACGCAATTATATCATTGTTGGGGGCAAACTTTTGCATTTAAAAAGGTGTGCCGGATTGGTCTTCATTTATATATAACTGACCTGAATTCGCATACCTTTCTTTACGCAATGATACTGCTTATAATTTTGCATTCATAGTAAAATACAAAAGTCAGATGAAAATTCTGTGGACAATTGGTTTTTGCGTCGGTACAGAAACCATTCAACACGGTTGTGGCGTTATTTATAGAGGAGCTACAATTTACGGCAAGAAAACGATAAAGCGCATGGATAATATAAAAAAGCAAGAATTCAAGGAAACTCACATTGATAGGCAACAGCTCACCCCATGGAAATTAACAAACCACGTCATCTTTTTCTGGTGAATCGTTTCAAATAACAGTAGGTTTGTAAGTTGCGCGAAACTCTCTGACAAAATTCGTGGTTTGATGACGCGAAATGTCATGGAATCATATATCCTCGCTTCTCCCATTCGTCATTCCGTAGATGGCGCACTCCAAGTTGCCTCCTCCATTCTCCGCTCCATTCATGCACCCCACGCTTGTCTTGCCCGTCGCCTAACTGCTTATCCATGTTAGTCGTACACGACAATGGTAGACGACCGTGTGCTGCTAAGTGCGGCGCAGTTTGTCCCATGCCCTCTTTGGCGCGAACTGCGCAGTACAGACTCTTCCGAAAGCCACAGTACTCACCCACCAGCCAACGGGGTCATTGCTGGCCAACTGGAAGGTTTTTTGGCAAATGTCCCGCGTGTCCTGGGGCTCACTGCTCCGGAGGCGTCCGCGGAAGCGCAGTCTTAACTGCTTATGGCGTTGACGCGTCAGGGAAAAGGCTGTGCTCCGGCGGCGATACGCAGAGAACATAGGAAAACAGACAAAATACTTTCCGGCGTTAGAATAACTCGTATCTGAGAGCTAATTTATAAATGTGTACTAATTCAAGATTCTGCTAGTGACATCAATGATATGAAAGGACGCAACACTATCACCCTGTTTCGGACCCCGAAGACGCTGGCCTACATGGTAACGAGGTGGCTCGCGCCTGCGCCCCAGTTATCACTGTCCTGCTTCCGGCAAAGAGTCCACATGTGGCCACGTGGCAGGGCTTACTGTGCGGCACGGCCTCCTGTCCTTTCATGAAATAATCACCATTACTGCCACGGTGACCTTGTGTATCTCCAGCACATCGCAGAACGTCTCGTTATCACGACATATGTGGCGCCAGCTTCAGACTCGCCTATTTCCTACTCCTGTCTTCCGCCACCTTATTTTACCCCTGTAGCTATCTATACCTCCTCAGCTTGTCATTTCTGCCCGTCCAGAGCCAACCGCGACCCCATCATGTGGGGCTGTGCTCGCTCTCCCCCCTCCCCCCAAATAACTCAATATTCGTTCATAGGAGCACTGCTAGGTTCCCCTGCGCAGTCCAGCGCCTTATCTTCAGGACCAGATTCTGGATTGGGCTGAGAAGGTAGAACCAGCGTAGAATCTCCCTCTTCCAGTCCACCGTACCCCTATGGGATAAATAAAGTCGTTATTCACTCACTCTTTCTGCCAGATAATGCGCTGTATCTGCTCGTTAAGTCAAGAAGATATATTTTCTTTATTTTACTCCTAAAGATAGTACACCTTACCTATGCTTCAATTACTTGTGGCGTTTGCGCAGATCATATTTTTTGTTAATTCAAGAGGAAGGGCATAGCCATTTCCTAGCATCGATCGGAGGAAACCTGGTAACAAAGCCTATGTTTCTGTTACTAAGGGCGTATGAGGACTATCCGTCTCCTTAGAGCTTTCGGATTGCTTTGCAATTGCTTCTTACGGCCCAAGAAAAGTTACATAAAAGACAGAAATATTGCTACATTTCGAAAGTCTTCAACGTTTTCAACTCAGCGGTTTCAATTGTGCGTTGGAGAAATCGTTACGTCATTATTTTGTTCAGAGGTTCAAAATCAAACGAAACAAATGTACATATTCTGAACAACGTCCTTGTATACCCAGTTCCTGCCATACTGTAAGCTATTACGGACACTCAGAATAAATTTGAAACTCGAGATTGACAAACGAAGTGGCGACAGCTGCGGCAATTACGGGTTTCCAGTGAAGTGCTAATGAAGAAACCGACTGCTGCCAAAATTACTTTTATTATTGAAATCCCTGGGTAGAGTTAAAAAAAAAAAACGATCACATTTTAAATTACGGCAGTGCTCTGGTGTAACGCTTCAGAGTTACGTTATTTATTTCTTTTGGTTCATTTATCCACACTTAGTTCCTTCTATAACCGACTGCCAGCTGGTGGTGCAAGCTTGTTGATTTATCTGTAAACTGCACAGTTTATTGAGAAGCCTTTTTTATACATTACTTTCTTTGGAGCGAATGGTATAACGGCTCATATTATAGAGAATGCTAACGACAATGACACAAACTAGCTGCTCTTGCGCATATTTTAAGCTGAAACTTTCATAAAAGGCGGCTTGCATCGCTTATGACTTTCTGTTGACTTGTTGTTTTACTATGTTTATTATTCTATATTGAGCAGTACACACGTGAATGGCGTGTAATGTGCTTGCAATTGTACGATGACACTGCCATTTCTATAAATATTCACAATGTGGTACGCAGTTAAATAAAATTCCAAAGAAGTCAGCGCACTATAAAAATAACGTCACGGCTTTCCAGCAGAATATATCATCAAAAGATGCGACAGTAAAACGTGCAATGCTGTTATGGGCAACCAGTTTTCGACCCTCAGGGATGCGTGCGTGAATATCAATTCAGAGCGCTTTCTTTTGTCCCTGTAGATTACGCCATCTACGAACTTAGTGTTCTATGAAGCCGTTACAGCTCTCTTAGGGTTTTCATATTTATTTGGCTGGCGCTTGAGCACAGCTGTATATTTCTCGTAATCATTTGTTTTCTTTCTGTAAGTATTCCCAAGCAAAATGTTAAGGTTTGTTGGTAGCATATTTCTTTGTAATGTAGTAATAAAGCAAATATATATATGTGCTATGAATTTTGGTACGCTTCCTCTGGTACATCCTGATTGTTGACGGTGCATGCAGTTTGCGTCGGAAAAAGAGTTTGTAGAATTACCTGTTTAAATTGTAATCATGGCTATAGATATTGGGCAACAGTATACAGATAAGTCAATTTGCAACAGCACAATTAAGCGAAAGGTTGCCGCCGGGAAAATATTACCAGGACGGAGATATCAAGTTAAAAGCATCCAAAAGTAGCCACGCCATTTATTCTTAGCGCCGAATTTCTAGCGAAAAGAAAGCAACAGCATAAATGGCACGAACGTTCAGCCGTTTTACTGGTTTTTCGAGCCAGGCATGAGCTATAAGCAAAGCGAATAAACCATTAGATGTACTGCTCGAATGCTAACACTTACACCGAATAGATAGATAGCATTCTTGCCAGAACAGTTTAGATGGAATATAGCCAACACCTCACTTTGAGCATAAAATGCTTTAGGAAGCAGTGCTGTTTTTTTTTTTTTTTTTTGGACCCGTAGATCAAATTTGATGCCATTAAGCAAGTCCAACTTCATTATGCCGTGCATCTCTGCGTTTGATCACAAAAGAGAACTCTCGCTCAGGGAAAAAACTGGAACAGATAAGGGTAAAATTTGCAGTGCGCTCGCGGACGTGTTCAATGAGCTACACCACCGTCGGCAGTCAGTCACTGTCGGCTTTTGTGAGTATTGCTCTTCATGGAAAGTAAACTAACAACGGACCGAATAGATGTTTCGAACGGAGCGCTGGGCACATTTGTCTGTGGCGCGGAAATATTTTCGGGTGGCTGCCACCCTTCGCAACAACTTGTGGCCGTCACTGGACTTAGCATGCGTGATCCTCATGGAGGAGGTACTACAGGTGTATGGTATTCCCAAGATGGCACGCCTTCGATGCGTACCATTCCCGCTGGCGGTGTTGGCGCACTTGTCATGTACAACGACATCGGGGATTGTAAGTGCCATTTATTTTCTTGCTTTTGTAAACCCATTGATAAAAATGGGCTAGTAAATGCGACAAAATGTAAATGTCTGCACTAGCCAGGGAGTTAGACTGAAATTTTCATTGAAGATACGCTCACAAATTAGCCGCTTTGGCGATAAGCAGCTACCAATGGCAGTCGTTATTAGGCGTCGTCCAGGCTAACATACAGCAAACACAAAATATTTAGCCTTGAGAAGGCGTTTGCCACGTCGACTCCACACCTTTTCTCAGCGGCACAAGAATCTTCTCGCAATTCCTCCCTCACATCTAAGCGAATACTTCTGGCGGGCATCGCATCATCTTCCGCTCCCAACCCGTTCACTTTCCTCACGGTACACAACGCCCTCACGCTGAGAGGGATGCAAACAAGTTTCAGATGAAACATTCCACCCAACTCCCGAGTAACTGTGCGCGAGCAGACAACAAACTCTGCCTGTCTCTCACGCGTGCGCGCTCGGGTAGACACAGCGATTATTCCCGGTTGCCTACCTCCTCTAACCTCGACTCCAGATGCGTGGCCCAGCCTTTCTCTCATCCGTTGTCGTCACTAGAACTTCAGCGGCCGAACCAAAGCTCATTAGTCGTAACGAACCTTCTAGTATAGAGCGCGCCTAGGAACGTGTCGTAGTTATCCAGCTCATTGGGCAGTCCTCAGCGCATCCTTCATTCAGATCTGGCTTACACGCGCATACAACCGGCAAGCAGCGGTATTCTGGGAATAAGAGCGCCGGCTAGAAGCTCTAAATGCTTCACGAATGCGGTAAGTGAGGAATCGGTGAGCGTTTCACTTTTATGATGACCGTGAATCTGTGGAGCTGGTTAATGAGAAGGATAAGCCTCATATTTTATTTTCGCTGCAGCATGTCTAATGTTTCATTAGAACGCTGTACAGTTGCATCAACAACCAAGGTGTTAAGTGCAGATTGCGGAACTAGAGCTTATTTTTGATACTGCATGTGACGAACAAGCCGTGGCTCATGCAGCACTCTTATTGTTTTTTATTTTAACAACGAAAAGGCAGAAAAAAATTTTTAAGCAGCTTCGTATAAGCAAATTAGATACCATGTGCCTTTAAGCATGCTCCTTCTCAGACTATAGTTGCCTGAAGTGAGCCAGGTATATCTCTGATGTGCTAGTGCATGTCTAGGATATTAATTGAGTTGAAAGCCTAGACCGGCTTCTTATGCTGACGTTTTCCTAAGTAGTGTAGCTAAAATACTTACATAAAATAAACTAATATGACTGGGAACTTCTCATACGCTTGTACTAAATTGTACTAAAGTGTGGAAAAAATAATATGGTTCATTAAAATTGGTGATCGAAGCACTGCATTCTAATACACATTACTGGTCTATCATGGATACTGGTCATTTGCATGTCCAATATTAATGTTGCTGATATTGTGGTTACAAGCAAAGGATGAAGCGAAGTGACGCACATAAAAAGATGTACTTCAAGTCGGGTTGGAAATATAACTTTGTTTTTTCAAGTGATCGATTTGTCTAAAAAGAAATGCACACAATGAGAATGTCACATTTTTAAACCACGCCTTGCAAGCAACGAATTTTTCATGGTCGCAATATTTGTAGCCGTTAATGTGCCAGTCTCCATCGTAGTATTTCGTGTGTTTTTCGCTATCGTTTGCCGCATACTGTTGTGAACATGTTTCAGGCAAACCGATATTTAGTAGCTCAGTGACAGAGAGCTGATAATAATCTTTGGTGCTGATAATAAATACAGCGTCCTTGTCAGGTCTCTTCGCTCACTGTTGGAGTCTGTTGGTCATAACAGTCTCTTATGAGTGGTGATGGCAGGGTCGTATACGGATGTCGCAGGTCAAAAAGAAAAAGTTGGCCATTGGTCGCCATGTAACCATCCAGTATTTCGTTTACTAAGTGGGGCAAAAATATGGGGGACATTTTATCTCTTTGATGCTACCATTGCGCACCTTATTTCGAATTCGTTCGCTTTGCTTTTTGCTATGTCACCAATCTCTTAATTGGGCCTCTACCGCCTCGCACGTAGTCATTAGACAGAGGGGTAACCTACCAGATTATGTGAAAGAGAACCCGACATAGCTAAAAAGTCATGCTTTAACAAACCTTACTAACTTGCCTGCGTCACATAGTAGTAGTATAAGTAATGGTCTGATTCGGAATTCATGTGTCCCAGGCGGTTCAGTTGCTGTATAAATATCCTATTTCAAAGGCGCTGCATGAATTCGCAGCCCCTGCTCTCCGTGCCATGCTACGTGATCCTTTGGCGTCGCACAACAGCCATCGAGACAATTAGCACCCACGTCATCGGTTGTCTACCACCTGCCAGATGATTTTTAATTTTTCGCTCAAAATGTCCACAAAGCCCACAACGCCAGCTATTTAAAATAACGGGGACATAAACCCTGCTGTGTTATTATTATACACTAAGACAACAAGACCTTCTAAAATGTGCAGCTCACAAGTTACCCGGACAAGAACAATATAGCAGAAACCAGTAAGAACACCTAGCTGTTTTCTGTATCGCTTCGAGATCAGAAAGCAAGCAACCTCGAATTACGAATGGGTCTTACACCGGGATTGGATGGTATAGGCAGTAAAGACAATACTGTCTACGCCTCTGCCCGAAGTTCAGTTTCATGTGCGATTCCTTTTCTTCGCCATTTTGAATAGCTATGTTTGTGAACGGTTAAGGGCACCTTTATTGCTTTAGCATTAAAAATGGCCGTCACTGGTCCGACTCTGTAGCCTATGCGCTAGTTTAGTGTTCGATTGTCTCTTTATTGTTTTTTTCTGCCATTTAAATTTCTATGAAGTCGACTTCATATACGCGGTTTCAGTGTTTTATGCGTTCATGGATGTACTACAGACATGAAAATAAGCCCTAACTATCATCATAGCAGAGAAGACACCTTTTTTCACATGACCTTTGTCGTCGCATGCGGCTTTTGCACGTAAACAGGGGCGTCGTCTTCTAGCATGCTCTAACAATTCGTTTCCGCCATGTTCGGATATAAACAAAATAGCTCGCCATTCAGTTTTCGCAAGAACAGCGATGCCGGCTGCTCATATGACAGGAAGCATTTTTTCTTGTTCGGAAGCACGCCATGCGCTTCTCGCAAGGAATCTGCTCTATCCTAACCACGGTCCTAACCTTTCGTCCCTGACTGCGCGTGAAAGCGGATACATGTGCCGCGATGACGGGAACCCTAAGGACGAGCACTGATGCGCGGCTCTTTGTGCACTCGAGGCCATCAGCGCTGCCTTGCGGACAGAACGGCATATCAAGTCTCCCGGCCTTTGCTCTACATGGACGTAGCAACCGGGAAAAGGATCTCTTTCCGCCATTCCTTGCTCTTCCTCTGCCGTTGCATGAATGAAAGGAAGAAGAAAATGAAGAGCGCCGTCCCTCGAGGTCGTCGGTGAGCCTCTTACGATGTTTCCCTCTCAAGGTATGCATTTCGCTTTCGCAATTTTGGCCCTCTACCTTGGCATCTTGGAAGACCAAACAACACCTACGGAGCAAACAACCAAAACAACACCTACGGAAAGGTAGGAACGCGATCCATCTTTCTGAACAATCGTAATGCCTTGGGCGGCAAAGGAAGGATACTGTTGCAAAAAGAAGCCTACGCACCCTCTCAGCTACAATGGGTCGGCATCAAATATGCAATGTAACTCACCGTGCGTTAACACTGACAGAGCTCACAGAAATAACACTGCGTAGCCTCTGGACCTGTTCCTTGCGCTGCATAATGCATATTTATGGTTACTTGACTGTCATAAAAAGACGCAAGCCTAGCGAATACTTTATTTGAAGTATCGTCTCTGTTTGGGTCTCACTACATAACGTTCGAAGGATACTGTCACGATCGAAAGCGACCGTACACATTCATTTCATGTGTGTACGTGTGCGTTACTGTTAATTTCTTACATTTATTCTCTCCATCGGACAATTACAACACGGATTGTTTGGGCTCGAGCGATACGATTTATCCATATCAGTGCAATTATTACTCGTGCTTGATGTAGCTCGTTCAGTCTAAAAGGCATAGCCGCTGCCTTCTCCGTACCCTATTAGAGAAACAAGTGTCGGAAAAAATATGCCCGTGATTTCCAATCTAAAGTGTGACGCAACTGTTGCTTGCGCAGCGGTCAAAGTAGTGTCATAAAATTTCGCTCCCCACTTAAGATCCCCCTGTCATTGAAGTTGGAGGTTCCTCCGACCACCTGAAGCCGAGCTAGCGTGGTAACAGAGTAGAGGAAGAGCAATCCCTGTCTTCACTCTGTCACGTCCTGCTACGGATATGAGGAAAAGGTAAAATGTGTTTGTGTGCGCAGGGGGGGGGGGGGGGGGGGGGGGGGAGGGAGAAGACGATGAAAAGAGCAGGGCCGGTGTCTCACTGTGATCGATGTATTAGATCTCGAAAATAGACTGTAAGAGAGCTAACTGCATTTAAATCTCGTACAGGATATTCAGCTCAGCATCCTGAGCTGATTGCTTTCAGACAAAATATCGGTAGATTACTGCAACTACGGCTCGCACAAGAAAAAGGGCAGATAACACGAACGCAAGAGGGAGTTAGAGACTTGTGGTCACACTCTGATTCGATCGGGTCACGCCACCAGCTCGCACGGTCTGAACCATCACCCTCGAAAACTTGCTCGAAACTACAGTCTCAGTCAAATCGTAAGGGGCCCCATCACCATTTGACTGAGCATCATCAGCTTTCTTTCAGATCTGTGACCTTTCTGTCAGTTCATTCAGGTGAGGTCAAATGGGTTTTTACATCATAACTCTATAGCTTGAATTTCTGTATTTTCTAACGTAAGAATTCGATGGACTCCTTTCGGCATTCATTTCTGAACACGTGCTTTGTTGTTTTTTTCTTTGTGAATATAACTTTCCACGAATAATTTTTAGCCCTCTTTCGGTGATTTGCTATGGCACGCAGGAGTATTCAAAAGCTACTAACGTCTATATGAGTGTATTTGTCAGCACTAAAAGTTGTTTACTTATAATCATGTTAGAAGCCGTGGTTCTTTAAGCTGTGCTTGCAGGAAGAAACGTTGTCGTCTATAAAACAGTGTTCTAAGTTAGATGCTTTGATTTCGTTTAGATGGTTTAACATCAAAAAGCAACAAATTCTTTGAGGGACGCCTTACGGGAGAGCTCCAGAAATTTCGACCACTTCAGATTCGTGGCATTTCACCTCCATCAAACATTGATCGCCGTGGACTGAATCGAACCTGCTTTCTTGGGAACAGCAGTCAAACACCCAAATCACTGAACCACTCCAGAAGCGCCCATGTTGTGTGAAACGGCCGGTAGACAAAAACGCGCTTGGCAATTTACGTCGGCTAGGCTGGCATGTCAACCCTAATTTGTAGCACTGGCTCTTGAAAGGGTGTGCTATCACGTGGTCTGCGGGATGATGACATCGATGAAACTAGGGCTCAGTCATTGTAGTAACCAATTAATGATACTTTCCGATGACGCCTTTGCACGGTTTCGTGTCAATGAACAAAGAGTGCTTATATCTAGCGAGGGCTTTGATTCCGAGTTTGAACATGCCTGCACAGTAGTGGGCCAGTACTTCGAATCACTAATCTGTGCCCGGACATCTGCGCATCTGTCATCTTTTTTTGTTCGCACCCCACGGGACTGGAATTACTTTGCAAACACCGTCGCACTTCATTCCGACCCATCAACCTTCAGATCATCCATCGAATGATTCATGTATTCGTCAACCACTCCCTCATGTAATACCCCTTAAACGAGGCCTATTAGGTAACAATAAATAAATAAATAAATAAATAAATAAATAAATAAATAAATAAATAAATAAATAAATAAATAAATAAATAAATAAATAAATAAATAAATAAATAAATAAATAAATAAATAAATAAATAAATAAATAAATAAATAAATAAATAAATAAATAAATAAATACGC
The DNA here is from genome assembly GCF_055883805.1 of Amblyomma maculatum. Lineage (NCBI taxonomy): Eukaryota > Metazoa > Arthropoda > Arachnida > Ixodida > Ixodidae > Amblyomma > Amblyomma maculatum. The sequence continues at coordinate 27,798,077 of NC_139349.1, read as the reverse complement.
GCACCATCCTTGCCCAAGAATCTTGGCGGCCTGGTTTGTACCACCACTCTGAGTAGCCGAATTGTTTCGTGAGATCATAACCACGTGGTCTGGCGGGGGTAATTAAAATTCATCCAAGTGTAGTGGTTCCAACGCGCGTGTTTCCACAACGGGTCTTTCAAGCTCGGCAGCGAGCAGAAAGAGTGAGATAGAGCCTAGAAATGATCAGTGACTGACCATGACTCCTGCTGGGCTTGCAGACTAAAAACCACATGCGCAGTGAGTTCGAACCGGTTGGGTTCGGATCCGCATTCTCGAGTTCGGCAGCCGAGCGTCTTAACCGCTCAACAACCACGGCTGACGGCTTCTCTAGGTATAATTCAGTTGCAATATTGCTAAACATCCGCCTAGTATCGCGGCGGCTCCCAGACTGCTTCACAATTATGCGTTAAACCCCCGCCTCCACGGTCAAACGCGCCGTTGCACTAGTGTTTATTGCGGAGGCCACAGTTAAACCTCCACAATTTCACGCGGCGCTCCCAGATGGCGCCCTATGTACAGCTCAAACTGCAATGCAGCAGTGCCCGTAGATGCATGAAGTTTCTGTCCGGCAAGTATCACATCAATTGCATCGAGTTATATTAAGTAATAAGGAAGAAAGTTCATGCTATCTCAGAGTAATAAGTTTAGGAAAATAAAACCGTCAATGTCTCCTTTAAAATGAACCTCTCGTTACGCACCCGGCTTTCATACTCATCCAATTTACAATATTGTATGATCGAAACTCGTGTCGCACACAACGGTGAGCTAAATATTGCGCGCGAAGAAATTGATTTTTATCGGTTGAAAAATAATTTAAAGAATTGAATTCGCTGTGCTTAATCTGCTGTACTGAACACGACTTGTTTTGGCGACATCGACAGTCAACCTAGGCAGCTGTGTTCTCTGACTAAGCTAATTGAGGCAAAAACAGAGGTTTATAAATAGCTCTCTAGCGTGAATAAATCAACCACTGTTTTATGCCTGAACCTACATCAAGAAGGAAACCAGCTTTCATATTATACGCTCTCTTCTTCAGATTTAACGAAGCCTCCAACTTCAAGTGGCGTACATGCACTTATGCTCATCAAATTCATACTTTTGCTGCCGGTGCTTTGGTGTAACACACACTGTCTACTTAGTCTCGCGTAACATTAGTTTAAAAATAAACAGGAAAAAACTCATGCGTGTGTCCCCCACTACTCTACCCGAAACTTTCTCTGTCCTGGGAGGGAGGCTGCGTCAAGCAGCTCAAACTCGCAGGAGGGACGACGCGCGACTGATCCGGCAAGTAAACAGCCTGGCTGAAGCCAGTGCTGTCTTAAACCGAAGGAGGCATCCTACGACCAAGATACGCTCATATATAACATACTTACGTTTGTTTCCTCTTTCCTTGCATTGTACTGCCGGCAAAGCTTATTTTGCTCACACAGACGAAAACTACCGGGTTTGGCGCCTGTGCTTCCGCGTGGTACCTTCTTCCGATTGTCTTGTTTTAAGCCCCTTTGTCACCGTGCCAAGGACGTCGACGGGGAGTCCCCACGCGCTGCTGTTCCTTATGTATCGCTCAGGAGGGCAGTAGCGACTACACCGACAGCCGACGCGCATCATCAAAACTTCCTGGTGCGTGGTTGCATGAGATGTGAGGAGGCGGTTGGCTAGGAAAGGGTAGGGGACGAGAGAAGGATGGCGCATGTTGGCCAGCCTGAGACAACGGTTCATAACTTATTTGTCCCTCGATCGCGAGCAGATCGTTTGCTTTATTTCTTGCGCGCACACTCTGAAGAGCGGTTCAGCAATCCCTCTCTCCTCTCCTCCTGCCAAGGTTGAATATACTGTTGAATATTTATCAGCCGCTTCTGGCGTGCGCATCGTAAGCGCGGAGCAGGAGGGTGGCGGGGTGGGCGGCTGACGCTCGCGGCGCAAAGCGGCCTATGCGCTTCCGAACCGTCCGACGCCGCTTGAGCCGCGGTGAGTTTGATCGCTATGTAACCCAAGCACAGCCGCAGTACCGTGCGAGGCTCGGCCTCAATGGTTCGGCGCGGTGGCATCAAAACGGCGCCCGCCCATTCTACATCTTTCTCTACGCTACGCGTTCTTTCTACGCTTCCTTTTCTAAAGTTTCCTTTGGTTAAGATTGTGAAGAGGCGGGTAGCGGAATTCTTAACAAAAAATGGTTCCAATTTTGCGCGACTGTGTGAAATAATTTGCTCAATTTGAGGCACACAAGGTTCAGACGCTTGAGCACTCGCCGTTCTCGTAATCCATCATGATGTCTTTATCCGCTTTTTTTATTAGGATATATATATTGTAAGATGGGGGTTTACTGAGGTACTCGGAAAGGGCAGATCAGCGGCGAACAGGGCGACAGCGGGCACAGTCAGGTCCAACACGCGCAGCGATCACGATGCCACTGACTGGAATGTTCTTCGTGCACTTCTTCACAATTACCTGCGGGATGAAAAGGAGACATTCTGGCGACTTACGGCGTGAGCAAGACAGCAGGGTCATAATAGTGTTTGAGGCCATAGACGTGAACAATCTCACGTCCGCGCCGGCGTAGATCATGAGACGGCGTAAGAGAATCCACCACATAATTAACCGGAGAAGTGCGCTCCAAAATAATGTATGGGCTATGGTATTTAGCGAGAAAGTTTGAAGACAATCCAGGAGCATTGGAAGGTATCCAAAGCCACACAAAAGCGCCAGACGACAAGTCCGGTGTCGTGTGTTGGTTGTCATGGTTGGATTTATGGCGGTACTGGGTGTAAGCCGTGAATGCGCGGGCAATTTGTCGACAGTCTTCCGCATGCTGGGCTGCTTGAGACGCAGGGGTATACTCAGATATGTCTCGCTGATGCGGGAGTATGGTGTCGATTGTAGCAGAGGGGTGACGGCCGTGAAGGAAAACAAAAGGAGAGAAGGCAGTAGTAGACTGCGTTGCGGTATTGTAATGCTGCCATGGTGGGCGTATCGAAGTGTACATTGGAGATGACTGAAAAAAATTACGAGTTCAACGCTGCTGAACCAAATAGTGAGCGAAAGCACTACATGCGGGCGACCGAGCGTTATTCTTCTTCTCTTTTTCTTCTTCCTCAGCCCACATATAAAGCCCCGCTTTAACCAAGCCTTATGAACGTGCCTTAGACGCCTATAGGGGTAACCTGATTGACAGAGTCCTAGCAGGCTGATTCTTACGTAACCGTCCCATGTGAAACGAGAGACCCAAGTTGGCAGCTCCTGCCAACCCACGTGGGGTGTGACGTCACAGCGTCACGTGGGTAGGACGTGGCTACCGGCCGCGCTACGCTGAAGGCTCGGAACCTAAAGTAGTATTTATTTCGCAATAAAACTAGCAGTGGCTTAGCTCGGCTATGGCGGGATATACGTAATGTTATGGCGCATTCGGTTGAGGGGATGAGAGCAGAGGCGCCGAGCAAAATTTGCCAAACAGCCCGCAAGGGGCTCACGAAAAAACCGTACAACGGATCCGCGCGAAGGCCCATTAGGTAACCGCCAGTAGAAATATATTAATCGGGCTTCTTCGGCGGCACCCTTCACAGTCGTGCCTGCATGGCTGGAGAAATCACCGCTGTTGTTTCTCTGTTCTCAACCGTCCCTGCTGAAGTCGAAAACTGCATTTGTTGTTGTTACACAACGTAGTGTAAGATGGGAGAAATCCACCGCTATTCTAAGCCACTTTTATACTGTTGACATAGATGTTTTAGAACTACTGATCCGTTCCTCACTGAAGGTGGCCTTATAACTTCTAAAGCGTGTGAGATCTGAACGACCGTTTTTCTAACTTGTGGCAGATGGCAATCACAATTCGATTCCATGACAGAATTCTCGTTTGTTGGTATACGGGCAACATCAGATGCACAGTTACGCGCTCTGGACTGTTAATGTGGAAGAGTTTAACGAAAAAAAACTAATCTTAACGCGTCCTCTGGCAAGGCATTAAGGCCAGGCACCGGCGGCATCAGACGCTTGCGGAGGTCCTCTATAGCGTCCGAGTGTAGCATTTTATACTTAAGAAAAATGTTTTTTTTTTTTTTTTTTTTTTTTTAAAGGCGAAAGCCTTTCTAGGCTCATCGAACGAAATCCTATGCGTGAGAGTTTTGCTCAAGATTTGTACGTGAGATCTGTCAAATTCCGCGAGATTCTGCGAGGCTTCGAGAGCTGTGTTCTTGTCTATCATTCCTGCAATCTGCAATCCTACGCTTGAACTTGCGTCAAGGTACGCCACGTGACAGGAGCGATGGTGTACCGTCCAAACTCACACTTGCCGGAGAAAGTGCGAGAAATACTGCGCCTTTCTTTTCCTGTAAACCAATTATAATTATATGCAGCACTGTAACAAACGCCGATAAGAGGCAAACGATTAGAAGCAAATGATAGGAGAGGAAGGGTAGGCTTTCGTAATTCTCCTCTTTAGAAGCATCTAAGAGAACCTCGGATTTTTAGGAACGCTCTGTGTAATCGAGAAATCTAAAAAAAGGAACAGATGGAGAAATGGTGCTGGTAATTAATATGAATAGTGCGGCGTGAACATGTGTCACATAAATGAAATTTCCACCGCCTTGGATTCTACTCATTGCGGAGGACAAGACACCTTAGGCAGCAGTTTTGTACTCCCTCTTTTCGCAATTTCTAACTCTTGCACCTTTTTAGTCTACGGTTTCTCAATGTTTTCGCTACAAATTTTCAATTATACTTCGAAGCTTTGCTGAAGTTCAGTGCCACCTGTTTTTCTTTTGACAAAGGGATTTACGCTGTGGACATCTATGTATTTGAGGTCAAAATCCTGAATTGGTTTAATTTTAGCTCACTGCTAAATACGTGAACGAAGAGAACTTTACTTTCGGACATGTCGTAGGTTGTAACAAGAGATAAGACACGTTGACTCAGATCCCTTTTTTTGCATATATTAGCGTGCAGTGTGACCCCGTTATTACGGAATTCTATCGCAGACTTCTGCGGCACATTTCTTGCCACACACATGGTGCGCGCGTATTAGGCCCCAACATCCCTTTATTCCCTAAAAGAAGGAAGCGAACCTTCCGTCGCCTTCTCATAACTGCCAGAGGGAAACACTCTGATGATAAAACACTGCGTAATGTGGGACTACAGGGGGGAAATCATACAGTATGTAAACCTTGAGCAAAACTGTAATATGGCACCAAAGAATAGTTGGGTAATAAGAACAGTTACTTTTTCCACTTCGTAATAATAATAAAAATCACATATCTGTGTGGTTTTGATATGGAGAAGACGCGAGCCTCACCGCTCATTGATTTTCTTGTGCCGTGTGTGCTCGCTTCGGCGGTCTGACGCACACCCTGCTCCGGCGCATCGACGACAAAGGGTGGAGTAGAAACAGAGTTCTATGGTGGCATATGGTGGCGGGTCGAGATTGATGAAGCTGCTCAAGATCGGTCTTCCCTTTACCCGCACACTCTGAAGCGCACACTACTACAACACGCAAGAGGGCGCGCACGATGAGGGGCTCGCCTTGTGTGAGAGTATCATGTGTACCTCTTCTCTCCTTAAGCGCGGGCGGCATAGCACCTGAGCTTCAAGCACTTTTGGCCGCCATCGGCAAGTATGCCTCGTGGGATCTCGCTGTCAAACGTTAGAAATCTTGTGCTAAAGAACCCGACCCTCATTAACTTCAATACAAGGAAGTTAATTAGGATTCAGTACGTCGTAACTAGTAATTGATGACGTCAAATGTTCACTTGGCCTATTCACAGGGCAAAAGTAAAAATAAAGTTTAATAATAAAGAATTAAATAAATGAATATAGAATAAAAATGAAAAAGATGTAGACGTCGGTAAAGGAAAGAAACGCTGATATCTCTGGTACTAACTACAGAAATCGCTATACTTTGGCATTTTCGCACGAAAGGAGACTTGAGTGCACATCCGGAACTTTTCTTTAAAACCTGAAAAGCTGTACGTATGCATTTTATGCGGAGAAAATACGGAGGAAGAATAAGCAAAAGCTTTCTTCCTACGCCTGTCAGGTTTCACCCATTACTAGAGGTTTGCGCGAAGTGTGGCGATGCATGTCGCAGACACGCACTACAATGCGCCAAAAGGAAACATCCATAAAAGGACAGCTTGACAGGGAGCTAGCGCGTGCTTTCTTTTTATGCTTTCTTTCTTTCGTTTTTGTATTGCGCGAAGTCGCTTCAAAGTAGTGGGGAACCGCGGCGCTGAGCTTTTACGACACTCACCGAGAGTTTCTCAAGTCAGCTCCCCTCTTATAACCATATTATTAATTTTTTTGTTTCGGTCTAGACCTCTCTTTCTCTCTCAGCAGTGGACCGGAGAGAATTCCTGCCAAGAGCTGCGCGGATGCTGTTCTTCGGGCTGGAGCAGCTCTGCTATTGACGGAAAAATGTTTTTTATTTTTTTTTTTTTTTTTTGGGGGGGGGGGGGGGGGGGGAGGGGGGCTTTCTTATCATCTGACCTCATGTTGCGTCCCGTCAGCTGGTTTAAGCAGCAGTGCTGCTGCTTGCACTCTTCCGTGTGGTAATGGCGTTGGCTGCTGATAGCCTCGGAGGCTTTTTTTCCCTTTACACAAAAGACATGGACAGATCGTGGGGCGCAGCTGCAAATACGTCGCAGTTGGAGCACAAGGCACTATATAAGCAATTTTCTCCTATTTTATTCTCTGCCACTTTTGTGCTAAGAGTAGTATTATGCGTAGTCAATACCACCCGTCAAGTCATAACCACCCATTAAACTTATCTTCTGAAACACAAGAGAATGTACTGCACCACTGTATCTCACAAACAGTTTTGACAGTGGCCGTTAGCAGCACAGTGACTGCCATCTCATCATCTGTAGTCAATACCGCTCTATAGCACATTTTCAGTGGAAAAATTCTGAAAAATACAGCATTTGACAAAAATGTACTTGGAAGGAGCTTCTTCGGTCAAACGCAGTAAAAGATCTTTATTTACAGAAGAAGCCGGTCAAATAGAGCAAGAAGATTCGAAAGATGGCAAGCCAGAAGAAGGAGGCGAAAAAGAAGAACAAGGGGTACATGCGCAGTTGTGGTCTGCGTCCGGCACGGTAACTTGTCTTTGCATAACGAAGTGCAGCTCTCGCTTTTAAAGGGCACGCTGCAGTACAACCAGCCTTGTTCTCGTGAGAAACGCGTGCGGTAGTCGTAACATACGGCGGAGTTTCTAACTTCGGACTTATCGCCTCCGCCCTGCAGTTGGTATAGTCAGGCTGATGATGAAATCGATGGTTAGCGAAAGCTAGGAAGCTATAGTCACTCTTGGATATTGGCGGTGGCTGAGCTCAGCTAGGCCAAGATATACGTAGCGGAAGCATGTGCGTCTGGCGCTGGGCTGCCTACTCCTCTCCAATCAAATCTTATTCCATCCAATTCAGTGTAATTCAAGCCAGTTAAGTCTAATATAATTCATGCCAAACAAATCCAGTGTAATCCTATCCAGTCCAATCAAGTACAGTTCATTCCAGTCTAATGCAATCCATTCCAATCCTATCACTTTCAATCCAATCCTGTCCAATTCAATCCAATCGTGTTCAATTCAATCTAAACCAGTCCAGTCCAATCCAATCGAATGCAATTCAATCTAATCTAATGTAGTTCGATCTAATCGTGTCCAATGCTGAGTACACGCTCGTCCGAAATGCGGCGCTGACTAGCCTATCATCAGAACTATCATCCACACGCTAGAGAAGGAGAATTAGGATGCGCAAAATCCCGGGCGTTTGTAACATATTTTTGTTTGCAAAGCTTGCGTATGTCCTTCAAGTTGTACATTGTGCGAGGAGGAAAGTACAAGTAATACAAAGAATATTTGCAACATTTGTGTGGCGTTGTCAATGGGAGCCTACGTGGCGTGACAACTTGTTCGTTTTCTTAAAGTCTGGTGGAGTAGGCATTATTAACCTGTTTGTGCATCAACTTGTTTCCCATTTTTCTTCTTTTTCAAATCGGAAAACTATCCGCTTGGTTTTGTGTTTTGTAGCTGTGCTCATTAGGCGTCTTAGTTCTCATGTGCCTTTCTTATTCTCACCGACTGGGCAGGCTCGTGAGGGGGCTTTACGGGGATTTTGTAAAGAGGTTGCTGACACTTTAAATTTTCTCACCGTACGTGTCTATTTAGATTACCTGCATAGCCTGTCGAGAATGCAGATGACCGAGGTTCTCACTGAGTCTTTGTTCTCCACAATGTTGTATCGGCAGCCTTATCTGGGCTTTTTGGACACCAGTGTTGTAAAGCTGGTTAGGCGAATATGTATTCAGGCAGCACACAAAAACATTATTTTTAAAACTACACACATCGACGCTGCCTGTCAAGACATTTGTTGATGATAAGGGGATGTTTTGTCATTGACGGTGAATTGTCTGTGTAGCCTGCCCGAGACAATTGATCATTGCTTTACTCTGTGTCGAGGTCCTTGGTTCTTCTGTGACATATTACAACCAAATCTTAAGAATGACATTATATTACACTGATACTATTAGATTTTTGCCTGTTGACAAAAACTCTGTTGTGCCGTATGATCTATTTGTGCTGATGGGACTCTTCAGTCTTTAGAAAAGGTGTATGATGGACAGACATGCCGAGCAAGCGAGATCGTCCAAATCCGTGTTTTGTGAGCAGTGTGCTTTGCTGAGAAGTGTATATGCTGCACGCGAAGAACTTGCAAACTGGCTACCGTACCTAGATGCATGTGGGTGCCTCCCTAAATTTTGATGTTTTCATGGTGCTGAAGTGTCGGGGTAGGGATATGGCGGGCATGTATTAAGCAGCCCGGTAACTTCAGATACGAACTAGTTTGGGTAAGTTAAGTTCTTATTTCTTTCACGGAGGTTTCCCATGCAATAAAGAAAAAAAAACCACGCGCGACTCAGTTGGTTAAAACGCTCGGATGAGGATCCGAGGGCTAGAGGTTCGATTCCCAGTGGTGAGATTTTTTTTATGAGGACACCGTAGCTCCTTTTTGCGGCGTAGCTACGGCCACCCGAGGTCTCGTTTTGGATTTCGAAGTTTTGTTTTCGAAACGAAAGACGTGCATTCGCGTCCCAGGAGGAGTCACGCGTTTGTTGCAGAACTAATATACGACAGCGAGACAGGTGCAATGGAAAATAAAAACCAAAATGTAAAATATGGGTCAGCATAAAACAAATAAATGAGCGATGTGTGCGGAAGGGCAGCTTTTCCTGTGGCGTAAACTATGAGCTGCTGTTGTGTAATCTGGGGTGGATAATCCGTTGACAGGATCGGCCAATGGGTGGGTCCAGATTCGACAGTGAAAAAACAAAACATTTTATTCACTTCCTCTCATAGCTTGAAAACAGGCTGAAAGGACAGCAGAGGGAACCTGAAAAGAGTAGGTTATAAGGGAAGGAAGAAAAGAAGATGAGGTTATCAAGGGAAGAGGAATAGAGGGTATGGAGGAACCCTTGAAACATGGGATCGACACTGGTTATTTTAGCCCCCACTCGTGTAGCAATCTAATCACGGCCTAAGCGACTGTCGCGGACAGGGAATTCATGTGACTGAATTCCTAACTCATTTCCTCGTCTTCTGGGTATGTATACCAGAAATCTCTTTTGTGGCCCAGACTATGAGAAATAGCTTGGACGCTTTTCAACAGCCACACAAAGACGAGAAATAAAAATAAAAATGAAGTAAAATACTAAATAAAAACTAAAGGGCCGGAAAGCCTCGTTGCCTTCTGAACGAAAGAGAAAGAATTGAGAGTGGTTGAACGAATTGCTCTAGTTTCTTCTTCCAGCGTATTGAGGCTGTTCCCGGTGGATTTTGTTTTAGGCCAGAAATGGAGATCTGTGTGAGCCTGAAATAGGCGGCAGAGTTGGAAGCTGCGTGTATCTTGCGTACAGCCCTCCGAAATCTAATCCGGTTAGCCCAAAAGTTACAAATCACACGGGCTGCACGAAATACGCGAGTAAGCGCGTGTGAGCGTACTGAATTCATGCTGACAAAACTGATGTCGCGAGCTAAACGGTAGTAAATATTTGTGCTTTCTATGCAGTGCCCTATCGTTTAGCTTTACAAAGCCGCCTTGTGTCAGAGGGTGTGCGAAGACTGGCATTAAGTGCAAAGAAAGCTATTAAGGTTCACCTTGCATTCTATTTCCCAACAGAATGCTTGTAATTATTGACGAGGAGGAAATAAAATCGCTAAAAAAAAATCTGCTTGAGGTAATATAAGCAGATGCGGAAGAACGTAAACCTTTCCGTCATGAGCGTTATTGGAAGGCGTTTTAAAAAATGTTGCCAGTAAGTTTACAAATACCTCGCAGCTGGTTTTCAAGCATTACCTCGTCTGCTCTGCACGTATTCAAACAAGGAAGATGCCGGCGTGCCTGCACTGGGAGAAAGTTTTCACTGCTTCAAAAATAAAATCCTTACAACACATATACGGGCAATAAACCTATGAGCGCGAAATCTATGACAGAAAAGTGAAAATTAATTTCTTCTTGTTAAAGGTGTGTAGCGGGGAATCATGCTTTCACGCATGGTTGTGTGCTCGCTATAAAAATAAAAACTGCTTCATCGCTACGGTAATTAGAGGCGATGCAATGACGTTATCTGAAAATGCGTCGTTTACTTTAACACATATCTATACGAATGGCTTTGCAGACGATCCTTAGCCCTTGACCAGACTGTGAAATGACATTCATGAGAAAAACTGAACAAAACAGAACCCCCAAAAGTCAGAAGTGGTTTCTCATTGAATGCCATAAAAGCGCAACTATTTGGCTACCAGCGAAGGGCGCGCAGATGTCCGCGAAACCTCGAAATTTGTGAAATATTTGCTATGCTCTGATATCAAGCACACTGTCACCAACTATATGTCCAGGACAGTCGCTCTGCAAAGTAGCACGGGATAACTCGCAGTTTACGGTGGGAGGTAGATAAACAAATGAAGTGAAATCGACGTTCTTGCAGAGTTTGTAGCTGCCAATGAATACTAATGCGGAGTTAATCTGTTATTGAAATGTCAGTTTTTCGGCGGTATCTCTAACACATTAGGGACAATACCGGCTAGCAGGAAAGAGCTTTTGATGGGCGTTAGCGCAAAGCGATGATAACAAGAAATAGCTTCACAATACGGTCTCTTTCTGTGTTTGCATCAGGTTTTTCTGTCTTAATGTGGGCTACTTCAGGCGAATATGGAATAGTGTTAGCACGAACAGACTCTATCACCTTTGCGTAGAGTGCTCAGGCGGCGTACTTTCCAGCGTACATTTTGACACCCCATCGCAGCTTTTACAATTATAAAGAAGTGCCTGAGCGGAAGTAGAGAAACACCAAGCTGCAAACAAGGCGGGCACAAATACTTTGCCCATTAAGCGTGGGGTGCTTTCCAACTTCGGGTTTTCATTTTTTGGTTTCGTGCACACAATTCACGTTGCCTAAGCGCCCTGCACAATAGTGACGAAGACTGAACAAGGCAATAATCTGGCAAACCGATGACATATAGGAATTTTGGACGTAGTCTGGTACGTACTTCGACATTTTTTACTCGCAAAACAAAATAGCATATAAGGGATATAAGGACTTGAACCTTCATCCTTCCTGGCAGTTTCTTCTGATTTGGGTAAACACACATTGGAAACAATGAGAATGCACCATTTCTTCGGGACCACTGCTTCTGATCAAGTATCGGACGCCCACACTTAAAGACTTCTATTCCCTTCCTTAATACGTGCCACCCAACCACACTCAACCGGATGCATTGATCTAAGAATGTCAAACAGTAGGAATTAGTGTAGAAACATGCCGCTACTTTTTCTTCCGGTCACTAAATCATTTTAGAAGCCAAAATTAGCTGGTAATATTCATATCCAGCGAGTGAACATCAGAACTATCTGACCCAATGAAAACAACATATATTGTTTTATCTGGGGCTCATTTTTCGGCGACTCGTCATATGTGCTGTAAGAGCTGTTAGACGTACTGAGCGAAATCTCCTCGTCATCACAAAAAGTGCTGTGATTCTCGAGTTGAGCTACCGTCGCCGGGCGGAACGCAAAATCCTCAAAAGTGAAGCGGAGCGTGCAAGCCGTGGTAAAATAACTATTCAGTGCTGACTACCAGCAGAGGCGATGCAGATAGGTAGAATAAAGTACACCCATGCTGACGTTTGATTGCTCCCCTTATCACCGGCACGAGAATTCAATGCTTAGTCCATCCCTGCCCGCCAGGGGCGCAATGAATGCTACGTTCAGTAATTTACCGCCCGTATCATGCCAAAACAGTTCAGCCTGGGTGGCTTAGTCACGAACTGAGCCACCTTTGATGTTCGTGCCTGCAGTTAGTGTTTCTTATCACAGTTCAACAAATTATTCACAAATTATCACCGGTTAATTCTTGTAAACAAGCATTGAAAATGACTTCGATGAGCACCGATAGAAGCAACGCCGTTATGCTAGTGCCGAGAGTAAGCGAACTACCGAATCTCCAAGTAAAATCTATCGGACCTGCGCCATCTGCGTATGCTTCCGCTAACACAGCGATCTTGAAAGCAGGTTTGCTGTCGTTCACGTGCTTCGTTTTATTTCGTTTCGATGCGAAAGCGCTAATGCCGCCATCCCTCCCCTCAATTTGGAGTGATACAATTGTGCATGCTTAGCATGGCAACTGTGACGCCATCCGTCTCGCTAGCTGCTATAGCAGGCGTTGTAGCGCCACCGAAGAGATGTGAGGGGCTTCGCATGCACAAGAGGTAAGCCTGTGGCAGATGCCACTTCTCCACGGTTTTGTGCACACCATTTGCTCTTACGGCATTCGATTCCGCGATGACGCTCGCACAGATTCGTTACTGCAGCCATAGCTTAGTTTTTTTATTGTCTGCAAGGTGGTAACTCAGCCTAATAATGAGTTCCACCTTGCTAGGCTACCGTCAGTGCTACGTGAGGACATAACTGCCTGAAAATTTAACAAGCATGCAAAGTTTGGGTGGCGCAGCATAGTATACTCGCTGTACAAGAACGCTAATATCATTGTTGCGTTTCCAGAATTACCCTAACATAGAACACATGACTTTCCCTGGAGCGCGGTGGTAACTATAAGTAATCGTATTTGCATGTTTGCCTGCAAAACATGTTGCCTTCTGCATATAATGTATGAGAGGCAACGTGAGATTGCAGTGAAGAAGCAATGAGCGAAAAACTGGTAGCGTTCGTGCCAGATACCGTTATCAAAATACATCATCGGCAGTGGCGCTGCAAGAAAATTGCAAGAGCAGTGAAGTACGTAATCAAGCCGCCGTAAAACGCGCATACATTACAAGCCGAGCATTCATGATACGTCACTCTGATGCACTCTGATCCTCGATACACTAATACATTGGTACTTCAGACAATCATATAAGTGTCGTTCGTTTAAAAACACCCTTCACTGGACATACGTATGCGACGCCAGTTAGCCGCTATATGAATAAAAAACCCGAAGCAAACCATACAGTGCAGTGCAGAGTTATGGGTGGTGTCACATTAGTTCTGGTTACATACAACACGCATGGGCTAGTAAGTTAAAGGCCAGCTCACGAGTGAGAGCCGAACCAAGTGATATATGTACGTGCAAGGGCGGACATAAGTAAACGGAGCACACTTTTCCCTTCAAATTAAAATCAAAGCTCCTGTACTGGAGATAAGAAACCAATATTTGTCCAATTTAAGGGGCAGTGGCGTCTAATACCGCTTTGCACATACTACGACTGCAAATTTCAGTTACGTAAGGAGTGAACAATTACAAAAAATGTTGTGCTCTGCCTATTTTTGTCCGCTCCAGGACGTCCATTCAAAGGAGGTTTCGGCGAATACATTTCTCAGATGCCGTGTGAATCATGCCAGTCTATACTACGTAGAGAATGCACACACACACACACACACCGAATATAATACCAACAGATAAACTTAAACACCGGTCCAAAGCTTTATTTAAAAACATTGGACCTGTGTGACTATAATGCTTCCGCACAAACACGTGTAAGCAGTCCGAAGTGTTTTTGCCGAAGTTTGTTTTTAGGGTGTAGAATTGTGAACAATAGCGATGGATATAAGCAACGTACAGACAATTGATGTTTGATGTGAAAGGAAAAATTAAATTGAGCAGCAACAAAAATTAATAATTTTCCGGTGATGACAGACATTATTCCTCTCGGGGCGTGTTAATGCAAACTCTCTCTCTCTCTTTTATTTTGCTGAGTTTTCCACACCTTTCCAGGGAAATATGCTTTCCTGCTCAAGAGAATAAAAGAGTATCGAGAGCTGGAAAAGGCATGTGCTAGACGGCCTTAGAATTTGTTCCCAGAAAGGCGCCAGAAAAAAAAAAAAAAAACAGTCTAGAAAGGAAGCTTTCTTAGAATTTAAGTCTCGGAAGGTGAAAGTGTGGACGTCGACATAGGGCGTCTTCTTGCGAGCGCGGTAATAGGCAGGAAAAAAATATTCGAGCGTCATTGGATTTACTATACGGAAAAGGTGTAAAGATATGAGCGCGGTTGTACAAAAATAATAAAAAAAAGACACTTTCCAACATTCAAAGGTTCCTTGTTTTAAAAAAGAGCAATGCGAAGAATTTTACGTAATACCCTTTCTTTCGAACGAGTTCGCTCTTCTCGCTAAATTGGTCTGGCACAAGTGCGCCCTCAGCCAGTGAGCGCGGTCTTGGGCGTCGGGAGGGCGACGCTGTCCTTTCAGGGACCAAGGCGCCAGTGCGTCCTAGCGAACACTTTCTGAAAGCTTCAACCCCTTCACCTCCCCCCTCCACCATCAAAACTTTTTAATTAACGACGGGTGGTTGCACAAAGTGCAGCGAACATGAGGGTGCGCTTATCGGGAACCGGTGTGGTCGTCATTTCCGTACGTTTTCTGTGGGCGCTCCTCGAACAAACAAAACCATCTCCCACAGTCCACCCTAAAGAACAGGTGGGTTCATACGCTCAGAGAGAACTGAAAGTACTGTTCTAATTGTGGTAATCATTATTAATTTTTATTTCTTTTTTATCAGCTAGTAGCGATTGCCGCTTTCCTCGCACCACAAAGACAAGTCTCTTGAAAGAAGGCAGCAGAGCAGGTAACAACACAAAGCGTAAGAGGCACACATACGCACACAAGGACAACGCTGCACTGACAACTGTATTAACTAGAAACCGCAAATCTTCTTTCACTTCACGTCTGCAGCCAACGTATTCCTTGTCTTTAACATTCGGCCGGTTTGCGCAAAAATTCTACTTCCTCCTTCAACAAAACCACTGATGGCATACTGACACATTTGTCTCCCAAGTCACAGATTGCATATGCTTCCTAAAACTCCCTTGCTAACTTGTCCTTCATCCTTTTCATAACCTTAACATTGTGAAGGTCAGCCGGACATTTTTGGTCTCTACAACCACCGCAGTCTTTGCAGTGCACAGCGAGATTAGTGCCAGACTTGTCCGATATTGCAATAGCCTGCTGTCTAATCTTGTCATTGAGACATCTTCCTGTCTGTCCAATATATTTCTTTCCACAATCCAAGAGAATCTCATAAACAACCCCCTGAATACACTTAGAGTACCTAGTCCGGTGCGAGGTTTTGCATCCAGAGTTGAAGTCCTGGTTGTTAACCTGCACACACATCCCTTTAGCTCTGTTTGGTGCCGTTGGAATAATCCGGCTGTAGACGTGAAGTGAAAGAAGAACATGTGCGGTTTCTAGTTGATACAGTTGTCATGCAGCGTTGTCCTTGTGTGCGTGTGTGTGCCTCTAACGCTTTGTGTTGTTACCTGCTCTGCTGCTTTCTTCCAAGAGATGTGCGACCAACTAGCTCAGCGTTCGACTCTATTATTGTAACAAAGATAAGCTTGACGATGCTTGCTAAATGCTTGTCATTTGCATGGTGGAGAGTTAACTGTGCGATCATTGTTACGGTGTATAAAATGAGTATTGTAAGAAGCGCAAGCAAACTATAGTGTAGCCTTATCCTACAACCAAAAAAGAAAAACATGTTTTGTAGCTTCAGCTAGCTGGGGCTCACACGTATCGTAGTGTTTTAGATCCGATATTATTGTTGCTTGTCTGGTTACCACAAAATTTCCCCTAGCTTGCGAAACACTTCCGTCTGAACCCACGCTGCAGTAATCCTTAGCACTGGAGCGATGTAAGTCATTACAGTGACCAGCTACATAAACGCAGGAACAGGGGCCTATTTTGAGTCATACTGACGGCTCCCCTGTGGCGTATTCTTATACTCAGAGCATAACAACACTGAGCCATGGCCGGACTGTGTGCCCAGGACCAAGGACCGCGGATATGGCTTTGGCTTGAAATATTTCTTGTTACCCTTCCATGTCACTCGTACGTGCGGCAATGCTTATTTCCATGCCGACTCTTACTAATTCACACAAGTGTACCTTCTGCTAGGTGTCTATGAGAGTAAACAAAAATGTACCACGTTGAACCAAAGAGAAAACCAGAGCGAAGCCGTCTTGCGGAGGAAATACAAGATTCTCCCCGCCCCCACCCCTTTATTTCTATGTCTCGACTACTCTATGAAGCGACATACTATTAATGGTCAGAATTGATTGCAGACATGCAACAACGCGAGACGCTATTGTTTCGCTGCTTGAATGGAGTGTCAGTGACAAGGTCAAAGATCGAAAAGCAGAAAAATAAAAAAGACGCACGGCTAGAGCTCAAGGGAAATCAGTTCTCCATAATGTACCGCGCCCTGGTACTTACCCTAATATGCTTGCAATTATAAGTGAACGATGGCCCCGAGAACATAGCGGTGTTATTATGCGCATTTCGAATCACTGCGGCTCAGAACTCGTAACGCCCCAGGCATGCTCCCTTTTCGAAACTTTACTTTTTCTGTACGTGATATCGCCGATTGTTGCTCGAGTTGCGCGCTTTTTCTTGAGCAGTTGTTACTTACGGCTTATTTTCAATCAGCAATACGATCGAAGACTTTTCCAAATGCGTAATCCCTTCTCCTTATTCCATAATTCCTTTCTTCGAGCTAACCGTGCCAGGAAAAGCTTGTTTGCGAATTCAGATTTGCCAAAACGTCTCAACAATGGAATCGGCTATCGCAAGTGCAAGTGTGCTCTTTAAATAAAGATGTGTTCTTTGCCAATCTGTAACCCCCTCCCCTGTTTTATAGCGCCTTCCTGCCTTCCTGAAATGCGGGATAATCTTCGAATAAAGAATATATGCTGTATGTAGGTAACATCCAACTCTTCTCCGCCCATTCGTCCCATGCTTCCCCTCTGTCAAATTTAGGCGTTGTTTTAAGAAACAAAATTCAATAGATAAAATTTCCTGAACCAAGTCAACGGCGTTAGGCATCTGCCGTTACCGTATTCCTTGTTGCCGCTTCGATCTATGTTCGATTCCGCGCTTGGTAGGTTTCGCGGTAACGGGCTAGTCTGACGTCTCGTTGTTAGATGATCTTGGCAGCCCGTCTGGTACAGCTTCGGTCTCTGTCATTAGCGAGAGTGGCTGAAGTAAAACATGTTGCTGGAGTAGTTAGTTCATAATTGCACGAGATAAAATTTAGCGCAAGGGCGACAGGGCAAAAAAGTGCCAACTGATTCTTTAATTGAAGGGCACACGTAATATATAAGGGAATCGCCACACCACTTGCCAGCTAACGTATACGTCAGAACATTATGCAGTTATCGAGCGGTAAAGAGATCCATGTTTAACAAAAGATGGACTAAAACCAATAAAAATGATTGATGACTGTTTAAAAACAAAGTGGCGCGTGGTGTAAAGGGCCAAAGTAACAAATTGGAAAGAAAATTGTCAGTGTCTTAGATTGGTTAAGCTTGGTAATTGCGAAAGCAATAGCTATGGCTACGCCTAGGTTCAGCTGGTGGTGTAGCTGGGTGTGATGCTTGTGGTTATGCTTATGGTTATGCAGTGATTCACTCTGGCCACGACATATGGTTCAGCTATTGTTTATTGCGGAGTGCTACCTGGTTATTCTATGTATAATTAGTAGCGAGGCAAGGAGTGCCGTGGCTGCAACGATATACTTGGTTGTGGGTGAGGTTAAGGAAGAACGTACAACTGCCGCTCCAGCACCGGCTGCAACGCATTCTTTACGCCAGCAGAAATGAAAGCATCCCTGGAGACTGCGTTGGTTCCACATGCCGCTAGGCCACCTTTTATAGTATCCAACGTTGCACCCCCGGCGGTAGCTGCGGCTGCAGCCCCTTAATTTTTCTTAGCTTAAGGAGCATGTGGCACAACTGCAGCTCCGCCCGGCCGTAGATCAACGTTGGTCCTAACTCTCGGTGTGTAAGGGCGAATCCGAGCCGGCGCCCCAAACGTCGTTCTAAACGGTCTCACAACAGTCTCAGGGATGACGTCACTTCGGCTTTAGCACTCTCTCACGGAGGGAACGGGAGTTAGGCCGCGGCTGGTAGCTACTGCCTCGCGAGCCGACGGCGCGAGTTGGGGCCCTTGTTTTTGCGGCAGGTGGGAAGACGTCACTCCGGCTGTAGCGCTCCTCACGGAGGGAGCGCGAGGTCACGTTAAAGGTCAATGGTAGCTACCACCTCGCTACGCGAAGGGCTGAAAAGTGAATGTAGTATTGCTTTTGCAATAATACGAAGATAGCGGGATCCAAATGCATAAAAGTAAACCCGGAAATGCAAAAACTACCCATGTAACATCCTAAACCTTTATCAATGCTTCGTGCAATAAGCGCCTTGTGCCACCAAAGAACAGCCAAACAAATAACCCTCCGATGATTGGGACACAGTGATTTTTTGAGGGTTTGACATTGACAACATTGACAACATAAAAGCCAGAAACAAACACATATAAGAGCGTAATACAGTCTCCAACGATTTCGTGCTCTGAATTCATGCGGTATAGCAGCACAACTCGTACGCTTGTTATTTGATTAGCCAAATGTTTCTCAAGAGCTTTGTTCATGATTATAGACAATTTTGACCCTTTTTAGTAATTCAAAAAGCTTTTTTTCAGTTCGCGGACAACACGTTTGCGGCTCCTGTCTAAATCCATCGTCCTTTATAGGATATGTTTGGCCTGGCTTAGATCGGAGTCGTTGCAATGCAGTGGCCGATCAGACCCCATTCCAGCGTCCATTAACCTTTCATAGTCTCAACTTCTCGTTCAAAGAGCGTCGCGTTTGCCCAACGTACGACTTGCCACAAGTGTGAGAGACCTGACAGTTGAGCCAGTGTATTTAATACGAGTTGAAAAGAGTTCTGTAGAAGATAACATTCCTGTGCTGCCTAGGGAGGGCTTGCCTGATTCGGGACGCAATGCCCCTAGGATAGAAGGGCTCTTAATGCTGTCTTGTTTACAGAAAATGCACGCAATTTCCAGGTACAGTTGAAATGTCAGCTAGCCGCGTAAGCCCACCTGAGTGGGTGGTTTAGCGCGTAGCCAATACAAAATGCGCATCAATTTAGATTGTCCTAGTTTGAGGGCAAACAGAAGCTTTATGCCTTGCACGTGGGCTCTGCAAAAATCGCCTGATATGTCACTACCACAGTCGTGACTTAAATCTTGGATTAAGTGACTTTGGCATCACATTCAGCACCTTCCTAATTACGGCATTTGTTTCATCGCCACTGCATTGCTTTCACTTTAGTATATCTTAGTGCTGACCCTTTTCCTCCGATTCACAGCCGTGCTGCCTGATATTGTCCCATAGCAGTCGGATGCCTCACTCACTCACTCACTCACTCACTCACTCACTCACTCACTCACTCACTCACTCACTCACTCACTCACTCACTCACTCACTCACTCACTTACTCACTCACTCACTCACTCACTCACTCACTCACTCACTCACTCACTCACTCACTCACTCACTCACTCACTCACTCACTCACTCACTCACTCACTCGCTCACTCACTCACTCACTCACTCACTTATTTTTCTATTCATCCTTATGTTGAAGGACAAAGCGATAATCCTCAAGCCTACCTGTCCCTCTTATTTAAAGCTATGCAGCTGGTATACAAATGACAGCTGTAAACTATGACTAGCAGCATATCTCGATAATATACGAGATTAGAAATCGAAAAGAAATATTTTAAAATGGAAAATAAATTATAGTAGACAAGGTATAGACAATAGATATAAGTAACTTAAATGCTTAGCTTACCTGAATCTGATTTAGATTTCAGCGAGACATTTTTAGTCTTCAAGCCACAGTATCAAGTATTCTTGTTAATCATATGTTGACGGCTATCTAGATCCAAGGAAAAACCACATGCACCAGAAAATATATGAATACACTGCTATCACTGAGTTCTTAATTTTTTCCTAATGCTATTATAATATTTTTCGCTCGTATTTTTTACACTTCAAAAATAGTTTCTACTCAGTTGGGCGTAATAATAATGTTGTAAGCTCTCACTGCTCATGTGCAGTGTCCTACCAGTTTGAAATCTTACATGCTTTTTTTCTTTTTTTGAAAGCCTAATTGCAATGCTAGCATCTCAAATCCTCGTTTTTTTTCCAAACCTCTAAAAATGTACTTGCGCCAGTGTATTGATATGCTTTTTTCTTGTCTCGCACTCCATTTAAGAAGGAATATATACATGTATTGTTTTTAGATTTCTACCACGAGGACATTTAAATATCTGAAACTATCTGTGTTTCTGCAAGCTGTGACCAGTGTAAGAGAACTGATGCCTTGCGCGACTTTCAAGCCTTTAGTCTTGCGCCATCTACAGGAACTCATTTGCACTGCTTGCCGTTAACGAAATGCTATTTAATTTCTCTTCATTTGATTACATTGTCCTCGATATCGCTTCGTAACTGGTAGAAAAGCGCACGTGTGGGGTGCGATAGAAAACCGGCATTTAGTCTCTCGCTGCCTTTCTGAGAACTTTTTGACTTCAGCGCTTCTACGCTTCTAAACTACTGCCCGCGAAGCACGCTTTACACGAGAAGGTGCAGGCTAACGCAGTGAAGATAATAAATAATTAGAAGAATGCGTGCGTAATGAGTCCATGTTGGCTGATCGAACCATAACTGAATGTGCCGTCCTGTCATAAGACGAAATGATGACAAAAGCCCGATCTCCTCTTTCTGTATATTGACATCATTTTGATGCTTACATTAAATATACACCCTTTCGATTAGCGAGCTAATGGTCAAGACTGCGTTTTAGTCGATTTCGATGCTTTGTTTGTGTCTTAGAACAGCAAGTTCAGACTAATGAAGCGAACGCATTTTGATCGATAACTGCAGCTACCACGTGTAGAATCAGCTGTTCGATATGTGTTTATGCGCGCTTTTTATCTTGATGTTTTCCAAATTGTCCCTGCTTATAAACACTTATATTACCGTCTCGTGGTTGCAATGCTGCTGTAAACATTTATTTTTGTAGTAATGCACTTTATGAAATTCGTGCCTATTGGTTGGTTGGTTTGAAGGGTTTAACATCCCAAAGCGACTCAGGCTATGAGAGAGGCCGTAGTTGAGGACTCCGGAAATTTCGATCATCTGGGGTTCTTTAACGTGCACTGACAACGCACAGCACACAGGCGCCTTGCTTTTCGCCTCCACTAAAAAGCGGGCGCCGAGGCCGGGATTCGATCTCGCGCCGTGCCATTTCATATAAAATGATATTCTGGGAGCATTTTTTTTTTTCACTACAGATCGACATCTTCACTTCTCACTTCAACAGACTAGACAATATAAATTAGCCCGCTGTACCCCGTGTTGGCTGCGTTAAGTAAAATTGATCACTACGCTTGTAGGTAGATTTCAACGCAGATATCTGGGCTTGTTGCCAAGCGTTCACTGCTATTATGAGCGCATAAGCACGTACACTGCGAGGATAAAATGACACAAGCACCCACTGACCAGCCACACTGACTAACACAGACAGATTCGAGCAGGGCCGGTCAAGACCGATTTAGTTGATCTCTATATACTGCGCTATTTATTTGATGAAATGTTTCCTTCTTCTTCATATTAAAAAAAATATATATAGCTAATTCTCAGTGTGCGCATCACCGGACTGGACGTCTTTTTGTGCTCTCTTTTGTGTATGTGATGGACAATGCAGCACCTGAAGTCATCAGATTTGCTAGAAGCGCCGTTTGGGACTCACTTTCTTCCCATACTTCCCACACTACGCACTCCGTTATCAAGTGACAAAATTCTTTTATGCGTCATAGAAGAGCTCCCTGAAGACATCAGTACCGCTCGAATGCGCTTCAAGAGTAAAGTCGGCCTCGTAAGATTCTCAAAAAGGATACCAAATAAACATTTCTCTAATACGCGTAAGGAGAGCCGAGCGGCATTGAAGAAGTTGGGTAATTCTTGAAGTTGAAATGAGGTAATGAAGCGTGGATTGATCATTATACTGGGTTGAATAGTACCGCTAAAGCCAAGAAATCAAAGCAAATAGCTCTGCATTTAACCTGTCATGCATAAACGCCGCGCGTCTACAACCGCAGACAAATAATGACGGATGTTCTCATGATAGAAGAGAGGCAAGTTTAAGAAGCTCTATTATCATGAAGCGCTTCACTCACCCGTAACATGCTTTGTGCTGGTGCACAGCGCAAAAATATCTCGAACATAAAAATTTTTCTTTCACGCAACGCGCACCCATCTACGTGCTGACGTCAGCCTTTTAGTAAGTACTTAACTGGCCGTCGAACAACGGAAACGTGAAATGCGGAGAGGAGGAGCGTAGGGAGTACTGGCGGTGCCCTTTCCTGCACTCATGATAGTGGTGTCTTTGAAATTCGCGCTTTCTTTTACGGAAGTGATCCGTAACCGCTGTTCATGCGTGCCGTAAATAACGTCCCATATCATGAGTGAACGCTGCGGCGTTGGAACGACGACGCCGCTCATGGATGAAAACAAAGCTGTGATGGAAGACTTCATTTGGTGAGGGGCTTTGAAGTTCCTGGACGAACAGCGAAGAAAATAAAAGTATTATGCCGTGAAGGTGCGCAAATAAAAGACTAGCAATAACATAAACTTCCCTTTTTCTTTCCGTGCTTAGCAGTTCTGTGAGAAACATTTACTTGTCAAGAAAACGAAGAACCTTCCTGAGATCGAATGTGGAAAAATATAGCTCAGGTTTTATATATATATATATATATATATATATATATATATATATATATATATATATATATATATATATATATATATATATATATATATATATATATATATATATATATATATATATATATATTCTAATTTTGCGAGCTTCCTTTCTTTCCGCTTGGCCTTAGTCTAGCCCTTTTATTCGGAAAGAAAGGAAGCTCGCAAAATTAGAATATATATATATATACACACATATATATATATATATATATATATATATATATATATATATATATATATATATATATATATATATATATATATATAAATATATATATATATATATATATATATATATATATATATATATATATATATATATATATATATATATATATATATATATATATATATATATATATATATATATATATATATATATATATATATATATATATATATATATATATATAAAAGGGCTAGACTAAGGCCAAGTAGCCAGAAACACCATGTTTTCACCATTTTCCTGGTTCTTGACAACTTTCAGGTCGATTGTTTTGTTTGGGCCGCATTTAGGAAGCTAATATTTTAATTTACTTAAATCATTCAAGTAGGTGGATTGAACACAGTGTCTAAGGGTACTTTACATGACTCCTGACGGAAAATCATTTCATTTCAGTTCGGATGTATGCTTAAGTGGGTTTGAATTGCGAGCTTCACTACGCCATGCAAAGCCATGTAACCATGGTTAACTATGTCAACACATGCAGCATAGTTTATGACGTGTAATCACGTGCAATGAAGCTTTCGCGTACACACTAGGTTGCGTTGACACTAGGAAAGTTTTCATTCAAATAACGTCAAACTATCGCCGCACTCGCTACCGCTCAGCTATTTTGCGGAATGCGCTTTTTTTTTTATCACCTTTCTTTCTGTCGAATTGGTGACATTAAGAGAATGTTACATACTTTGGTATAAGCGTTAAATGTCTTTAGTTGGTGCAGCATTGAAGGAAAAGAAGGCGCATTATCTTTGTCACCTTTCGGTGGACCCCTATGCTGACAATGAACGGCATGCAACGAGAGGTACACTGCCGTCAGCTCGAATCTCTGTCACAAACTAGCCTCGAACTTGACTAAAAGACGGAAGCTAAATGATGCTGCACTACCCTAAACGCAGCACAAAGAACGATAACTAGCAGAAGGAAGAGAAATGATGTCGCACCACGTTGAGTGCAGCTGAAAGAGCGGTTTCGTTCAGAGTTCTGACGCGAAATCGAAATATTGTTATTTCTTTTTTCCGACAAGTTTTCCCAATTCTAGGCTACGACGACAATTTCTTCGGCTGAACGAGCCCTCTAAGCTATTGTGTAAAAACGGAAAGAAAATATTCGTTCTATTAAACTGCTAACGCACGCTTTTTGGCGAGTTGTGTCAGCATAGTCCTCACAAAACCAGGTAACAGTTGAGATAGAACGAATTATATAAGCAGGTGAGCAGAACAGCGCTCATGAATTTTCGTACTTATATTTAAGTTAATCTTCTAGGGCCCTTCTGTAAGTTCGCTCATTGCTCGAGCTAACATGACTGCACCGTACTTTATATACAGGGTTGGGAAACGGTTCAATGTAATAAACTTTCTATAACTACTGCAATCCCTAACCCAGGCAAACTAATTGAAAGCGGTCCAATATAACCTATGCTAATCAGCAGAATTTTTGAGCTCATCGATTTCCATATTTAGCGAGGATAAATTTGCTATGTTTTCATTATTGCCCTGAAAGAAAAAGAGTGAAAGCCAAAGTTGCAGGTCTGCTCGAAAACCGGCTAGCTACATTCTTGTCATCAAGATAGAGTTTACGTAAAATATTATTTTAAAAGCCTAAAATGATACCTGACGCAATAAAAAAATAAACTTACTCGTAACAGCGGGATTACTTTTAAGACCGAGAAGCGTTCCAGATAACAAAATCAGCTTTTTTTCTGCAGAGCTCTCTCCTATGAAGCTAGGTGTGCGCACTTGGCGAACGATATAAAAAGAACATTTCCCAGATCACTTCAGAATCTGCACTGGAGAAATGCGTAAGCCTTAGCGTTGTTGGGTTGTCCGCGAGCGACAGATACGGCGGTTTTCCTTTCCTGTAAATCAATAATAGAACACCGGTGAACTTTGATGCGCTCGATGAAACTCTGGTTGTGTTCGACAAGGGGCACGCGATATACCGTATGCTGCAGCAACGCTCAGGCTTTCGCATTTGTGCACTGCAGATTATTCAGTGCTCGCGGAATTTTCCAGACTGCAATTAATTGATTACCTCTCTTTACACGCTTTCTAACCCTTATCACCATCTGTGCACGCAAATCACACCCTTTCCCACTCGTTCTTGTTCAAACATATCAAATTTCCCGCCACAGGAAGTTAGGCCTACGTCCCCGGAAGTCGAGCACCATGTGATCACCTTTGAACGCCAATATTACCCGCCCCAGCTATTTCGGCGTCTGATTGGCTTAACTTGCTTAAATTAATTATTTAATTAACTAACCCGCAGGCACCTCCCGTGTTTCCATACGAGATTTTTATGGTGCTCTAGCTGATGCAACTATTATTTTTCTTATAAACTCAATCGTTCGAACGTAATCGTGCGGACAAGCTCGTGATGACATGAAACCGCGAACATAGCCTTGCAATGAATAAAAGTAAGCTACACATTAGTAAGAGCCGGTGACATTGCAGCATTTTTGAAGGTTATAATTAAAGAAGCGGAAGTCGCAGCGTGATGGAAACAAAGTACTGGTCGTTTCTCGAGGCGTTCTACAATTTCTGCATGGACACCGTTTCTCTCATAAAACGATAATTAGTCTTGACTAATTAGCTAAATTTGGTGAACAAAAAAAAAACTGCAGATTAACATGAACACCTCTGAACAGCTCTGAATTGATTTCACAGGGCTGGGGTCCATATTATTTTTTAAAACCTTGTTTAGATTTAGCTCTCTCTACTACTCTCTATACTACTACTATATATACTACTCTCTATATATACTATATATACTAGGGACATACCTGGAAAATATCATTGTTCTTGCGCATTTTAAATAAAAGCTCGTAATACAGACAAACATTTGTCTGATGATGGGGTAATTGGTTATACCTTCTGCTCGGGCTGGAGCATGACACTAAGTATGACGGATATTCTGGCTTTTCAGTTGGTGCGCCCATTGAGCCCTGTTGTTAAGAGTAATAGTGATGTTCGTTTCAGAACATTGCTTTAAACACGTTTCACGTGTGTATCGACTGGATACTAAACGCGCAGTGCTACTAAGCGTTTTAAACCTTGCTTTATTTTAATTCATTTTTTACTGCTTTGAACAGCCAGAGGACAAAGCAGGAGCAGAATCAACGTTCTCCGAGAACATTGAAAAACTGCAGCCAGCAAAAGGAAGCCTCTAATCTCAGGAGCAACTTGAGCGTGTTTGTTCTAGTTTTGTTTTGACTAATACCGTTTGATGCTTACAAAGAAGATCTAGTGTAACTTCGCCAATGCAATGACATTACCAAAGGAAACCTCGTTACCTGCCTAGAACGTTGACTTCTCTGCAAAAGAATCTAGCTGGGCGGAAACTTGGTTTCGCTTGAAAGAAACTCAGAAAGTAAAAATAATATATACAGATACCTGCGCATGAAAAGTTTAGCTCCTCTAAGATAACCCAACTAAGAGAATTTCGGACAACTTAATCTGACTTTATCTAGAAAGTTTGCGCTCACGCATAGCAACAAAGATTAGACACGAAAGAGCTTGCGACATTTTCCTGTAAATGCCCTAACTCGAACCTGAGAAATCTTATTATTCTTAACCGACTTTTCGCCTCACAAAGGAAGTCATTCCAGCGCGTGCAGCGATTGCAGGACGATATGCTTAATATAGGAAAATATGGTAAACTTTTATTCAGTTTCGGCACTGTAACGCCTGCTCAATTTTTTTTTTTCAAGATATACGCCTGAAATACGTCCCTGGAGTCAGCTGTGTTTCTTCAAGTGTTTCTTTCTAACATTTCATACACCTCCGTAATTTTTTCGGGAATGGTTATTAGGCATGCACAAACCAACTTGATGGCCGACCGTATAGTTTCATTTGGGTGATTCGCACACAGTTACGAAGCTATAAAGCAGCGTGAACTGGGATCCGTGCCCTTATGATACATTTTCTCATGGTCTTTTGAGTCTCGTTTTGTAATAAGTTATTTGTATTTCAACTAGACCATCCGGATAACATAATAACATCCTTGCTGCTTAAAGTCGATTATTTTTTTACAATTGCATCCCAGGGGTCGAGCGAATACACCTGTTATTGTGACAACGCGCGCAACTGTAAGCAGGACCGACTGTAACAGCATGATTGAAGTATAGGCAATGAGGCTAGTTCAAACCCTGCGGCCTCCTAATGACGGTGCGGTCCAATTCGATTTGTTCTGGTTATTGATTCCCTTTCTAGCATCTAATTGATTGATCTTGCTTTACAGTGGGAGCCATAAGTTCAATTTTTACAGCTGATCCGGAAAAGCGAGGGTACTTCAGAAACGATGTCGGGGCACTGACAGTTAAAAAAAATTCCACTGTTTCTAAAGTAGCGGCGGTGCCCTTCAAGACAATGCCAGGCAAATGTCCATGCTGCTTCCAAATTGTCCTCTGCCTCTGACTTGTTAAGGTGCTTGTTAAGGTGCACGTATGCATCCTCTGTGAAAACCATTGCTTTGGTAGAGATTGTTATTTTGAATGTAAGCTATTTGCAATTTTTCAAGGTTCAGCATAAAGGACTAAGAGAAAGAAAAAAAGCTGTCGTGGCCATAAGCGCGAGGACAGAAACCTTTTGAGAAAAGAGCTTGTTAAATGAAAATCCAAAGGAGACCTGTTACGAATGCTCTCGCTTGTAAGCAGGAGAGCCCGACTCCGTGCTTTTTGTTTGCTTCTAGTTTTTTAGGACTTCCTTCGTGCTGTCTCGTCTTTTCAAAGGTTAAATGTCAGTGGCAGATATAGCCTATATGTAAAGCAGGTACGTAGAAAAGGTGTTCGTTCCCCAGCTTTCAGAGCTGCTGCAGAGCGTTAGCTTTTCTTGGGTATTTCCGTAAGCTGTTACACGATGTTATTACAGTTGCTCCAGATCAACGAATTCGGCGAGAAAACGATTGCATGTAAAATGTTTGCCTTCAGTAATCAATACCTCATTGCCGTGAAGATAATAAACCTCGTAGTTTCCTCTCGAGCAGTATATATATATATATATATATATATATATATATATATATATATATATATATATATATATATATATATATATATATATATATATATATATATATTGTCTCCATAGCTCTTTACAGTGAAAGAAATAGCAGAACAATGCAGCTCTTGTTAGAGCGTTAGATCTACTGTTTTCATTTGTGAAGGTCACCATACGCCACAAATTGACCTCAGGTGGGGCGCGAAAAACCTGTGGCACTCGACTCTTTTTCTACTTCGTATGACACACGTGCAAAGCTTTATTTGTACCGGTAAATATCTCCAAACAACATTGCATGACACAATGCCACCGATCCTTCCAGTGCCCTGTCTACGCTTTCTCTCTACCGTCCCCGCTTCCCATCTGACTTGCATCCCGGGACCTCCCCCTTCATAATGCCCTCAACACATTCGTGTAGTCGGGACCTTACTGTGGCGTTCTTGAGCTTCTCAGAAAGGCATGCAGGAGTCGCGAGCTGCGTTGCCTTGAAGTTCGCAGAGTGTCATGGAGCAGTTAAGCCCCAGCAAACCGCGTCTGACTATGCTTAACCGAGTTTCCGCTAGGTTCAGCCTTGTCGAGCAACAGCAACCGTCACTCGCAAACTTGCCGTAAGCAAGACCGGCACCGCCCGCTTCCACTTAGATATTACAGAGAATCCAATCGGTTTCAAAGTTTGCGACTGCTTGTGGTTGCAGAGCAATTTAAATCTGGCGAGACGTTCTGTGACTCCCAGGCTCCTATCATTTGGCCTACCTCTCGACGTTAGATTCGTTGTATGCCTAAATACCTGTTTTTTCTCTCTTTTCGGAAACTTTCATATAATAATGCTTCTTTTCATTTTCCTTCGGCTTGATCTGCTCCGGAGGACTTAAAGCCTGGAGAATGACGTCTCGCAGTATGACACTCGCCCATGATGACATACGCTCGCATAAACTCGTCTAATGCTCTTGCTGCGCTGCCCAACGAAGCCAGCGCGAACGAATGAAGGGGCACACGACGATGTATTCCAAACGCCTGGTGATGGTGGTGGGTGATATCGAGGCGAAGCATAGCTGTTGTTGTTGTTGTGGCCATAGGAAGAAGGATAAGAAAATGCACGGGCCTGCTACTGGCTCTGTAGCTCAGCCATCTCCGCTGCCTCGTGCGGACAGAAAAGAAAATACAGAAGAAAGGAAAAAGAAGAGGGAGAGAAAGACGCGCGCCGCAGCAACAGCCGTCGTTCACTACCGAAGAAGTGGCGGGTGCAATGACGGCCTACAACAGATAAAATTCAGTGGCTGGCTAGCCCCCGTCGCAAGCGGCGTTGACCTACCGTCCCAGCCCCGTGGGGCCAGGAACTGCCACCCTTCACCACCTCCCCCTCCGAAGCATAGCTCACATGACACGGCTTATGACCATTAGGCGGAACCCTGTAGGTACTGGTTGTTCCCGAGTTTCTTTGTTTGCTGCAGCACCTCCTTTCCTATGTCGCAACTGAGACAAGATGAAATCAGGCGTAAAAACGAAAGCGCTCAAATGCGTTTCTTTGGTTTTCGTTCGCCCTGTCACGATGGTGCAGTGGTAAGACGCCCGACTACAGTGCCGGAGTACCCGGATCGATCCTGACCGCCGGCGGCTGCGTTTCGGTGGAGGCGAAACGAAGTGGCCTCCGTGTGCTGTGCAATATCAGTGCACGTTAAAGATCCCCAGGTGGCCGAAATTACTCCAAAACCATCTACTACGGCACCCCTTTCTCTCTTTCCGCTTTTATTCCCACGTTCCTCCCTTCCCTTACGGCGTGGTTCAGGTGGTGAGTGGTGGTTAAAACATTTATTATATTGCAGAGAGGTACACTAGAGAGGATGCCTAGACAGGCACTCCATTGGCATTTACCGCAGCCCGGGCGCGCTGCGTTAAAACCTTTTGGGCCTCTAGGGTGCAGCCACCGGATAGGGTCGCCTAGTTGTCTTGGGTGGGGTTGGGGATAGGGGGTAACTATGGGTTTTTCTGGCAGGCCCACACCATATGGTAGGTGTCAGACACCTCCCCACAGTGCGAGCACATCCTGTCAAATAGTGGATTAAAAAGGGTTAGGATAGCCAGGCACAACATTGTACCGGTAAGCAGGCGCAGGAGCACCCGCTCGTTGCCTTCCCCAGCCCTCTGCACGGGGTGGGAAGAGTTTGGTGCGTGGATCTGTAATATTAACCTATTTCTTTAAATTTGTAAACTGGGCTGAAATCAAAATCCTGGTCCACGTCGGGTCCTGAGGGAAATGCCCGGAGAGAGAGCGCGCGGCGTCGGCGTCGGCTGCCTCATTCCCTTGAAAACCTTAGTGACCTGAATCCCAAGCGAGAGATGGGTGGTTACAGAACAGTGTGAAAGATATTGAGCCTTTCTTTTCCTATGAACTAAGTTTTATTTACTTATTGGTTTTCGTTCAACGTAAGTACGACACCCGTTTTACGAGACAGCAGATTCAATTTTTCTAACTTATGCTTTAGCTGTTTAGGCATCACGGCAGAAGTGTATGATTTGAATTCGGTTTAAGCGCGTCTGCAATCTATGCTGATGCCGCTAAGCCGGCAGAATGGCTGATGCGAACGTTATGGCAGGTGAAGCTGCTACTGCCGGCTTATGTTTGTTACCTCTTTTAGCCATGACGCTGACTAAATTTACATTTGGCCCATTAGGACTCATTTTAAAAGACAGCTCTGTTTAAACAAAGTCTTATTTTGTTTGTTGTACCTACAAAATCGAGCCTGTTTTGTTTTACTCGTCACGCACCGACTTAATTATGCGAAGAAGTGTCCGTTTTCGTTAAGGATGCCGCTGAAAATAGAACGCGAAAGTAAACAAACGAGCATAAAATACTTATGAAACATTTCTGTGCTGAAAACGAAAAAACTTTAATCACGTTAATAGATTGCAGTAGCACGTTAACCAATACGCACTGTCTTGCACTTTCAAATATTTGAAATTCAGATTAGTGCGGCTTCGTCATTAGTTAAGTAAGAAGGAAATCAGATCATTAGGATTATCGATATTCTTTTCACACGTAATCTGACGATGGAGTGTAAGGATCACTGGCTAAAATACGCATAAATATTTGTGTAGCTAATTAACGTGTACTTGCCCTAATGATGTCGGGGTAAAGAGGAAAAAACGAAGCAATATAACACTCTCCGCCCACCTACTGCACAGAGGTATCGTTTGAAAAGCAGTACGCAAGCAGAGTTTTCCACTAGTCTTTTATTTTTTTTTACAATTTAGTCCAGATAGGCGAGATCTAAAGAACAAAAGAGATTTGCTTTAGATTTACGCATGTCAAGAAAGGCTGCGCCATGATAAATCAGTCTAGCCCAAAGCTTGTTGTGTACGAAAGAATAGCCATGTAGGCTCGATTTTGTCTATGCGTGTTTCTTGCGCTCTCTGTAAAGTGCGAAAGAACTTCGCTTAAGCTTTATAATTGATGTGAAACTGACTTTTCTCAAGGACGCGATAGCTAATTACATGCATTCCTAAGCCGCCTCACGAGTACGATGGAACGCCGCAGAGATTTGTCGAAACGTAGGATAAAGCAAGTTAGATATTAACAATATACAACAATTAAGCTAGATATGAAGAAGAGCCAACAAGTAAAATTTTTGATCTGAATAAAATATGAATGAATTGCAGGAATGCCGAATAAAAATAACAGTCTACCCTCAGGAATTTTCTTCGAACACATGATGACATCATCTCTATTTTGACTAGATATATTCTTTCTCAGCCCATTACTGGAGGGTTTTAGTCAGGATAGTGCTACAGTCCACTTCCACGGAGA